>NC_053038.3:20609932-20943682 GCF_002575655.3 Aegilops tauschii subsp. strangulata | reverse complement strand
CCGCCTTCTTTAACTTTCAGGAAAACACAAAGACATTTTATATTTGAGGAGGAGGCTGAGGAGCATGAGAGGGAGGAGGAGACTGCCCGCCGTAATGAGGCAGCTGGCCAAGTTGTGGCAGCTGCACTCCAGTACAACCCGAACTACAAGCACGGGAATTATCCAGGCCAGGAGTGGCCGTAGACCAACTTAGGCCAAAAGCCTAAGCTTGGGGGCGTACTTGTTTCTCACCACATTACATTCATGTATCACACATTCATTCCAGTTGTCGGTGTTCTTCCTCTTTTATTGTATATCCATGTTAGTTTCATTTCCGCTTTCTTCTTGTGTGTTCGAAAACTTTGAAAATCCAAAAACATTTCTCGCTTCTTTTTGGTTTTTCTTTCTTGTTTAGTTAGTTCGTAGTAGTAAAAAAACCCAAAAAGATTTCTCGTTTCTTCTTTTGTTTGTTGGGAGCTTTCCCATGTAAATAGTTTTTCTCGTGTTCATTTTTCCTCATTAGTTTGTTTTCTTCAGATTCCAAAAATATTTCAGTGTGTTTCTCTGAAATTATTTTATTTTCTTTGAGTCATCGTAAGGAGAAAACCATGATGAAAATGTTAAGTGGCTCTCGTATGCTTTATTGTTGATCTAACAAAGAGCCCATATTACCTTGTCTTCTCCTTTGAATAAAATATTTATAGAATCTAGCTTAGTCAACGGCACACTTCCACTATTATTATTTTCACATCATTCGGTCGTGCAAGTGAAAGGCAATAATGACAATAATTTGATGAAGTGATTGCGGTGAAGAAAAGCTGGTATGAACTATTCTTGTTTTCGTTATTGTAAATATGATTAACTCAGATGTTATTGATTCGACATATTATGAGTAAACATGTTTGTGATGACAATTAGAGATTATAGTTGCTCATGTCATGCTTAAATAACTAGGAGCAGATAATGATTTATCTTGAGTGTCAACATGCATTAAAATGGTTATGATGTAGTATGATAGTATGGTATCCTCCTCTGAATGATTCAAGTGGCTTGACTTGGCACATTTTCACACATGTAGTTGACTCAAAACCAACGCAGCCTCCACGATATTTATGTTCAGGGTGTCTATATCCTACACATGCTAGTATTCAATGTTAATTATTCTCAATGCGTGATTATCACCGTTTTCGCTCTCTAGTTGGTCGCTTCTCAATCTATTTGCTAGTGTCGGATTCAGGGCTCCGCAGACCCAAGAGAGGTTCAAACACTGGGGTGCATGCGAAGAACTCAACCTCCCCAGCCTATCGCGTCGCCGATCCCGCGGCCTATCTAGATGAACTGGAAATAAACAAGACACAGCGATTTACCCAGGTTCAGGCCACCTTCGGTGTAAAACCCTACTCCTGCTTTGTGGTGGATTTGCCTCGAGGTGGGCTGAGGATGAACTAGTACAGTGGAAGAACAACCTTAGGAGGTCTGTTCTTGAGCTGGTGAGGGTGAGGATGAACTGAGTCCATCCCTCACTACGGTGGTGGCTAAGTCCTATTTGTAGTGGCCTTGGTCCTCTTCCTCCAAAACTTAGGCGGGAAGGGAGCCCACAATGGCCAAATTTGAAGGGGGGCAACTAGTACATATTATCCTGACAAAATTAGTCTTCGCCTGCAAAGCCTCTGGTCGTGACACCGCGGTGGGCTCATCGGCGACCTCCATCTTGTCGTCCTGGCGGTCCTGGTCTCGTTGCACGGAAATGGAAACCTTTGGCCGATTCCTCGGCACTCCGCGCCTGCACCTGCCCCTTTAGCATGGAAGGGGAAACCTATTGCACTGCGCCCACTGGCGCCCGCCTGGCCTTGGTCGTCATGGCTCACGTCACCCGAGCCTCGCGAGGTCAGGCTTGCATAGAAATCTCCGCTCCTCAGGAGCCAGCCTGAGGCGGGGCGCTCCTGCCGGAGGTCTTGGCGTCGTCTGCCTTGCGAGTGTTGGCCCCTCGCGAGGGTCTTGAGTTGTCGATGCTGGAGGTGGGCCGTACCAGGGCGTCGGTGAAGCCACGCGTTGGGCCGCAGGCAGGCAAGTCTGGGTACCCTGGTTCCCAGGACACCGACAGTAGCCCCCGGGCCCAACGCGCGCTCGAACTTGGCTTCGAGGCGAAGCCAAAGGGCAAGTGCGGAGCGCCGCGGGCCCTAACCGCCTGCAGGCCCAGTCGACGCGTGTCGCCTTGATGGGACGTGGGTGTATCCACTTCCCCATGCCGCATCGGCAACCGCCCAACTTGACAAGCCTGCTGCATGCATAAAGATAATCATTACCCGGGTTTGCCGAGGACGGCGGTTGGCCTTCTTCTGGCTATAAATGGCGGGAGGGGCGGAACACCCTCGCTCATCTCCGTCCCAGCACTACCCACTCCTTCTTCCTTCGTCTTGTCTTGCTGCTCGGTCGAGGGGTCCATGGCGCCACCGAAGAAGTTCTCCGTAGCCGAGAAGGGAAAAGCCCCCAGGGAGGGGCCAGGCTCGCCCCCGCCCAAGAGGGTTCGCGGTCGACCTAGCAAGTACGCGGTGATTCCTGCGGTACCTCCTCGAGGCCGTGGGCGTGCCCCTTCGACGACCGTCATCGCCTCTGGCGGTCGTAGCGGCGCTTCTTCCGGTGGGAAGCGAGCGGCAGCCGCTCGGCCCCCGCGGCCGCGCTCCCACTCAGTCGACGTGCTCCCGGAGTTTGTCGTGTGGACGGAGAGGCCAGCGGGCGTCTGGCTCCAGCTTCCGCACTCCTTCGCGAGCTTGCTGCCAGCCAGGGGGGCTGGCGGTTTGTGGCTGCTGCCCGATGGCTGCTGCAGCAAGGCCTCATGGGTGGATGTCGAAGTCTCCGCCGCAGGCAACGTGGCCTTGGCCCGCGGGTGGCAGTCCTTCGCTTGCGCGCGGGGTCTTCATGGGCAGTGCACCCTCCACTTCAAATACGATGGCGCCGCGACCCTCTACGTTAGGGCGTTTGGGGAGGACGGCCGGCGCTTGGGGCGCTGCCCAGAGAGCGACGGCGACGACGACGGCGGTGAGCTTGTGCTTGACGACGTCCGTGCCTTCTATAGCGGCATCAGCTCCTCCTCCGGCGAGAGCACCAGCAGCGGTGGCTATGAACAACCACCCCGCCATCGGGCTCGGCTTGGAGAAGGCGATGAGCCGTCTCGCCGCTGTGCTCCGGTGAAGCGGGAGGAAGACTGCGACTGAGGTTGGGCACCGCTGGAGCTCGGCCTCAGGGGCCGCCGCAGCCGTGCAGCCTGCTTTTGTTTAACCTTTCCTTTCTCCTGCTGTCGGAGTAAGTGGCCACGGGTAGCCAAACCGGCTACCCCTGGCTCTTCAGAAAATTTATCAGGCCTTTGGGCCTTCAAGCACTCCAAGCATTTGGGCCGCCTTCCCAGGCCGGCTACCACTAAAGCCGACTCCCGGAAGGCGACCCAGCCTCACCGACTCCAAGAAGCCGGCCAAGAGAAACGCCGACTCCTAGAAGCCGGCCGAGACCACAACCGCCCCTACATAACGACGACCTGACGGGGCATGGCCACAGTGCGGCCCACGACCCCCGAAGCCCGAGGCAGGCGTGGCTACAGGAGGCCGTACGGGAGGGATGTCTCCCGCGCGGCCGGGCACTGTAGCCACGCCAGCTACGACGTCATCCACGACCCCCTCCTGTACGGCCCAAGGACTGCGGGCCCCTTCAGCCAGAGAGAGGCGTGAAGGCGGCCCGGCTTTCCCTAGTCGGCCGGGAGCATAGCCGGCCTCCGGAAGCCGGCTACTCCCTTCCTCGAAGCAGGAGCCCCATTAAGGAGACAAGACGAGGTGAGGCTACAGTGACAGCCCCCGAGGCGGCCCACTGTAGCCATGCTCACCTCGACAAAGCCCTCATCATCAGAGGCGCGGCTACAGTAAGCAGCCGCCGACAAAGCCCTAGGCGGTGGGGCCGTCCTGTCGACCAAGTAACCGGCAGCCGGCGGGACCCACCAGCCGGCGGGACCCAGCAGCCGGCGGAGAAGCCGGCGAGCATAGACACTGACGGCTGGGACCAGATCCTAGCCGGATTACTATTGTACCCCCGGGGGGTAGGCCTATATAAACCCCCCGGAGCACCCATGCAAAGGGTTGGCCACTGAGCATAGTTCGCTTCTGGTTGGCACCTCTGCATGTTTGGCTTCCAAGCATAGCCCACGCACACACACCATAGATAGAGAGAAGCAAGAGCTAGCCTTGTTCTTCTTCTCCCTTGATCCCAACAGCTCTAGGAGCGATTGTAGCTACTCTTTATCGAGCTAGTGATCATGCGGAGACCCCGCAGAGCAGGACTAGGGGTGTTATCTCCTCGGAGAGCCCCGAACCTGGGTAAGATTCGCCGGCGTGCATGTCTTCGCCTCATCCCGTTTCCAGGCACCGGCGACGTTTTATTGGCTCCCACAATGATAAGCCATCCTTTGGCATATGTCGCACCAACCACCCGACATTTGGCGCCCACCGTGGGGCGAGGTGCACCGTCGTCCGGAGACCTGTTCTGGACGGGAACCTTCTTCCTTCCCCGCGAGCGCAGCCAGCCTGCTGCGCCCGATGGCGCTTGCCCCGACGCGCTGCAAGGCGTCGACGACGCATGCGCAGCGAGCCGCCTCGCCGATCTGCTCGGCGAGACTCGCATCTCCGACGAGCCTGCGTCCGACGCAGGCACCGACTACCCCGAGAGCCGCCTCGTCAGCCTCCCCGACCAACTTCACGTCTCCAGCGAGCCTGCTGCGGACATGGAGTCTGTCGGCTCCACCGACCCGATGCTCATCGACTCCGACACCGCGTCACTCGACGCCTACCCCTCCGACGTGGTGGTCTTCGACGACCCACTCCCTCGAGCTGACAGCGGCAGCAGCGCTGTCACCGAAGTGCTGGTCATCAGCCACGTCTCCAACTCGGGCGGGAGCGCCCGCGACGCTCAGCAAGCAGCGATGCACGACCTCTCCATCCCCCTCCCGGCCGACGCCGACGCCGAGACCCTGGAGGCACGCCGTCTTGCCCTCATCACGGAGAGCAAGAAGATAGCCTCGATGAGACGCCTCACCGAGGCCCACCAGCGCGAAGTCGACCGCGCCGCCTTCGGGACGCCGCCTCCGAGCGGCCCGAGCCGAGCCGGCTTCGTCCAGAAGCGCGGCGCAGCCGTTGCCAGCATGCTGGGCGCAGATCGCCCCGTCTACGCCACCCCGCTCGAGAATCTGCGAGCCGCTCAGGCGGCAGCAGAGGAGCTCAATGGGCTGGGAGCCGATGAGCTCCCCTACATGACAAGACGGATCCAGCAGCTGATCGACGCGGTTGCAGAACGGCACGAAGCCGGCGCCCGAGCTGATAGCCATCCCCCGCGCCGGGAGCACGCCGCGACGTCCCGCTCGCCGACTGCGAGCGGCACGCGCCAGAAGAAAGACAAGGAGCCGGCTGCCAGCCGCAGCCGGACCCGCATCACTATCGAGCGCGACGCGGAAGGCCGCCCTCGGGCGGTTGAACATCAGGGAAACCTGCCTCCTCCCCCGCCTCGAAGAGAAAGACGCCTCACTCCGCCGCCCATCACACATCCGACTCTTGGCGACCGACTCGGCCGCCGAGAAGGAGTCGGCGAGAGCGACGCCCGCCACAGGATCGACCGCCTAGCCCGATCCTTGGCGTTAGAAGAAGAAGACGATGTTGGCCCGCCATGCTTTGGCCCCCGCATCCGCGACGAGCCCTTTCCCAAAGGGTTCTCGCTCCCCAGAGACACGCCCAAGTACAACGGCTCGGTGAAGCCGGAAGATTGGCTCATCGACTACTCCACAGCCGTCAGCATCGCCAACGGCAACCGACGCGTTGCCGTGAAGTACGTCCCCCTGATGCTGCAGGGCACGGCGCGCACATGGCTCAACAGCCTCAAGCCCTACAGCATCAACAGTTGGCTGGACTTCACCGAAGCTTTCGTCCGCAACTTCACTAGCACCTACAAGCGGCCTCCCAAGCCCCGCCAGCTCTCCCTCTGCGTCCAGGGGCCCAACAAGTCGACCCGCGACTACCTCACGCGATGGGCCGAGCTCCGCAACTCCTGCGAGGGAGTGCACGAGGTCCAGGCCATCGAGTACTTCACTGCCGGGTGCCGAGAGGGCACCCTCCTCAAGCACCGACTCCTCTGCGACGAGCCCGCCACCCTCGACGAGCTACTCGTCATCGCCGACAAATACGCTACTGCCGACTCCTCCATGAAAGCCGAGCTCCGAGTGGACGCCTCGGGGAAAGTGGTCGCCCCGGCTCCCAAGCGGCCGGCTGGCGACCCCAACCGGCGCCCCTACCAGAACGACCACAAGCGCAAGGGCCCCATGCCGGCTTCCTCCAGTCGGCAGGTGGCCACCATTGAAGACGAGCAGCCCGAAGAGCGGCCTGCTCCCAAGAAGAAGGGAGGCCGGCCGCCCTGGCAGCCGTCCTTCTCCTACGAACAAGCACTCGATGCCCCCTGCAAGTTCCACAGCGGCGCGAAGCCGTCCAACCATATAACACGGAAATGCCACTGGCTCACCCGCATCACCAAGGGCGAAGGGATAGTGCCGCCTCCGCCTCCCGGCCCGCCGCCTCCAGCTCCCCAGCAGCCGGCGGCCCGGCCAGCAGTCGGCGCCATCCAAGACGAGTTCCCCGAAGCGCACGACGCCTACGTCGTCTTCACGAGTCAAGTCAACGACAAGCGCAGCCGACGCCGGCAACACCAAGAAGTAAACGCAGTCGCCTCTAGCACCGCCGAGTTCATGCATTGGTCGGAAAAGCCCATCAGCTGGAGCCAGGCCGACCACCCAGAGGTGATGCCTTCGCCTGGCTCCTATGCTATGGTTTTGGACGTCACCCTTGCGACGGAGAGGCGAGCTGCCAGATTTTCCCGCGTCCTGATAGACGGCGGAAGCAGTATCAACATAATGTACCGCGATACCATGGACAAGCTGAACATCAAAGCAAAGCAGCTCATGCCGAGCCGCACAGTCTTCCATGGTATCGTACCCGGCCTATCTTGCTCTCCAATCGGCAAGATCAAGATGGATGTTCTCTTCGGAGACAAAGATCACTTCCGCCGGGAAGCAATATGGTTTGAGGTGGTGGACCTGGAGAGGCCCTATCATGCGCTACTTGGCCGACCTGCTTTGGCCAAGTTCATGGCTGTGCCCCATTATGCCTATCTGAAGATGAAGATGCCGAGCTCGAAAGGGATCATCACGATAGCCGGCGACTACAAGAAGTCCATCGAGTGTGCCATGGCCAGCAGCCGGCTGGCCGAGTCCCTCGTGGTGGCGGAAGAGAAGAAGATGTTGGAACAGGTTGTGGCCATGGCCGGCAAGCAGCCGACCTTGTCCCCCAACCCCAAGGATTGTGATGCGCAGGGCTCCTTCCAGCCTGCCAAAGAGACGAAGAAGATACCTCTAGACCCGGAGCACCCGGAGAGGTTCGCCGTGATTGGGGCGAACTTGGACAGTAAATAGGAAGGCGAGCTCGCCGACTTCCTCCGTGAGAATCGAGACATCTTTGCATGGTCCCCAAAGGACATGCCGGGTGTCCCGAAGGATTTCGCCGAGCACAAATTACATGTCCGAGCTGATGCGAAGCCGGTCAAGCAACCCCTCCGCCGACTATCAGAAGAGAAGCGAAGAATCATGGGAGAAGAGATAGCCCGGCTCCTCGCAGCCGGCTTCATCATGGAAGTGTTCTTTCCAGAATGGCTTGCCAATCCAGTTCTGGTTTTGAAGAAGAATAACAAGTGGTGCATGTGTATAGACTACACAAGCTTGAACAAGGCCTGCCCAAAGGATCCGTTTGCTTTGCCACGGATTGACCAAGTGATAGACTCTACAGTCGGATGCGAGTTGTTGTGTTTTTTGGATGCATACTCAGGGTATCATCGGATCAAGTTGGACCCAGCTGACCGCCTGAAGACTGCCTTCATCACACCCTTTGGAGCTATCTACTACCTGACAATGACATTCGGCTTGAGAAACGCCGGTGCCACTTTTCAGCATTGCATGCAGAAATGTCTCTTGAAACAACTCGGCAGAAATGCCCACGTCTACGTAGACGACATTGTGGTGAAGACAGAGAAGCGCGGTACCTTGCTGGAAGACCTGAAGGAAACATTTGCCAACTTGCGCTGATTCCAGATCAAGCTCAACCCTGAGAAGTGCGTGTTCGGAGTACCAGCCGGCCAGCTGCTAGGCTTCCTGGTCTCCGAACGAGGCATTGAGTGCAACCCTGTCAAGATCAAGGCCATCGAGAGGATGGAGATACCCACCAAGCTGCGAGATGTGCAGAAGTTCACTGGCTGCTTAGCCTCCCTGAACCGTTTTATCAGCCGACTAGGAGAGAAGGCCCTCCCCCTGTACCGACTCATGAAGAAGTCCACTCACTTTGAGTGGAATGATCAAGCCGACCAAGCCTTCCATGAGTTGAAGAAAATGTTGACCACTCCGCCCGTCCTGGCTGCACCGACTGAGAAGGAGCCCATGCTCCTCTACATCGCCGCGACAAGCCGAGTCGTCAGCACTGTTGTTGTGGTCCAGCGCCCGGAGGAAGGCCGAGCCCAGTTGGTCCAGAGGCCGGTCTACTATCTCAGCGAAGTACTATCTAGCTCGAAGCAAAACTACCCGCACTACCAGAAGATGTGCTATGGGGTGTACTTCGCTGCCAAGAAATTGAAGCCCTACTTCCAAGAGCACCCCATCACGGTCGTGTGCACTGCCCCGCTCGCCGAGATCATAGGCAGCCGGGATGCATCCGGCCGGGTGGCCAAATGGGCCATTGCCTTGGCGCCTTACACGATTTTCTATCAACCCCGCACCGCCATCAAGTCGCAAGCATTGGCCGACTTCCTCGTCGACTGGGCCGAGACCCAGTACTTACCGCCGGCTCCCGACTCTACCCATTGGCGGATGCACTTTGACGGGTCCAAGATGCGCACCGGCTTGGGAGCCGGCATCGTCCTCACCTCTCCCAAAGGCGACAAGCTCAAGTACACGCTGCAGATCCACTTCGCCGCCTCCAACAACGTGGCCAAGTACGAGGCGCTCGTACAGGGGCTCCGGCTAGCCAAAGAGCTCGGCATACGCCGGATCCTGTGCTACGGCGACTCCGACTTAGTGGTCCAGCAATCATCTGGCGATTGGGACGCCAGGGACGCGAACATGGCGAGCTACCGCTTCCTCGTCTAGCAGATGAGCGGATACTTCGAAGGGTGCGAGTTCCTTCATGTGCCAAGGGCCGACAACGACCAAGCAGATGCCCTAGCACGGATCGGCTCCACCCGACAAGCCATACCGACTGGCGTCTCCCTCCAGCGCCTCCCCAAGCCGTCCATCAAGCCGTCTCCAGAGTCGGGTTCCATCTTCGTACCGCCTGCGCCAGAAACAGCCGGATCCGGCTCAAGAAATCCCGCAGGCGGCACGGGGACTTCGACGACTGCCCCGGGAACTGACGTAGTCGCACCCGGCCCAGGGACCTCAGAGCCCGGCCCAGGGACTGCAGCAGTCGGCCCGGGGACTGCAACGACGCAAGAAGCAGTGGTCGACCCCAACGCAACACCCAACCCACCCACCCGAGTCATGGTGGCCACGATAACAGCAGAAGAAGTCACAGCTCCCTCATGGGCCCAGCCCATCCTCAAGTTCCTAGTCAGCAGAGAGCTGCCGACTGATGAGATCGCAGCAAGACTAGTGCAACGACGAGCCGCAGCATACACAATAATCAACAGGGAGCTTGTGAAGCGCAGCGTCACTGGAGTCTTCCAGCGTTGCGTCGAGCCAGAAAAAGGAGTGGCAATCCTCAAAGACATCCACCAAGGCGAATGCGGCCACCACGCCGCCTCAAGATCCCTCGTGGCCAAGGCTTTCCGCCATGGGTTCTTCTGGCCGACTGCCTTGGAGGATGCTAAAGAAATAGTCAAGACCTGCAGAGGATGTCAAGTCTTCAGTTCCAAACAACACCTGCCGGCTTCTGCCCTCAAGACCATTCCCCTCACCTGGCCTTTTGCCGTCTGGGGATTGGACATGGTAGGCCCTTTCAAGACAGCCCGCGGTGGCATGACACACCTGCTCGTTGCGGTGGACAAGTTCACAAAGTGGATCGAAGCCAAGCCCATCAAGAAGCTGAACGGGCCGACTGCCGTGACATTCATCACCGACATCACCACTCGGTACGGCGTGCCGCACAGCATCATCACCGACAACGGCACAAACTTCGCCAAAGGCGCGCTGGCACGTTTCTGCGCGACACAAGGCATCCGACTGGACTTAGCGTCCGTTGCCCACCCGCAGTCAAACGGCCAGGTCGAGCGAGCAAATGGACTTATCCTCTCCGGCATCAAACCCCGACTGGTTGTACCACTGGAGCGATCGGCCGGCTGCTGGCTCGAAGAGCTGCCGGCTGTCCTCTGGAGTCTGCGCACTACACGCAACAAGTCAACCGGCTTCACTCCATTCTTCCTCGTGTATGGTGCCGAGGCTGTCATCCCAATAGACATCGAGTTCGACTCGCCTCGGTTCACCATGTACACGGAGGAGGAAGCCAAAGAAGCAAGAGAAGACGGCGTCGACCTACTGGAAGAAGGCTGGCTGTTAGCCCTCAGCCGGTCCGCCGTCTACCAGCAAGGCCTGCGCCGCTACTACAACCGCAAGGTCAAGCCAAGATCCTTCCAAGAGGGCGACCTTGTGCTCCGGCTGATCCAGCGAACAGCCGGCCAGCACAAGCTCTCGGCCCCTTGGGAAGGCCCCTTCGTCGTCAGCAAGGTACTCGGCAACGACTCCTACTACTTGATCGACGCGCAAAAGCCAAGAGCACGCAAGAGAGACGACTCCGGCAAGGAGTCGGAGCGACCATGGAACGCAAACCTCCTAAGACGATTTTACAGCTGAAAAGCAGTATGTATCACGCTACCCCTTTTTATTAAGTTACAAACCAACAGGCCCCCCGAACAGTACTCGGGGACTGCCTTTTATTTATCTATGGATGACGAGTGTCATATCCATGAACGTCTTATTACATTTTGAATTCTTGTCCGGCACCGGGTCCGACTAGTCGGCCCGGGGACTGGCCGCCTTAAGCTATATTATAAGTTCTTCCCGAAGTAAGCAAAGTAGTGCGCCGGCTCCCCAGTCCTCTCTTGTTGAAAGTCGCAGCTCAAAGAACTGACTGTCCGACTAGCAAGAGAGAAGACAGAAAGGACGCCCACACGAAAACAGGCTAAGGAACAACTAACCTATATAGCAAAAAGACGGCCTCCATATACGCCTGCCGACTGTCACAACAGCCGGCTGGCCGGCTTCCTAAAAACTTAGCATAAGTTCGACCGAGCTAAAAGTACTTCCCCCTCCCCAATCGGCCAGGCACTCCCCGGCTACAGATTGCAGAGCAACTGTTTGACTAGGGAGGCGGCAACCAAGGGAGGGTGGCAAAGGAAAAAAGCAGAAGGACAAAAAGCGAAAGTACAAGGAAAGACCGATTGCATAACTTATATACATAAAAGCCCCCGATAGGCGGCAACAGACTTGAGTTTCAATACACCCAGTGGGTGGAACTGCGCAGACTTAACCAAAAACATTGTTCAAAAGTAACAAGACAGGAAACAAAAGAAAGAAGACAAAGGCGCGAAGGCCGAGTTGGTTGGTGAAGGCAGCTCGCCGGCTGAAGGAGTGGCCGCCTAGCTGGTCCCGGCTTGACCGCCTCCCGCAACAGGAGACGCACTCGCACGCAACGTAGTGCTGGAGGCGCGGTCAGGCTGGCCGGCTGCTCCACCAGCCGGCTCGACGTCTTCACCCTCCTCCTCCTCCTCTTCGCCCTCGTCGCTGGAGTCTATCTCCTCCGCCGAGTCCTCGCCGTACGCCGGGTCCAGCCCGAACCAATCTTCCGGCTGGGCGACTCCATTATCGTCCACCTCGGGGGCGAAGACGTTGGTGTCGGTGTAGTCCGCGATTGCCGAAGCCCGTCGAATGATGGCCGGCCGCGCCGGCTCCAGCTCCGCGTCGGCTTGCTGCCGCCAGGTGGCCAGCTGGTCCAGATTCAGGCCTGGGTACCAGGCCTTGACGAACTCCAGCGCCCGCCCGGCGCCGGAGCGAGCCGCTGACGCCTTCCAAGCCTCGAAGCGCCCGACGGCCACCTCCAGCCAGTCGGCGGTCCGACTGGGAGTGCGCGGGATCACTTGGCCGGGCCAGAGGGCGGCCAGGACCTGCGACCCGGCACGCTGAAGCCGGCGGAGCAGCCTGTGAGCCGGCTGGATACGAGCCTGGATCGCCAGGAGCTGCTCCGCCAGCGAGCGGCCGGCAGTTGGCGAAATCTCGAAGCCGGCTTGCCTCTTCGCCTGGCGACGAGCTTCGATGGCCTGGTTGGCGGTAGTGGAATAGCCGGGGAAGTACTCTGCGCAGAAAAGAAAAGAAGAACCCCAAATCAGAAAAACAAGTCAAAATGACAGATGGCAAGAAAGGACGAAGGGGTAGACGACTTACCGTCAACCAGATCCTCAATCTAGCCATAGCCGGAGACCAGAGTCTGCCTGGCTTCGTCCCAGGCGGCCGCCTCCGTCTCGAACTCGGCCTGGAGGGCGGCTTCGTGGTCCTGCGCGGCCTTCAGCGCCGCCTTGTGGCTTTCCTCCTGGTCGGCCAGCTTCTTGACCAGGCGGTCGCGCTCCTGCACCAAGGCGGCGAGCTCCGCGTCCTTGGCACGAAGAGCAGTCTGGGACTCCCCCAGCTGTGCCCTCAGACTGGCGTTGGCCGCTGCAGAGACAGAACAAGAAGAACGATGAGAAATCATCAAGGAAGATCCGAGCCGACTGCTCAGCAGTCGGCCCGAATCTCGGGGACTACACCCAGTGGGTGCGCTGACGCGCCCCCACATGAGATAAAGATCAAGTTACATACCTCGGCTTTCAGTGAGATCAGCGGTCTTCTGCGTCAACTCCCGAGCCTATGAGTTGAAGGCGGCCGCTCGGAGGTTGTGATAGTCCTGCAAGATGGACAGAAGATCGACGTGAGAACGAAAGCAACGATGAGAAATCATCAAGGAAGATCCGAGCCGACTGCTCAGCAGTCGGCCCGAATCTCGGGGACTACACCCAGTGGGTGCGCTGACGCGCCCCCACGAGAGAAATCAAGAAGAAGATGAGAATACTAACCCGGATGGCAGCCCGCGTGGCGAGGAATTCGTCGGTGAACTGCCTCAGCGCCGCGGCTTGGCCCTGGAGCCGGGTCCGGATGTCTTGCGCAGCGATGTTCACCACGGCTGTCCCTCCGCCTGGCGTCCACCCTGAAGTAGCGCTGGCCGCTTCCGCGTCTCGGGCCGACGAGCTGGAGCCCACGGCCGGCCGTGGCTCCGACGCTGCTTTCTGCGGCTCCGACGCGGCCTTCCCGGCGCGCCGGCTTGGCGGAACCCGGACTGCCACCTCAGCTCCCGCGGCCGGCTCGCCTTCCGCCGACCGTGCGAGCGCAGGCTTGGTCTGACCTCCTTGGGCCGCCCCAGTCGGAGGAGTCGGCCCCGGCGCCTCCCTCAATAAGATGACGTCGTCGCTGCTCCCTCCCAGATCCGGCTGGGAACCACTGGCACCCCCTGGCGAGGGATCCGCGCCCCCGGGCGCCATGGTGCGCAGGGGGGTGACCATCAAGGCCTCCCCTGCCGCCGCTTCGGCCTCGGCCTCTGCCTGGGCCTTGGCTGCAGCCTCGGCGAGCGCCTTCGCCGCCTCCTCGTCCCGAGCTGCCTGGGCGGCGGCTGCCTTCCGTGCCTCCGCCTCCCGCGCTTCCTGCTCCTCCCGCACCTCCCGCGCGTTCCTTTCCGTCGCCTCCAGGAGGGCGGCGCGGGGATCTGCGCGGCGGGTGGTGCTCCCAGAGCCCCCTGGCGACTCGACAACGGAGCCGGCAGCCGCCCGCTCGAGTGACAGTGGAGCTCTGATCAAAGAAAAGAAGACAAAGGTTCAGAAGACCACCCAAGAAAAGAAAGAAGGAGAATACATAGAAAGAGAGAAAGCTGACGCTGACACAGCCTGCGGCTGCTTCACCACTCTGCGGAAGCGAGCCGCCTTCGCGGCCGCTTCTTCCCGCCTGGTGGCTGCCGCCCCACCCCTCGGCTTCTTCGTCCGGCTACCGAACATGCCCTAGGTGGCGCGACGTTTCTGGCCTCTACCCCGAGCAGGCTGCGCGCCGGAGGAGCCCGCGCCGCGTCCGGAGGCTGGCTGGCGGGGCGGGACGACTTCGGCTTCGTCCTCGTCCGGCCAATCGTCGAAGGTCGTGGAGAACCCGGCGCCGCCTGCTTCGCCGCCGGCTTGGCCACTAGCCGGCTCGGCGGCTTCCTCCATATGGACCGCCCCCAGATCAGGGTCCTCCTGGTCGTGCTCGGTCCGGTCGGGGGCGAAGCGGCGCTCCACGTCCGCCCCGCGGGCCGGCCGAAGCAGAGGATTCTGTCAAAAGAGCGAGCCGACTGAGTTAGAGTCGGCCCGGAGGAACTCGGCGACAAAGAGAAAAAGAGAAGGGGAGCGTACCGTAGGCGGAGGATTGGCGCGGCTGTATGGCTCCTTGCCGAATTGCCAGTCGTCGGGAAGCTGGCAGTTGGCAAGGTAGTTCACCATGTCGGCAGTGTCGGCCTGCGGCATCTCCTTGGTACACATCCGGCTCGGATCGAGCTGGCCGCTCATCTGACAGATCAGATGAGGCCGGCTCTGGAGCGGGAGGACCCGGCGCGTGACGAACGCGGCCAGGAGGTCGGGCCCCGTTAGGCCCTCCGTCTGGACCATCACCCGCAGGCGGGCGATGGCGGCGTTTCCTCCCTGCGACAGCGTCACCGCCCGGAAGGACCACTGGGGCAGCCTCCCCGCCGACTGGCCGGCTACGTAAGCCGGCAGGTTGACGTAGTCGCCCCGTGGAGCGATGTTCCGCACGTAGAAGTATGACTTCTGCCACTTCTTCACCGATTGGATTAGCGTGATGACGGGGAAGGGGTTGTCGGCGCCCGATCTCCGCGACGCGATGAAGGCACCAGTGTGGGCCGGCACGCCCTTGCTGCGCGTACCCAGCTTCGACTGGAAGAACTCCCCCCAGAGCTCAAGGGTGGGGAGGACGCCGAGATAGCCCTCGCACAGGGTGACGAAGGCCGACAGCAGCACCACCGCGTTGGGGGTGAGGTGGTGCGGCTGGAGCTGATAGAAGTCCAGCCAGGTGCGGAAGAAGGCGCTCACTGGCAGGCCGAAGCCGCGCAGGAAGTGCAAGCGGAAGACCACCCGCTCGCCATCCCGCGGCGCCGGCCTAATTTCTTTCTCCGGCGTGAGGCGGACCTCCACTTTGTCCGCACTGGGCAGACGCCGTGTGTGGCGGAGGAAGTCGATGTGGTCGTTGTGGTCGATGGAGCCATCCCAATCCCCGCCAAGCTGCTCTACGTGGGGAGGCATGGAGGAAGCTAGCACGGCGGCGGAGGAGCGTGCGAAGGAAGAGCGCGGCGGCGAGGCGCTGTCGGAGGAACGAGCAAGGCGAGAAGACGAAGGGAGTAGGAGGAGCGTGCGAGGGTCTGCCGCCCTCCACCTCCCCCTACTTATAGCCTCACGCGGCCAAAGAGGCCGGACGTGGGGGGGAGACGTGGGATTAACTGCGCCCACTCCCCCCACGTCTCGCGTTTATTACGCATAAGTGCGAGCCGAAACTGCCGCACGGAACATGCGGGCGGTTCCGGGATACAAAAGATCCGCGCCTGGGCTGGGGCGCGGACGTGGCGGGCCCCCTCTCTGCGGCAACGGCCCGTCTCGCGCGTGGGCTGGCAGGCTTTCCGGCTACGTGGCGCGCCGTCGGCCCGTGGCCGGCCCGCAGCCCGGCGCACATGCCAGCGGGTTCCCGCCCTCCGACTCCAGAAGATTTCGGCTCAGGCGACGTGCCTGACCAAGGCCGGCTCCCAGCTGCCGGCTTGTCGCGATGGGAAGCTGTTCGAGCTTCTCGAACCCTACTCCACCTCGAAGCCCGATCAGCTTCGGGGACTACTGTCAGAGTAAGTGGCCACGGATAGCCAAACCGGCTACCCCTGGCTCTTCAGAAAATTTATCAGGCCTTTGGGCCTTCAAGCACTCCAAGCATTTGGGCCGCCTTCCCGGGCCGGCTACCACTAAAGCCGACTCCCGGAAGGCGACCCAGCCTCACCGACTCCAAGAAGCCGGCCAAGAGAAACGCCGACTCCTAGAAGCCGGCCGAGACCACAACCGCCCCTACATAACGACGACCTGACGGGGCATGGCCACAGTGCGGCCCACGACCCCCGAAGCCCGAGGCAGGCGTGGCTACAGGAGGCCGTACGGGAGGGATGTCTCCCGCGCGGCCAGGCACTGTAGCCACGCCAGCTACGACGTCATCCACGACCCCCTCCTGTACGGCCCAAGGACTGCGGGCCCCTTCAGCCAGAGAGAGGCGTGAAGGCGGCCCGGCTTTCCCTAGTCGGCCGGGAGCATAGCCGGCCTCCGGAAGCCGGCTACTCCCTACCTCGAAGCAGGAGCCCCATTAAGGAGACAAGACGAGGTGAGGCTACAGTGACAGCCCCCGAGGCGGCCCACTGTAGCCATGCTCACCTCGACAAAGCCCTCATCATCAGAGGCGCGGCTACAGTAAGCAGCCGCCGACAAAGCCCTAGGCGGTGGGGCCGGCCTGTCGACCAAGTAACCGGCAGCCGGCGGGACCCAGCAGCCGGCGGAGAAGCCGACGAGCATAGACACTGACGGCTGGGACCAGATCCCAGCCGGATTACCATTGTACCCCCAGGGGGTAGGCCTATATAAACCCCCCGGAGCACCCATGCAAAGGGTTGGCCACTGAGCATAGTTCGCTTCTGGTTGGCACCTCTGCATGTTTGGCTTCCAAGCATAGCCCACGCATACACACCATAGATAGAGAGAAGCAAGAGCTAGCCTTGTTCTTCTTCTCCCTTGATCCCAACAGCTCTAGGAGCGATTGTAGCTACTCTTTATCGAGCTAGTGATCATGCGGAGACCCCGCAGAGCAGGACTAGGGGTGTTATCTCCTCGGAGAGCCCCGAACCTGGGTAAGATTCGCCGGCGTGCATGTCTTCGCCTCATCCCGTTTCCAGGCACCGGCGACGTTTTATTGGCTCCCACAATGATAAGCCATCCTTTGGCATATGTCGCACCAACCACCCGACACCTGCATTTGAAAAAAGCAACGGGCCCAGCTAGGTCATGTAATGAACTATGGTGCTTGCGCCACTATGCTATGTTTACTATCCTTATATCATGCTGCAACACTCGTGTTTCTGATAGGTGTGTTTAGGATAACTTAGCTTAATGTGCTTACGGTAGTCTCCCATGTCGGGGGGGCGTGCCTTATAGAGGTATGTCCCGAGGTTTCCCTCCTGACGACTCCGGAGCCACCGAGCCTCAGGAGGCGTTGTATAGCTGCAAAGTGTTTTGGAAAGCCTGACGATGCGCCTCATCCTACCTCGCGCAAGCCCCCGAGCGAGGGCCGGTTGCGGCTGGCACACCGTGTCGCGATGCCCTGAGGCATGGACTTAGGAGAGTGTGGATGCCCACGAGCTCGTTCGAGAGCGTCTCGCGAGGATTAAGGATGCCGAAGCCATGTGGCTTTTGTGAGGTGTGGACGTGGGCCAGCCAGGTTACACACCTACCTAGCCCCCGCGCGCGGGACGCGCGAGGAGGAGCGACGGGCAACTGCCGCTCTTCCTGGGGCAAGGTTGGGAGGACAAACGAAAAGAGAGAGAAACTCCAACTCTTGCAGACGATAGGCACGAAAACTCCAAATTTTATTCAAGAAATCGCAACCAGATACAGAAAGCAAGCAAAAGAACAGCCGCGTCCGGTACCTATACTACTCTTGTCACCTGCTCGGAGCTAAGTAATGCCACTAGGACATGGGAGGGATCCCCCATGAGGCGGCGCTCAGGAGACTCTGGGGCGTGTACAACCACACTCATTATTACGTGAGAGTGTCATGAGTGGAGACCTTCACACGCGTGGGGCCTTGCTTCATGGGTAAAACCTCCGGAGGTGCTGGATGTTCCAGGCGTTCTGGATGTGGATCCCGTCCTGTGTCTCCAGGCGCGCGCCGCCAGGCCTGGAGACGCGGGCGGCCCTAAACGGGCCCTCCCACATGGGCGAGAGCTTATACAGCCCTTCCCTGGAGAGCACCCGCCTCAGGACGAGATTACCCACCTTGAGCATCCCGGAGCGGATGCTGCGGCCGTGGTACCGCCGCAGCGCCTGCTGGTACCTCGCAGCTTGAAGCAAGGCTTCGCGGCGGCGTTCCTCCCCCAACACGAGGTCCATCCCCCGCGAGGCGTCTTGGCGTGCCTCGTCAAATGCCAGGACCCGTGCAGAGAAATGCCTGACCTCGTGAGGGAGAACCCTTCAGCTCCATAGACGAGGAAGAAGGGAGTTTCACCCGTTGGCTTGGTCGCGGTGGTGGGATGGACCACAACACCAGACTGGAGCTCGTCGTACCAGCCCCTGCCGCAGGCCTCGAGCTTCTTCTTGAAGGTCCTCGCCTTGAGGCCCCTCAGGACCTCTACATTAGCGTGCTCGGCCTGGCCGTTGCTTCGGGGGTGTGCCAGTGAAGCATAGCATATCTGTGTCCCAAGATTAGCACAATATGTTTTGAAAAGATTGCTGGTGAATTATGAGCCGTTGTCGGTGATGATGCGGTTAGGAACTCCAAAGCGGCTCACGAGGCCCTTGATGAACTTGACAGCCAAGCCGGCTGGGATGGTGCGGATGGCCTCCACCTCTGCCCACTTTGTGAACTTGTCGATGGCGACATAGAGGTGGCGGTAGCCGTCGGGCGCTCGAGGGAACGGGCCCAGGATGTCCAGCCCCTAGACCGCGAATGCCCATGAGAGCGGGATAGTCTGGAGGCCTTGAGCGGGCTGGTGGATCTGCTTGGCGTGGAACTGGCATGCCTCGCACGACCTCACCAGCTCGGTGGCGTCGTTGAGCGCCGTGGGCCAGTAGAACCCGCTGTGGAATGCCTTGCCCACGAGGGGGCGTGATGAGGAGTGATGCCCGCAGTCCCCGCCATGGATGTCGGACAGCAGCTCGCACCCCTGCTCCTTGGAGATGCATCGCAGAGAAACATCGTTTGGACGCCTTCGATAAAGCTCACCGTCCTGAATGCAGTATGCGGTGGCCTGACGAGCCACCCACTCCGCTTCCTCCTCCTTCTCTAGCAGGGTGCCCTGAAGCAGGTACGCCTTGAACTCCTTAGTCCAGCACTCCTCCTGAGGCTCAAGCGCGAGTAGTAGGCGGGCTACCGAAGTCATGCCGCAAGCTGGTGCACCTGAGGCGGGAGCCGGCGGAAGTTCCTCCAAAGGTGGTGCTGGTCCTGCGGTGGGGGGTGCTGCCGATGGCCTGAAGAGCCACTCCTCGAAGACGCCAGGCTCCTGAGGTAGTCACCTGGATGCCCTTCTGGCGATGTCGTCCGCCTTCTTGTTTGTGTCTCGCGGCACGTGCTGCAACTCCAAGCCTAAGAATCGTTTCTCGATTTTGCATACCTCCTCAAGGTATGTCTCCATGTGCGCGTCCTTTGGCTTGTACTCCTTGTTGGAGAAGTTGACGAGGAGCTGCGAGTCGCCCCTGATGGTGAGGCGCCTAACCCCTAGGGCCGCAGCGGCCTTGAGTCCGGTGATCAGGCCCTCGTACTCGGCGATGTTGTTGGAGACTGTCGGTGTCAAAACCGGCGGATCTCGGGTAGGGGGTCCCGAACTGTCCGGATTGCCGCCCACCTAATAGAGGGTCAATGCTCGAAGAACGTAATGCTCGAGTGAGGTGTATTAGAATTGTAAAAGACAATTTTATAATTGATCTATTTTTATATTTTGCTCAAAAGCTTGAATTCCTCCTATGCGGCCGTTTTAATATAATCTGAAAGTTTGCGAGTCGTCGGCTTCAGCCCCCTCGTAGGAAGTACGGCGGTGTCTGGAAAAGCATTTAATCACTCTTTATCCAACGTCTTGGTCCGTGAAGGAGGTGATAAGGCAGCAAACCAGGCAATCGGACTATAAGGCGTTAACACTTTCACTTAGCCATAGGAGTTTTATGGTGGGACTATGACATAGCCCCTAGTATGTATGCGGCGCATACTACCTTACATATTTGATCTGAAAAAGATCCCTCGTGTGACACGGAGAATCGCTAAGGATTCCAAGAAGTCGTCAAGTGGTTGACCAGCTCTCGCCGCATCATGACAGTCAGTTTTCGGCTTTCTCTACTGAGGTTCTCATCCGGTTTAGACTAGGGCACAATTGCAGTAGTTCTCCCTTTACTACCCTAGCCGATAGAGCGGAACGTAGGGTAGCAAGCACAGGAGCCGGGCAACCCAACTATTGACCCAAGACAATGATTCGGAGCTGATGCATATAAGGCCTAAATTGCGACGCCGAAGTATGCTATAGAGTTGTTCGGACTTTTACTGGAAACTCGTTCGTTCCCATACCGAGCCCCTCGCAGGGTATGGCGAGGTGCATCTGTAAAGCAGCCGTTGAGGCCGAACTCATTTTGAAAGAGTATGAAAGATTAGTTCGGATGAGTTTTACTGGGAGTGGAGCAATATGCCAATGCTAAATTTATGTGTATATATATATATATAGATATATATATATATATATATATATAAAGGAAACCACAAACCCGGCTATTTGACATGCTCGGGGTCGGGAACAAAGGAAAAAGGGCATAGTACAGGCTCGGAATAAAGAGTGCGGTCTACAAAAAGTTATTTTGGACCTCCTGTCGCACGTCTGCGCCGCCCGTCCTCGGGGAGGGGAATCCTTAACGGAAGTAGCCCCTTAGGTGAGTGTACGGATCCGAACTCCGATAGAGTCCGTTGTAGATGTTGTCCTGTTGGACACCTATTCTTAAGAGATGATACAGAAAAATAAGGAAAACAGATAAAAAAGTTACAGGAATGCTTGCAGGGTTGTCCGTATTGTGCTTCCGCCGATGCCCATGGTATCTTGAGTGCGTAGTGATGTACGCGTGGTGTGAATCTTGCCGGTATAGTAGGTGGGTGGCGGAAGCCGAACTGCTATTTCCATTCCGGGAGTGGTCGAACTTCAGAGGGAAACATTTTTTGGCCCCTGGTGTTCGGCTAGCGAGCCGCTCCATCGTCTTTATTGCCTGGTGGCCTCCTCCCCTTGTGATCGGCGTTAATCTTGCCTGCCTGCTTGAGGACCCAACAGTTTCTGTTGGTATGATTAGCCGGCTATTAGGGTGACCGTGAATCTGACAAGGTCAGTCCAATATCCTGTCGAGGGTGGATGGTCCATCCTAGTTTGCCTTTAGTGGCTTCTTCCGTTGACCGGGTTTCGGATTGTGAAATCCGGCGCTGACCGCTGTGTCGCGTAATCTTTCAGTATTATTGCGACTGTTGTGTTCGATTCGTCGTGGCTTACCGTTGCCATCTCGGATTTCGGAAGTGCCCGGGTTGCAGGCATTGTTGCTTTTATGAGCGAGCCAGTTGTCTTCTCCCGCACAAAAGCGAGTCATTAGAGCGGTAAGGGCTATCATTGATTTGGGTCCTTCCTGGCCGAGGTGACGCGCTAGCCATTCATCCCGTACGCTATGTTTGAAGGCCGCGTTGGCTTCTGCGTCCGGACAGTTGACAATTTGGTTCTTTTTGACTAAGAACCTAGTATAGAGCTCCCTGGCTAACTCGCCGGGCTCCTGGACAATATGACTTAAGTCATCGACATCTAGTGGCCGGACATATGTTCCTTGGAAGTTGTCTCGAAAGGCGTCTTCCAAATCTTCCCAGTTGCCAATAGAATTTTCTGGCAAACTGTTTAGCCAGTACCGAGCTGGCCCTTTAAGCTTGAGAGGTAGGTATTTAATGGCATGAAGGTCATCTCCGTGAGCCATGTGAATATGGAGGAGGTAATCCTCAATCCATACCGCGGGATCTATTGTTCCATCGTATGATTCGATGTTAATGGGTTTAAACCCGTCTGGAAATTCATGCTCCATTACCTCGTCAAGGAAGCAGAGAGGGTGTGCGGCTCCTCTATGTTGGGCCACACTATGAAGCACCTCCGGCGGACTCCGTTTATGGTGTCCGAACCAGGCGTGGTTGGCCCTGTTGTGTCCGAATAGGTAACCATCATCACCGGTCGGGCCATGTCCCCGTGATCTGTATATCAATTTTGTGTGTCCTGTTCTACCCTCCAGGTCTTGTTGGATGTCGCGAGTATTCCCCCGAGCTGTTTTGTTCTTGTGTTGACGGTCGGATGGGTTGGTATGGTACTCTGCTTGGGCTGCTGCTTTATCCGGACCGAAATGTGGTCGGCCTACCGCATTATTCGATGGTGGTGTGGGCTCCAACGCCCTGCCATCATATTGAGGGAGCCACCTACTGTTGGGGTGGCTTTTATCTGGGCCGCTAAGGCCGTATTCTTCGGCGGCCAAGACCTCGGTCCATCTATCATTGAGCAAATCTTGGCTCGCTTGAAGCTGCAGCTGCTTCTTCTTTAGGCTCCTTGCGGTGGCTATGAGCCGGCGTTTAAAGCGCTCCTGCTCGAGAGGTTCCTTAGGCACGATAAAATCCTCGTTGCCGAGGATCTCCTCTTCCTCTGAGAGTGGCAGATAATTGCTATCCTCCGAGTCTCCATATGTGGCCTGTTCATCAGGGCTGTCTTGCCCGCCTTCCTATTCCTCCTGTTCGGATCCTACCTCAACAGGGTCTTCATTGTCCGGAGTGTTATCTTCTCCGGTGCTAGTATTGTTTTCTCTTGAGAGACGTGACATAGAGCGGCGCAGGGCGCGCCGGTGTTCGGACTGTGCACCAGGGGGTTTATCCTCAACTGGGTCCTCCTTGTCATCGTCGAGAGCATCGTTGGGTGTGTCTACCATACACACGTCGTACCATGAAGTGGTCATCCCGCGTCTAACGGGTAGTGAGTTCTGGCCTTGCCCCTCATCATCGTCCATACCGTCGATGTCTTCGGAGCCGGGTTCAAGCATGTTGGTTGGGTCTTCGACAGTGGCTATGAAGTGGGTGGCGGGTGGGAAGCAAAATTCTCCATCATCCGCCGCAAGTTCGAACCGAACATAGTTCAGCGGCGAGTCGCCTGCCAGGGATAGGTTTTTTAGTGAGTTTAGTATGTCGCCCATGGGCGAGTGTTGGAAGACGTCTGCGGCGCTGAACATGAAGATCGATAATCGATTGAGTTCGGTATCCGCGGACTCGCCGGGTTCGGAACTTGGCGCCGGAGACGAGTCGGGGTTTCCGTCAATGCGGATACCATATGAAGTAGAATCTGTGTGCGGCTCCAACGCCGCGGAATCGGTGGCCTCCGTGATGGGGTTGAGCTTCCCATATTCGGATGACTCGATCCGCTCCAGATCTGAGGCCAGAGTTGTTACAGGAGCTACCTCCTGGATGTGGCCTGCTGGCAGGTTTAAGCCATGCTCATCGGGGCGAAGGGGACGGTCGCCGCAGTCTCAAACCCGTCGAAGATCAAGTCTCCCCGGATGTCTGCAACGTAGTTCAAGCTCCCAAATCTGACCTGACGGCCAGGGGCGTAGCTGTCGATTTGCTCCAGATGGCCAAGTGAGTTGGCCCGCAGTACGAAGCCACCGAATACGAAGATCTGTCCGGGGAGGAAGGTTCCTCCTTGGACCGCGTCATTGTCGACGATTGAAGGGGCCATCGAACCTTTCGTCGACGGCACAGTGGAACTCTGAATGAAAGCACCAATGTCGGTGTCAAAACTGGCGGATCTCGGGTAGGGGGTCCCGAACTGTGCGTCTAGGATCGATGGTAACAGGAGACGGGGGACATGATGTTTACCCAGGTTCGGGCCCTCTCTATGGAGGTAATACCCTACTTCCTGCTTGATTGATCTTGATGAATATGAGTGTTACAAGAGTTGATCTACCACGAGATCGTAATGGCTAAACCCTAGAAGTCTAGCCTATGTGAATATGGAAATGAGTATCCCTATCCGGACTATGCTCTCCGGTTTATATAGACACCAGAGAGATCTAGGGTTACATGGAGTCGGTTACATAAGAAGGAATCTACATAGTCGGATGCCAAGCTTGCCTTCCATGCCAAGTAGATTCCAATCCGGACATGGGTATAGTCTTCGGCCTTCATGTCTTCACAGCCCTTCAGTCCGGCCCAATGGATAACAGGCCGGACGCCCGAGGACCCCTTAGTCCAGGACTCCCTCAGAGACCTTCTCGACGTGTTAGAAGCAGAGTTGCACGACGTAATATAGCTTGTCCCTGGTGGGCGAGATGAGCATTGCTCCAGCCCCCGCGCCCTGACGCGCAAAAGCTCCGTCTAAGTACACGACCCATTCATCTGGCGCTTCATCCCCGGGCACGAGAGAAGGGTCCTCGCATATCTCTCGGCCTGGGGCGTCAGTCCATTCCGCTACAAAATCCGCGAGTGTCGCGCCCTTGATGACCCTGGTGGTGCTAAACTCCAATTGGAACGCTTGCATCTCGATGTTCCACTCTGCAACCCTCCCTGCAGCGTTGGGGCTCCGGACCACCCTCTCCAATGGGTAAGCAGAGACGACCTTGCTGGGGTGGCCCTGGATGTAATGGCGCAATTTCTGAGAGGCGACGAGGAGCGCAAGTAGAAGCTTCTGCGGCATGGGGTAGCGTGCTCGTGCGTCCTGCACCATCGTGCTGACGAAGTACACCGGGTGCTCGACAAGGGTGGTGGCTTTGGCGGGGTCTTGCACTGAAAGTGCAACTAATCCCTGGGTGGTTTTGGTAATTCTTAACAACATATAGCTCACTGAACTAATACTCTTTCAAGATGATCATTTCCTAAAGTTCAATGATTGGCATGGCATGGACTAGAGATGTGGACCCCTCAAAATGCTAAGGACACATATTGGCAAAAGCTCAAGACTCTACATTTTCATTTTAGTGATTGTCGGTGTCAAAACCGGCGGATCTCGGGTAGGGGGTCCCGAACTGTGCGTCTAAGGTCGATGGTAACAGGAGACATGGGACACGATGTTTACCCAGGTTTGGGCCCTCTCTATGGAGGTGATACCCTACTTCCTGCTTGATTGATCTTGATGAATATGAGTATTACAAGAGTTGATCTACCATGAGATTGTAATGGCTAAACCCTAGAAGTCTAGCCTGTATGACTATGGTAATGAGTCTCCCCCCTTCTGGACTAGGTCCTCCGGTTTATATAGACACCGGGAGGATCTAGGGTTACATAAGGTCAGTTATAAAGAAAGGAATCCACATATCCGGTCGCCAAGCTTTCCTTCTACGCCAAGGAGAGTCCCATCCGGACACGGGTGCACTCTTCGGTCTTCGTATCTTCACAACCCATCAGTCCGGCCCATGGCTAACAGGCCGAATGCCCGAGGACCCCTTAGTCTAGGACTCCCTCAGTGATCCAAGATCACATTGAGTCCATAGGAAAAGCCAATACTATTAAAAGGGGATGAGGTGTTGCTTAATGGCTTGCTTGCTCAAAATGCTTAGTGATATGCTCCAAAACCCTCAGCTACTTCTCACATTCTACATTTGTCCTAAACCTTTAAGTCAAACTCGGCCCCACCGATTTGATCTATCCAGCGCCACCGAGTTCATTTGACATAGCCATAGGTAGAAACCCTAATCAGTTCGGTCTCACCGATAGGGATCTCGGTCTCGCCGAGATGGGATTGCAAACTCTCGGTTTCCCTTCGTAACATTTCGGTCTAACTGAAGTGACCAATTGGTCCACCGAGTTCACAATGCAAATTTTCTGTTTCCTTTTCGTAACATTTCGGTTTCACCGAAATGAGCGAATCGGTCCCACCGAGTTTGCTTGACAAACTCTCTGTTTGCCTATTATTGAAATTGGTCTCACCGAGTTCATGTGATGGGTCTCACCGAGATTACGTTATGCCCTAACCCTAATGAAATCGGTCCCATCAAGTTGACATGTCGGTCCCACCGAAAATCCTAACGTTCACATTTTGAACTGAATCGGTCAGACCGAGTTTCACTATTTGGTCCCACCGAGTTTGGTAAATTGTGTGTAACGGTAAGATTTTATGTGGAGGCTATATATACCCCTCCACCCATTCTCCATTTGTGGAGAGAGCCATCAGAACGTGTCTACACTTCCATTACTCATTTTGTGAGAGAGAACCACCTACTCATGTGTTGAGACCAAGATATTCCATTCCTACCACAAGAATCTTGATCTCTAGCCTTCCCCAAGTTGCTTTCCACTCAAATCATCTTTCCACCATATCCAAATCTATGGGAGAGAGTTGAGTGTTGGGGAGACTATCATTTGAAGCACAAGAGCAAGGAGTTCATCATCAACACACTGTCTATTACCTTTTGGAGAGTGGTGTCTCCTAGATTGGTTAGGTGTCGCTTGGGAGCCTCCGTCAGGATTGTGAAGTTGAACCAAGAAGTTTGTAAGGGCAAGAAGATCGCCTACTTTGTGAAGATCTACCCTACTGAGGCAAGTCCTTCGTGGGCGATGGCCATGGTGGGATAGACAAGGTTGCTTCTTCGTGGACCCTTCGTGGGTGGAGCCCTCTGTGGACTCGTGCAACCGTTACCCTTCCTGGGTTGAAGTCTCCATCAACGTGGATGTATGATAGCACCACCTATCTGAACCACGCCAAAAATATCCATGTCTACATTGCGTTTGCTCCCTCCAAACTCCTCCCCTTTACCTTCATATGCAATGATTTACATTCCGCTGCTATACTCTTAGAATTGCATGTGTAGGTTGATTGCTTGACTTGTGATAAGTTGCTAAAATCTGCCAAGACTTAAAATTGGGAAAAGGCTATATTTTTATTTGGCCAAGTAGTCTAATCACCCCCCCTCTAGACATCCTTTCGATCCTACAAGTGGTATCAGAGCTTTGGTCTCCATTTGCCTTGATTTCCATAGATTTGGTGATCATAGCCTTGGTTTCACAACCTAGGAGAGTATGGCGTCTAGCAAGGGAAATTATCACCGTAGAGGTCCTTACTTTGATGGTACTAATTCTCCTAGTTGGAAGCATAAGATGAAAATGCATATTCATGGACATAACCCCTCCGTTTGGGCTATTGTGTGTATTGGCTTGCAAGGTGAATTCTTCGATGGGAGATAACCTAATCGTGAAGCTACCGCGGAAGAATTGAAGATGTTGCAATACAAGGCTCAAGCTTGCGATATCCTCTTCAACGGATTGTGCCCCGAAGAATTCAACAAAATCAGCCGTCTTGAGAATGCAAAGGAAATTTGGGATACTTTGATTGATATGCACGAAGGTACCGACTCCGTCAAGGAATCCAAATTGGATGTGCTTCAAAGTCAGCTTGACAAGTTCAAAATGAAGGATGGTGAAGGTGTCGCTGAAATGTACTCTAGGCTTGCTCTCATCACAAATGAGATTGCTGGCTTAGGAAGTGAAGAGATGACCGATAGGTTCATCATCAAGAAGATCCTAAGAGACTTGGATGGAAAATATGATACCGTGTGCACATTAATCCAAATGATGCCCAACTATAAAGATCTCAAGCCAACGGAAGTCATTGGTAGAATTGTTGCTCACGAGATGTCACTCAAGGATAAAGAAAAGCTTCACAACAAGTCTAGTGGTGCTTACAAAGCCTCATGTGATGCTCCTACATCATCAAGTGAGAAACAAACCTTCAATGAAGAATTGAGCCTAATGGTGAAGAACTTCAACAAATTCTACAAGAATAGAAGCAAAGAAAGAAGTTACAAGTCAAGGTCCTACAATGACAAAAGATCTTCTAGTCGTGAGCGAAATTGCTACAATTGTGGAAGACCCAGACACTACTCAAATGAGTGTACGGCTCCCTACAAAAGAAGAGAAGACTCACCTAAAAGGAGAAGCAAAAGAGAAGAATCACCACCAAGAGAGAGAAGGACTAGAGATGGTTGTTATGAGTGAAGATCTTCTCGAAGAAGCAAGGATTCAGAAAGGAAGGACAAATCATCTAGGAGCTATACAAAACAAAGACATCAAGCTCATGCTGGTGAATGGGTATCCGGCTCCGACTCTGACAACTACTCCGAGAGAAGTTATCACTCTAACTCCGAACATACTCAAGATGAAGGTGTTGCCGGTCTTGCACTTGTGTCATCCAACTCCTACGACATATTTGATTCACCAAATGAAGGGATTGGAAGATGCTTCATGGCTAAAGGCCCCAAGGTATCACACCCTGAGTATTTTGATTTCAATAGTGATGAAGATGACTTGCTAGGTGATGATGATTTACTTGTTGATAATGCTAGTGATGAAAACTATGATGAAATTGCTATTAATCATGCTAATCAAGATAAACCGAATGAAAATGATAAGAAGGATATTGAGCATCTAACTAAAGAACTAAACACTCTTAAGTTAGCTCATGAAACTACTTTAGATGATCATCGAGAAATTTTAAAGACTCATGAGAAGTTACGCTTTGAAAAGCTCAATCTTGAGCAAGAGCATGAGTTTTTACATGCAATCAATGATGATCTTCGAAAGAAAAGTTCTTCTTACATTGCCAAGTGTTTACTCTTGTTTACTTACATGCCTCAAGTAAAATCTAGCAACAAGAGTAAGAAATATTCTTAATCTAGTAGTAACAACAATCATGCTAAATCCAATATTGTTGCTTCTAGTAGTTCTCTTGATTCCACAAATGATTCTCTTAGCCAAGTTACACTTGAGCAAGAAAATAGCTTATTGAAGGGAATTATAGAGAAAGGTGTTTACAAGAGCCTTGCCGGAAGTAAGCAATGTGAGGAAATTGTACGCAGGCAAGGAAGGCACCGGAAGAATCAAGGTGTTGGTTTTGAACGAAAGTTCAATGCCAATGGAGTTGAGTGGGAAGAAGATCAATACCCCAAGACGAAGTTTGTTCCTCAACAAGAGAAGTATGATCCTACTTCCTTCAAGGGGACACAAGCTCAAGATGATCTTCCACCACAAGACCAAAAGCTAAAAGGCAAGGACAAGCTTCAAGAGGAGATTGATGCATTTAAAGAAGCTCCTAAGGCCTTGGTAAAATGGGTTCCCAAGACTTCATCAAGTTCTATTTCATCAAGTACAACTACAACTCCAAGGATTCCCATCAAATTGATGTGGATTCCAAAGAAGAAGAACTAGAGAGTTCTTGAGGGTGACTCCGCCAGCAAACTTCACTCACATTCATTTCGCAAGGACAAGTGCAAACAACTTCCACATCTTGCACTAGTTCAAGGTGTCACAAACCCTCTTGTTGGTAAGCAAGGGACAAGGTAACCTAATGCTTGACATCATCATGTGTGTGAACTTCATTGTATGTCTATGGATATTCTTGCATGCTCCTTGTGGTACTAACCCATGTAGGTATTGAAAGTGCAACTCACTCCAATGGATTTCTCCAAATGATCTAGATCAACAATGAGCATCCACATCTTCAACATCTACATGAAGTCATCATCGACAAAACCCAAGGTTAGTTCATCCCTCTTAGGGGGGATATCACATCTAGGGGGAGCTTTACTCTAAGAATTGAGCTAAAGCAACTCTAATGGTGTGAACACAACAATGCTTTATGTAAAAGTGGTAACCCCACTTGTGCTTCAATGATGAGTATGATCTACGATCAAATGTTCTCATTTGACTCCTCAGTCAATATACTCATATATAGATGACCTAGTCATCACCAATTGCTTGATAGATGCTAGACTGTTTGTGCATGCTTTGTCACATATTTCATTTGCTATCTTATTGTGTGAGCCTGCTAATTACATATTTTTCTCATTCGAGGACATCCACTTGTTGCTTTGATTGTTTGCCTCTTTTTCTTTTTGCCAAATGGATGGACAAGAATGCCTAAGAACTTCCTCTAGCTATCTATGCTTTTCTCGTCTCAAACTCAATTCATGCTACATCAGAAAGTTTAATCAAGTCAGATTCGAACCCTCTGGGTGAGGAGCACTCGGAGTCACCGATTCGTCATAGACTTAAACTTCCAAAACCTCTCTGTGCATTTCGGTCTGAGCGATTCATCCTTCTCGGTCATATTGAGTTCACCGAGTTGATCTAGGTTTTGAACCTTGGTGCAACTGATTAGAACAGTTCGGTCACACGAGTTGCAGTAACCGCTTGCGATTCTGCATCTTGGTGCCACCGAGTTGTTCCACTCGGTCACACCTATAGGGTCAGGATATATATAGCGACGGGTCAAATTTTGGAAATTTCTCCAAAACCTTTTCGCCCGCGTGTGTCCTGCTCTGCCGACTCGGGTCTCCGTATCGTCCTCTCTTCGCCAGCGACCTCCCGCCACTCATCTCCGTCGCCGTCAACGTGAATCGTCACCGCCGTTGCCGCCGTAGTGAGCTCATCGGCAAGTTAGGGTATGAATTTGATCCTTTGTGCAATCTTTACCTCCGATTCTCAGCACAAAGTCAATGCCATGATTATTACCACGTATGAGATCATCCTATCCAGCAAAACTTCCTTTAGATCAGTTTTGATTCGAAATTTTAGGGTTAGGTTTCCACCGAACTCATCTCGGACCGACCAAGTTGTGGAAATCGGTCTCACCAATTTGGCTTAGGCCATTGCACTTGTAACTTTCGGTCTGACCGAAACTTGCAAATCGGTGTGACCGAGTTCAACTCTCAGTGAAACCCTAGCAATCTCGGAGTCACCGAACTGTGTCTCAATCTGATCGATTCCACTAGTTTAGACCCTAAAGATGCTTTGGTGTCACTGAGTTTAACAAATCGGTAGCTCCGAAATGCTTTCTGTGGAAAACTAAAACTAAGTTTTTGACTCATTTGTTTTGCAAAACCTCTGCACTTTCTGATGCTCATCCACTCTATCTCAACTACATCTATTCCCAAGGTCAGCTTTCAGTTTGCAGTGTAAACAATGTCAGATCAGAGTGATAGCCAGAACAAGTTTGAGGAGCAAGTCAACTTGAGTGAGGGCACTAGTCCCTCTAGTAGTTATGATGGGGGTAGCAGAAGCACCCCAAGCAACTTGCCCAAAGCTGCAACAAGGACAAGGAATAAGAGAAACTCAGATTCAGAGGATGAAGACTATGTTGCTGTTGAGGAAGAAGTTAGCTCCAAGAAGAAAGTGCTAAAAAAGGAGTATGCTGCTACTACAACCAAACCTGGGTTGCAAAAGAAAGCTCCTGCCAAAAGAGTCCCAACATCCAAGCCAAGAAAAGTTGCAACTGGGGAAACCAGGCAGTTCACTATAGAATAGTCAGATGATGATGTGGCTGCTGGCAAGAAGAAGAAGAGGGCAAGAACCACAACTGCAAAAGTACTTGGAACATCAACCATGGTAAGAGATTCTAATGAAGAAGAAGATGCAGAAGAGGATGCTGCACCAGCACCCAAAGCTCAGAAGCTGATGGGGGATGCCATCAAGTCTGGGGCTGCTCCATCAAAGCCCAAGACTGCCCCCAAAGCCACTGCTCAAGCTTCTAAGACTGCACCAAAGAGAAGCATAAGAAATATACCTGCTGCAAAAAAGAACAAGGCCCCGGTGCCAGAAATAGAAGAAGAAGAAGAGGAAGCCCAAGTGCTCAAAAAGTTGAAGCCCAAGTGCTCAGAAAGTTGAAGCCCAAGATTCCTGATCATGATGATAATCATCCAGTGGCTAAAAATATGAAGGAAAGGAAAGATGTAGGTCTGAGGAGGTGGAGACAATCAGATCCTTATGCTGTGAGGAGAAGGACTGCTGTTGACTATAGATTTCACACCAAGGAGCAGGAGGACTTCCATGAGATGGTTCTTTTGGATAAGAAGCACATAGTGTGTGACATGAAGTGGGTAGACAGGAAATACATCGACAACAATGAAGACCACTTCCCTGGAGTGCATGAAAGTTTCAGACTCAATGGAGTAGACACTTTTGTGGGTCAGAAACTGACCAAGTGGAATGATGAGCTCATTATGCAATTCTATTCTATAGCTCATTTCTATCCAGATGGAAGGATTGTATGGATGTCTGAAGGTACAAGGTAACAATCAACAGTTACTGAGTGGGCCACGCTTATCAATGCCCCTGAAGAGCATGAGAATGATCTTGATGTCTATGCCAAGAAAAAGAAAGATCACAACTCCATGGCCAACATGTACAAGGAAATACCTGACAAGGCCTTGGAGACTTACAAGCTAGGCTCTGTATATTATCTGTTGTCTGGACTGGCCACTATTAACACCATCTTGAGGCACACCTTGTTTCCCAAATCAGGAGATCACAGGATGATCAGAGGCCACTCCATCAATTTGCTTCAGTTGTTTGATGTGCCCCAGAAGTTTAAGGTGATGAGTTTAATTGTTGAGACAATCAAGAGGACAGTTGATGACCAAAAGAGATCATGTGGGTATGCTCTACACATCCAGATGCTCATCAAATCCAAGATGGGCACATGCACATACTTGTTGGATAAAAAACACCTTCCCTTGAGGCCTGACTATGAATACAACACAGTTGTCATGGATGCTGAAGATCCTACATTAGTAGAGGCTCAACAGAAGAGGGAGAAAGCAAAAGCAGAGAAGGCAGCCAAGATGCCAAGTGCTGAAGAGGCTTCACAAGTCTTCCTCAAGTCAAAGAAAGATCAACTTGGATATCTTATTCAAACCACTTTGAGGATTGATAAAGGATTGGCCACCCTGACTCAAAATCAAGAGAGTCTTGAGAGGATCATTGAGACAAAGTTCTATGATCTTGACTTGAAGGTGACAGAAATGCAAACAGCTGTTGAACAAATCCAGGAAGAAGCTGAAGAGAGGAAAGGGAAAGCCACCACTGAAGTTTTTCAGAGAGTGCCTAGGGCACAGAGATCTGCAGCAGTTCCTCTGACAGACACAAGAGCTACTACTTGAGCACCTGCAGCCACAGCTTTATTTGCCCCTCCGGTTGCAACTCCACCATCTCCAACAACCTCAAAAGAGGCATTTGTTCTAGGAGTCCTCTCCGCGCCACCTCCCAAAGATCAAGCTTAGATAGCCGCATAACACTATACATTTTCGAGCTTTTTGGTAACTTGTTGCCAAAGAAGGAGAATGTGTATAAATCATAGGCTTCGAGAGGGAGATTTGCTTCTTTTTCCTATCTCTTCTGTTACTTGTTTGATACTTATTTGTGTGCTTGCTTGGTTGATACTTTGTGTGTGTGAGATACTTGTATGGTCATGTGTTCGATCATATCATACTTTAATGCTTGTGCTTAGATGATGATATTATTTAACTCTCATGTATGATCATTCACTTTCGCCTTGGTGATGAGTGCATATTTCATATTCTATCATTTTGAGCGCTCCACCAAGATGTATGTGACATGGAAGAGTAAGCCATGATCCTAATCGATTGTGCATTTGCGTTCAAAAGCAAATTTTAAATAATGCACAAATTTACGGGTAGTTCTTGCTTATCACATACTTCTCAAAGCGATGATTTATTTCATTTTTATTACCATTTGTCGAAGCTTTGATCTATATGTTGTCATCAATTACCAAAAAGGGGGAGATTGAAAGTGCAACTAATCCCTGGGTGGTTTTGGTAATTCTTAACAACATATAGCTCATTGAACTAATACTCTTTCAAGATGATCATTTCAGAAAGTTCAATGATTGGCATGGCATGGACTAGAGATGTGGACCCCTAAAAATGCTAAGGACACATATTGGCAAAAGATCAAGACTCTACATTTTCATTTTAGTGATCCAAGATCACATTGAGTCCATAGGAAAAGCCAATACTATTAAAAGGGGATGTGGTGTTGCTTAATGGCTTGCTTGCTCAAAATGCTTGGTGGCATGCTCCAAAACCCTCAGCTACCTCTCACATTCTACATTTGTCATAAACCTTAAAGTCAAACTTGGACCCACCGATTGGATCTACCTCGCGCCACCGAGTTCATTTGACATAGCCATAGCCAGAAACCCTAATCAGTTCGGTCTCACCGATAGGGATCTCGGTCTCACCGAGATGGGATTGCAAACTCTCTGTTTCCCTTCATAACGTTTCAGTCTAACCGAAGTGAGCGATCGGTCCCACCGATTTCGCAATGCAAATTCTTTGTTTTCTTTTCGTAACGTTTCGGTTTCACCGAAATGAGCGAATCGGTCCCACCGAGTTTGCCTGACCAACTCTCTGTTTGCCTATTACCGAAATCGGTCTCACTGAGTTCATGTGATGGGTCTCACCGAGATTACGTTATGCCCTAACCCTAATGAAATCGGTCACATCGAGTTGACGTGTTGATCCCTCCGAAAATCCTAACGCTCACATTTTGAACTGAATCGGTCAGACCGAGTTTCACTATTCGGTCCCACTGAGTTTGGTAAATTGTGTGTAACGGTTAGATTTTGTGTGGAGGCTATATATACCCCTCCACCCATTCTCCATTCGTGGAGAGAGCCATCGGAACATGCCTACACTTCCATTACTCATTTTGTGAGAGAGAACCACCTACGCATGTGTTGAGACCAAGATATTCCATTCCTACCACAAGAATCTTGATCTCTACCCTTCCGCAAGTTGCTTTCCACTCAAATCATCTTTCCACCATATCCAAATCTGTGAGAGAAAGTTGAGTGTTGGGGAGACTATCATTTGAAGCACAAGAGCAAGGACTTCATCATCAACACACGGTCTATTACCTTTTGGAGAGTGGTGTCTCCTAGATTGGTTAGGTGTCGCTTGGGAGCCTCCGGCAAGATTGTGGAGTTGAACCAAGAAGTTTGTAAGGGCAAGGAGATCACCTACTTTGTGAAGATCTACCCTAGTGAGGCAAGTCCTTCATGGGCGATGGCCATGGTGGGATAGACAAGGTTGCTTCTTTGTGGACCCTTCGTGGGTGGAGCCCTCCGTGGACTCGCGCAACCGTTACCCTTCGTGGGTTGAAGTCTCCATCAACATGGATGTACGATAGCACCACCTATTGGAACCACGCCAAAAATCTCCGTGTCTACATTGCGTTTGCTCCCTCCAAACTCCTCTCCTTTACCTTCATATGCAATGATTTACATTCCGCTGCTATACTCTTAGAATTGCATGTGTAGGTTGATTGCTTGACTTGTGATAAGTTGCTAAAATCTTCCAAGACTTAAAACTGGGAAAAGCATAGATTTTTATTTGGTCAAGTAGTCTAATCACCCCTCCCTCTAGACACACTTTCGATCCTACATGCACCTCACGAGGCCCAGAGTCCTCAGGAGTCTTGTCATCTGTCGGGGCTGTCGCGGCCCCAGGGGCCCCGCCCTCGGTTGTCCCGCTGCTTGAAAGGTTGGCTGAGGCCTTAGGAGTGTCGTCGGTAAGTGGGGAGGCCGGGACCTTAGGAGCACCGTCCTGAAGCCGCGGTGCCTCAGCCGAGGGCGAGGTGCTTCCCCTTGAGCCCCCGGTCGAGCACTCCTCCTGGACCGCCACCAGCGCTGCGCTGGCAGAGTGAGGAGTGGAAGCCAGGTAAAGCACCAAGGGTTCCGGGGGTGCGGTGCTACCATCACTGGCGTCTACCTCCGGGGTCCACTCGAACGGGCCTTTCTTCTTCATCAGCTTGAAGAAGGGGAGGGCGCGCTCCCCCCAACTTGGAGATGAAACGCTCGAGCGAGGTTACGTAGCCCGCCAGCTTCTGCATCTCTTTGAGGGTCTGCAGTGGGCTCATCTTCTTTATGGCCTTGACCTTCTCTTGGTTTGCTTCAATCCCTCTGTGGGACACCAGGAAGCCCGGCAGCTTGCGGGACGGGACACCAAAAACACACTTCTCTGGGTTGAGTCGCAGGTCCACCTTGTGCAAGCTGGCAAATGTCTCCTCTAGATCCGTAATAAGGGTCCTTGCCTCTCGAGATTTGACCACTATATCATCGACGTAGGCCTCGGCATTCCTCCTGAGCTACCGGCCCAGAGCGATGTGCATCAGCCGCTGGAAGGTTGCTCCGGCATTGCGCGGCCCGAACGGCATGCAAGTGTAGCAGTACACCCCGCACGGGCTCAAAATAGCCGTCTTCTCTACGTCCTCCACTGCCATCTTGATTTGGTGGTAGCCCGAGAAGGCGTCCAGGAAGCACAACAAATCGCACTCTGCGGTGGACGACGATCTGGTCGATGCGTGGAAGAGGAAATGGGTCTTGAGGGCAGGCCTTGTTGAGGTTAGTGAAGTCGACACACATGCGCTCCTTCCCTCCCTTCTTAGGGAAAATGACCGGGTTCGTGAGCCATTTTGGATGTCGCACTTCCTGAATGATGCCTGCTTCCTGCAGCTGGCGCGTCTCCTGAACTATGAAGGATTGTTTCTCTGTGGATTGCCGCCGCGCCCTCTGTTTCATGGGGTGTGCGTTTGGGCACACCTTCAAGTGGTGCTCAATTATCCCCCTCGGGATCCCCACCAAGTCCTTCCGCTCCCATGCGAACACGTCCTTGTTTGCGCGGAGGAAGTCGATCAGGGCCTTTGCCTGGTCCGGGGGGAGGCCGACGTCTATGGTCAAGGTTGGGCCTAGCTCCTTGCCTTCGTCGACCGGGACTTGCTTCATCTCAGCCCGGTCCTGAGAAAACAACTGCTTCTTCTTGGCCGGTGCAGCCCGCGGGCCCTCTGGAGCTCCCTCTCCACTTGGTCGGGCGGCCGCCGCAGCCTTGAAGGCGAGCTTGAGGGCCGAGAGCGCCTCCTTGGTGTCTCCCGCCACGGTGAGAATGTCGCTGCTTCCAGGCATCTTCATGAGGTTGTAGCCGGGGTGGGTCGCCGCCATGAACCTGGCCAAGGCCGGGTACTCGAGGATGGCGTTGTACGGGAGGCCGATGCGGGCGATGTCGAAGTTGATGAGCTCGGTGCGGTAGTTGTCGCGGGTGCCGAAGGTGACAGGGAGGCGGATCCGCCCCAGCGGACAGGTGGAGCCGTCACCGACCCCGGAAAAGGGCTTGGTAGGCCGTAGGGCACATGGAGCAGGCTGAACGCTTCCACGGAGAGAACATTGAGGCCGACGCCGCCGTCGATGAGGGTCCTGGTGACGGCCACGTTGCAGATGGTGGGGGTGCAAAGCATTGGGAGCGCGCCAGCGCTGGTCGCCTGAGTCAAACGTGAGGTCGGCCTTAGGCGCCGCCCAGCCCGGAGGAGCTCCTCGTTGCGCACCGGTAGCGCCCACCTGGCGGAGGAACTGCTCTATGTGGCGGTCCGAGGGTGACGCCTGCGAGCCTCCGAGGAGCGCTGTGACTGCGGGGGAGCTGGCGCCGTGAAGCGCGCGATGAAGAGGCCGCGCAGCTCCTCCCAGGAGGCCACCAAAGGCTCTGGTAAGCCAAGGAGCCAGGCGCGCCGCTCACCCGCCAAGGCCATGGGCAGCTAGCTTGCCGCGACCTTGTCGTCACCGCCAGCCGCCCAAATCGCTTCCTTGTACTTCTGCAGGAACTCCACGAGGTCCGCCATGCCGTTGTAGCGCGGTGGCAAGTCTGGCCTGAACTTGGGCGGCCACTGCACTTGCCGGAGGGCGGGGGAGAAGGCCCGGAGGACTGAGACGTCCCCAGACGCGCCGATCGAGGCGGCGAGCGAAGCGGCGCGAGCCATGGAAGCTTAGTGGAGCGGTGACGGGTCGACCGGTGGAAGAGAGGCTCTGACGCACCCCAACCTGGCGCGCCAAATGTCGGATTCAGGGCTTCGTAGACCCAAGAGAGGTTCAAACAATGGGGTGCGTGCGAAGAACTCAACCTCCCCAGCCCATCGCCTCGTCGATCCTGCAGCCTTGCTAGATGAACTGGAAGTAAACAAGACACATCAATTTACCTAGGTTCAGGCCACCTTGCGGTATAAAACCCTACTCCTGCTTTGTGGTGGATTTGCCTCGAGGTGGGCTGAGGATGAACTAGTACAGTGGAAGAACACCCTCAGGAGGTGTGTTCTTGAGCTGGTGAGGGTGAGGATGAACTGAATCCATCCCTCACTACGATGGTGGCTAAGTCCTATTTATAGTGGCCTTGGTCCTCTTCCTCCAAAACTTAGGCGGGAAGGGATCCCGCAGCGGCCAAATTTGAAGGGGGACAACTAGTACATCTTATCCTAAAAAAAGTAGTCTTCGCCTGCAAAGCCTCTGGTCATGACGCCGCGGTGGGCTCATCGGTGACCTCCGTCTTGCCGTCCTGGCGGTCCTGGTCTCGTTGCACGGAAATGGAAACCTTTGGCTGATTCCTCGGGACTCCGCGCCTGCTCCTTTAGCACGGAAGGGGAAACCTGCTGCATTGCGCCTGCTGGCGCCCGCCTGGCCTTGGTCGTCATGGCTCGCGTCACCCGAGCCTCGCGAGGTCAGGCTTGCATAGAAATCTCCGCTCCTCAGGAGCCATGCCGCTCCTGTCGGAGGTCTTGGCGTCGTCCGCCTCGCGAGGCCTGGCCCCTCGCGAGGGTCTTAAGTTGTCGATGTTGGAGGTGAGCCGTACCATGCCGTCGGTGAAGCCACGCGTTGGGCCGCAGGCAGGCAAGTTTGGGTACCCTGGTTCCCTGGACGTTGACAACTAGCATTCGCATGTACTAAGCGGGAAGAATGCTTGTGCATCCAAATCCTTAAACTCAAAGTTGTTCCAGATGAGTCCACCATATCTACCTAAATGTGTTATTACTCTGCCATTCCAAGTAAATTTGCATGTGCCACCTCTAATCATTCAAATAAGCATATGTTTTGTGTGCATGTACCGCTCATGGAGCGTCAGGGGGCGATCAGTATTTTCCATGCTAATCGGGTTATTCTCATGATGAGTGTTTACTCACTTGCCATTGCACAAGAGAGGCTGGTAATTGGGATGCCCAGCCCCGTAATCAAAATAAAGAAAAATATAATGAAACAAACTCCCCTAGAAAGTTGATGGTATGGAGGGCACCCATGAATTCGGCTAGCCATGGCTTGTGTTTGAATATTTGAGGGGGAGTAAACTTTACCTTTCCGCTTGGGAACTGTCTATAATGTGTTTAGCATGGAAGATATTGAAAATCCTCGGTCGTGACATTGACGGGAAAATCATACCTCTCAAAATGTATTCATCTCTGTTTTAAGCTACAAGCTCTGCCACCGCTGCAAATCCATGCTTCCCTCTGCGAAGGGCCTATCTATTTACTTTTATGTTATTTACTTTTATTGTTGAGTCATCATCTTCTCATTTTAAGCACCAATCCTGAGAGCACTATTGTCATTCTTATGCATTGAGTATAGTTAATGTTGTGTGCATTATGACTGGATCTCTTCTACCCTAGATTACAATGCTTAGTCGTTGCTTGAACTTTAGAGGTGCTCCGCATTTATGTTTTGCAGTCTCAGAAAGGGCTAGCAAGAAACCATGTTATCATATTATATCATGATTGTTTTGACAAATTGTTGGCACTCAAGATATCTTATTATTCCTCACTAGTTGGGTATGTTATTATCATGAGTAAATGTGAGACCTAAGTGTTATCATTCATATGGTTAGTTCGTAATCTTTGCTGTAAACGTGAACACTTGTTAAGTATATATCCAGCAACAAGAACAAAAGAGTTTGTAAAAGTTTTTCTTTATCACTTCTAGTTTATCAATTGAATTGCTTGAGGATAAGCAATGAGTTAAGCTTGGGGGAGTTATACGGAATACATGCCTACATTATATTGATGAATTGGAGCTATTTTGTGTCGCTCTAGGTTGTGACTGTTATATGATGAATTTCATCCAACACAATTGTCCATCATTGATCCAATGCCTACGCTTTTCACATATTGATCTTTGCTAAGTTACGTTCGTTGCTGCTTCTGTTACAATTTGCTACTCTTACTGTTCCTGTTACTATTGCTACTATGCTACTAAGCACTTTCTTGCAGAAATATAATTTCCCAGGTGTGGTTGAATTGACAACTCAACTGCTAAGGCTCATAAATATTCTTTGGCTCCCCTTGTGTCGAATCAATAAATATGGGTGAAATACTACCCTTGAAGACTGTCGCGATCCCCTATACTTGTGGGTTATTGGTGGCCATGTTGATAGGAAATCTACCTATGTGACATGTCATTTTCTTGGTAGATCATTGGTGTGTTGGTCTTTGAATAGGAATAATTGTGTATCTCTCTCCACGGCTGCGGTCAAATATATTGTTGCGGGTGCATGCTGCTCTCAGTAGCATCATGATGAAGAAGATTCCTCTTATCTGTGATAATGAGAGTGCCATCAAGATTTCACACAATCAAATGCAACACTCATGGATGAAGCATATTAACATCATGCATCATTTTCTTCATGAGGATATTATTATCAATCACATTAAGACCAAGAAACAATTGGCTGATATCTTCACCAAACCTCTCAACGAGAAAAGATTCTGCACATTACTATGTGAGCTAAATATCTTGGATTTCACAAATGTGAAGTAGAGTTAACTTTGCACCCATGCTAACACTTTCATATCTTACAAGGAATGGGTGCACATCACTCAAAGAACCTGAAATTTTCAACACAGTAATTTTTTCTTTTTGATAGTAAATATATTAACAAATGACTTGACTCATAGAATGACATCACAACTTGTGTGATGTTCTGGGTTAAATACTTCTTACACGATTGGTAACGCCACCACCCTATTTTGGTTTTTGACTTGAATTTTCTTTTCGATAGTGCTTGTTTTGACTTCTAGCCTTCGGTTTTTATACATTGTTTAGTTTAGTCCTCTATACATTTCACTCATAGTTATGTTTTGTTTGATTGATTTTCCGTTGAGTGAAATTGTTTTGAACCCTGCCTATCTATTCTATCCTATCAAGTCTATGTTTTTCTATCATGAGTACACAATTTCATTTCGAGTGCATTTCTATCCGACATCCTTTGCTGCGACAATTATGTCACTCCAAAAGATTTCAATTTTGGCAAAAGTCCTCCAAAATTTGGGTTTCCCGCTCAAGTGAGGAGATACCTATGTTTACAGTTGCCACATGCTCATGGAAAACTGCCACAAAATCTCAACCGTGAATCCATAATGTCCATGCTTTTAGACCATTCAATCTGATCTTCAGGACACGAGTATTCTTCTTCGAGTATAGATACCCATCGTCTTCCGCACTTAGCAGTTACACTCATTCTCTCTCATGCAAAACCCTTGAAACCACCAAGCCCTGCTGCTCCGCTTTGAACGCCGATGAGCCTCTTCACTCCTTTATTGCCAGAAATGCCTCACCAGAGTTCTTCCTCGCCGCCGCGGAGCATCTCATTAGTCGCGCTGTCGTACTCGCCACACAACACCGAGATAGGGTGCATGTAGCCTCTGATTTGAGCATTCTTCATTCTTGCTCGAGTTTTTCAGTGTTAATTTCTTCAGTTTTTACCGCCTTTATCAGATTTGTAAATCCTTAAGTGAACTCTTGTATGTGGTTTGTAGTTTTTCCATCCCATCAAAACTCTAGATCTAGGGTTTGGGTTGTTTTTCTTACGAGAGAAAAAATAGTTTTTATATTAGTGAATTTGTCTCGAGATACACTAGTATGAAACATATTGTCAACTCTTTCTATCGAAACTTAGCTTAAAGTGTAAGTCTAACTTCTTTGAAAGAATTCTCTATGCGTACTCATGACCCTATCCCTCTTTTCGCTTGCATATAATCTAATTCACAGGAATATGGATTTTGTTAAAGATTCTCCTAAGCTAGCACGTCAGACAGATTTGGGAGAAGACCCTGTTATGGGTACGACATATGAGTCAAAAGCACAGGGCCTAACTATCAGCCATTTGGAGAAAAAGAGTTCCAAGAAATCACGATAACTTGACGCTGATGGAAATCCCATTGTCGGGAAATGAAAACTAGTGGTCACAAGCCTAGAGAAAATTCCAAAGAATTGATGTCTCACAACTGATACAAAACTATCGAAGGAGAATCAACCCATCAAAGGTGAAGCAAAATGCAGAGGATTCACCGATACTGGACGATAAAGTGGTTTAACTACAAGATGGTTCGTGATTGGTGAGTGAAGAGATTTGCCTTCACTCCTCCTTCATTTGATTGCTGCACCAAGGCCTTGATGAATGATAAGGAACCGAATTTGCGTCCTCCTCCACCACCAGATGCAGATCCATCCTCTCAAATAGAAGAAAACGGTCCAAGTGAGGTGGAGAAATAGAAGAGAAATGTCGTCAAGAGACAAATCAAGAAGGAACAAGCTAATCTAAAGGAGAAGAAGAACATCACGTTCATGAAGAAAGATGTTTAGAAGTGGAAAGCTCTCGGTCTTGATGAAGGTTGATCAAATAGAAAGCATGATAATAATGGTGATGGCCCATCAATAATTCATAGGCCATCTGGCAAGAAGAATAAACCCGTTGAAGAAGAGGTTCAGTCTGAAGATTCTACGGAGGATGAGGATGATCCTCTAGTCCGTGCTGATGCAAATGGCTAGCCTCCAGCAAGTAAATTCTTCAGTATCACTTCTGAGGTGACTCTTCCAGTGCTCACCCAGCTAGCTCCACCCCCTCAGAATACAAAGATCAAGCTTCACAAAACCCCTGTCACCACCATCACTATAAAGCAGGTGGTAAATACAAATCCATCGGCTAGGTCAATTAACTTGCAAGTCCTAGTCATTGATACTCCATTGCTCGCTGCAAAGCCTAGAGAGAAAATACCTACACCTCCAGTTCAAAGCTTTCGACTCCTAAAGAGAAAGCAAAGAATGCTTCTAAGAAAGAAGCCAGAAAGAATGCTTGAAAGAAGCCGTAAAGAATGCTTCTAAGAAAGAAGCCGAAAAAATGCTTCTGAGAAAGAGGCATAGAAGAAAAAGGTGTGGGATCCAAAAATCATTCAGCCATTGGCATCTTTGCCACCAACTGCTCCCATTAAATCCATCGAGATGGTTGTTGTATCTTCTGTTGTTGATGACAATGAAGCTCCTCGTTGCTATGATCATATTCGACATGGAGAAACTTGACCATTTTGTCAAAAACCCTTTAGATGGCAATGTCAGTGATTTTCTTATGCCAAAAGAGGTTATTGGGTAAGCCAGCAAAATCATCGAAGACGTCAAAGAAGCTTATGTTGATCTGACTTCTCCTATTGCTAAGAAAAATGGAACCAATGAGAAAATAAAGTCTGCCACCTCCAAGTTTGTCATACAAGAACTTCAAGATAATTATATGGAACTCGATACGACTGCCTCCATGATAAGAAACAAAAGGTTGGCTTTCCAGTCCAATCTAGACTTCATGGTGCGAAGAGTTTGTATTATCCATCAAACTGAAAAGTCTCGACACAATGAATTGGTCAAGGGCCATATTAACGTGACGAAGCACTCGCTCCAGGCCAAGCGGGAGGCCACTGAAAATGTTGAACAGCCTCCACTGAAGAAAATCTCAGTTGAGAAAGTTATGGAAGAAGAACCTAAGATCGAGACTCAAGAGATTGATATTCACGACGAGGGTGATAAGAAAATTCCTCCACCTCTGTAACGCCCTAGACACACCCGTTGGTTACTTACGTTACTCCTAGCAGGATCTATACTGGCCCAATAGATCAACACTGGTCTTTACTGTGCACTTTGTCCTCACTAGTGTGCACCTAGGACCAACTTCCAAGTCGGTTATTCATCCTGAAATTGCTCCAAGCTGAGCACGCTTAACTTTCGATTTCTTTCCAAACGGGCTCCCAGAAAAGAAAGAATTCCTTATTGATATGAGTAGTATAGCATCCCTATTAAGCCAGGATCTCACAACCTCCTCCTAAGCCCACTACTCGGGTTATTAAAGAGCCCCCCCCCCCCCCACAATGTTCATCCAAATATGTTCTTGTGCACTCCCTCACCAAGAAAGATGTACCAGATCTTTCCAAGTCTATGACTAAGGAAGGTAAAATTCATCAGTCTGAGCCCAACGCTCAGCGAGAAGAATCTGTTGAAACTTCGAGTGTTCGATCCTCAAGTGACAACACAATTCTGATGAAAGAGTTGTACCAAGCTCATCTCCTTCCCGAGTCACTTATGAGAAGGCAGATGAAGAAAAATAAGATGTTGAGTGTTCTGCTCAAGAAGAGAAACAAAAGCAGGCCCAAGATCCTGAAATAAATGACATTGAGAAAGAAAAGCTTGTTGTGCCCACACACGCTGAAGAAAACTTGCTGCATGACAACCAAGGGAAGACCAAAGTGCCTTGTATTGAGAATGTTGATATGATCCGAGCTCTGTGAAACAAAATCAAGAAGTTGGTACCTCTGCGCAAGCAAATCCCACACAGCAGAGCCGCCAATTTCTGAGATAAATATCGAGTCTATTGTCTATGGGCATTAATATCTCTTGATTGAAGAAGAATTGACCTATCCCTATTCCAGAGAGTGTCTACCAATCTTCACATAAGGCAACGATGTCAAAGGCCCACTATTGATAAAGCTATACATCAGGAAAAGCTCGCGTCTTCAAGATCGGTCATTATGATCGACCATGCACTTCACCATCCTCTCGCTTCGGGACACGTGAGCAAGCAATTCATTATTATTGGGTCCTCTACAAGATCCATCGAATATTTCCTCATGGATATCTCGACATTGGATTGATGGAAGACATCGATAGCTTCCAACAAGTCCTTTAGGAATTTTGGCGACTTCAATCTGTCATGAGTCTTTGCATTCTAGCATTCTTGGAATTGGTGACCCACAGGTATAGAGGGTCGCAACAATCTTCGAGGGTAGTGATAGCCTGCAAGTTCACAGGGTTTAGTTGTATCCTTTCCGAAGTAAGAGTATCGATCCCACGGGGAGCACATGAATCAGGCGTTGCTTCTTGTAATGAATTATAGATTTGTGCAAGCAAGTAGTTGTAGACTCTGAACAGAGTGAGGGCAGAAATATAATGTTTTTGTTATGAGAAACGACTTTTAAAGTAAATAACATAGAAAGTAATAAACGAAGAGTGACTTGAGTATTTGAGAGACTAGAAGGGGAGTAAGGCATTCTCAGGGAGTCCGGAATTCCCATTGGTATGTTTCTAGCGCATCCTACGCATGGGCATAGTAGTATGGTATGGATTTGTTTCTCTTATTTGAGTCATAGTACAACCGTACTACTAAGAGGGGTCAAAGTGTCTCAAAATTTATGTTTCTCTTATGCTTAACCGAAGCATATCCCAAGTGAGATGTGAGGGAAATCTTTGTGTTCTAAGGCATTTAATTGTCAGCCAGAGATGATAATCTTCTAGGCTGCAAGAGAAATGTTCAAACAGATGAGTCATATTTACTTGTTCCTCAAGTAAAGTTGTCGAGTGCGTTTGAAATCAGATTGTTAGATATGTGTCGGTTGGCCATTGGTTGGACGTCATGTCCTGAATGGTCATTTCGCCCTCAGGATAGCTTTGGCTATAAATAGCCACTCCCTTGTCGTCCAAGTTGGTTGGCTGCTCTGTGTGATTTTAACAAGTTTTTCAGAGCACCCTCTCTCCAACGGATTAGAGTTAATCCATCAAGAGAAAACTCTAGAGCCGAAAAACTAGATAGTGGTTGAGTGATACGTCCATTTTGCATCATGTTTTCCTACTGTTATTTATAATTTTTTTTGGCCAATATAATACTTTGTAGTACCATTCTAATGTCTTTTACCTCCAAGATTTACATGAAGAGAGAGATTGCCGGAAGCTGGAATTCTTGGCCTGAAAAAGCTATGTTAGAGATACCTATTCTACACATCTCCAAATGAGCTGAAATTTCACGAAGAAATAATTTGGAATAAATAAAAAATATTGGAAGAAAGAAATACCAAAGGGGGCCACCGAGGTGCCCACGAGGCACCAGGGTGCGCCCTGATGGCTCGCGGGGCCCCTAACCAGCATCCGGTGCCCATCTTCTGGTATATAAGGCCATTTGCCCTAGAAAAAATAAGGAGAGGACTTTTGGGACGGAGTGCCGCCGTCACGAGGCGGAACCTAGGCAGGAGCACTTTTGCTCTCCAGCGGAGCGATTCCGTCAGGGATACTTCCCTCCATGAGGGGGAAATCGAAGCCATCGTCATCACCAACAAGCCTCTCATCATGGGAGGACCAATCTTCATCGCCATCTTCACCAACACCATCTAATCTCAAACCCTAGTTCATCTCTTCTATTCAATCTTTGTATCAAAACCTCAGATTGGTACATGTGGGTTGCTAGCAGTGTTGATTACATCTTGTAGTTGATGCTAGTTGATTTATTTGGTGGAATATTATATGCTCAGATCCCTAATGATATTCAATACCCCTCTGATCTTGAACATGAATATGATTTGTGAGTAGTTAATTTTGTTCTTAAGGATATGGGAGAAGTCTTGTCATAAGTAATCATGTGGATTTGGTATTCGTTCGATATTTTGATGACATGTATGTTGTTGTTTCCCTGAGTGGTGTCGTGTGAATGTCGACTACATGACACTTCACCATATTTGGGCCTAGGGGAAGTCATTCTGGGGTAGTTATTAGATGATGGGTTGCTAGAGTGACAGAAGTTTAAACCCTAGTTTATGTGCAATTCCATAAGGGGCTTATTTGGATCCATATGTTTCATGCTATGGTTAGATTTATCTTAATTCTTATTTCGTAGTTGCGGATGCTTGCGAGAGAGGGTAATCATAAGTGAGAGGCTTGTTCAAGTAAGAACATCACCCAAGCACCGGTCCACCCACATATCAAATTATCAAAGTAGAGAACACGAATCAAACAAACATGATGAAAGTGACTAGATGAAATTCCCGTGTATCCTCAAGAATGCTTTGCTTATTATAAGAGATCGTTCCTGCCTATCCTTTGCTACAGAAAGGATTGGGCTACCATGCTGCACTTTTGTTACAGTTACTATTTATTGCTCGTTAAAAATTATTTTGCTATCAAACTATCTTTTATTGATAATTTCAGTGACTGCAGAAAATACCTTCTTGAAAATTACTTGTCATTTCCTTACGCTCCTCATTGGGTTCGACGCTCTTACTTATCAAAAGGACTACGATTGATCCCCTATACTTGTGGGTCATCATTGAGCATCACGGAGATATAAGTCTAGTAGCTCGTTCTATTACTCCTGGGCGTTGCTAACTCTCTAGACGGTTAGGCGTCAAAGTCTTCAGCAACTAAGAGTCATTGTGGTTTACGAAAATAGTCTGTGAAGATTATGAATATTGCCTGAAGTATCTACCTTAAGTAGTCGACAACCAGTTCGTCAAGTTTTTTTATTCAGTCAAAAAAACTTGACGAACTGGTTGTTGAGGAGAATAGGACAGGAGAGATTTTTGCTATTGTGTTCAATCACAAGTCTCTCCAACCAGATGTAGCTATTTGGTCGAGGAGTGAACTAGTAGACAAATACCTTGTCGCCATCGAGCACCACTGGTTTCATCTTAGCCCTCGCCATACATTCAGTAGTTTATCTTCTGTATAGTTTTGTCTTGTGATTTATCTTGTGCTCGTAGTTGTTTTGTTTTGGTAACTTGTCTATCGGTTCTAAGATGTTTTGTTTCGTAGAACTATGTCTATTTAGTTTATTTTTCGTTGCTTTGTACAAAGAGATTTCATGTTTCTGAAATAAATTTTATATCTCCCATTCACCCCCCTCTGGTCGATATACTCTCGATCCTAAAAGTTGTGGTAACCTGCTATATATGGGGGTAGTGTCATCAATTTATCAAGGGGAGTCATTCCAAATGCCTGACAGAGCGACACTATCAATCAAAGACCTAGCAGCAAGTTACATTAGAGCTTCAACACCCAAAGTGGCTGGTTGAAAGAGTGATCTTGTGGGGAAGGGGCTGAGTCAGGCACAGTTAAGATCAATGTGAATGCATAATTTTATTCAGAGACACTTGATGGTGCCACTCGTGCTATTTCTCACAATGATCATGGGAACTTAAATAGCGAAAACAACTTGGTTCTTACCTCATGTGAGTAGTCCTGATTCAGCGGAGATGATTGCTAAGCATGACATGTTTCTGGCAACAAAGATTGGATGCAACAATTTGAATATTGAATCAGATTGCACCTTTGCCACGAAATCAGTATACCACCTATTAATAGGAGGGCCCGGAGATGGCAACCATCATGTAGTACAATCAACTAGCGATGGACTTCAATTGTAATGACAAATGGTACAAGGTCGACATGTATGATCTTATGGAGGAATGATAGGACCAATTATTTTTGCAGCATATAGATTCATGTTCAATTGTAACGACGCCCTTGAAGCGGAAGTCCATGCACTAATGCAAGGCATGGCTCTTGCTCTTGAACACATGGATCTTCCAGTCATTGTTTAGTCAGACTCGGCACTAGCCCTATCTATTTTGACTGGCAACTCTTTGGAATGTTCTGGAGATTAAAGCATTGTTGGTAGAGCGGGAGTTTATTCCACAGAAGCTTCATCGAAATCAAAATAGTATTGTAGATTGTTTGGCAAGCTATAGTCATACTGAATGTACCACAATTGTGTGGCTACATAGTGGCCCCCATGTATCATGAAACTCTTGCCTCTTGACTATAACAATATTATTACGGAATAAGACTCCTATTTACCCTGCTAAAAAACTAGCGATGGACTCTGTGAAGGTTTCCTATACTCATTGTTATCATGAAGCAAACGTTGTGGCGAATGGGTTAGCAAAAAACTCTTATAATACTAGATCTTCTATTTTTGGGGACACTACGACCCCAAGCTTTATTTCTCAGTCACTTGAAAATGTTATGATTATCATTTGAGGATAAAGTCTTATTGATGTAAAAAGAATAGTAATGTTATAAATCTGACATCAGATTTGTAACCATCGCAATCGAACATCCTATGCCAAATTTAGCCCAATTCTAGCTGATCCCCTAAAATATAGAGGATCCGACCGAATAAAGTTAGTGGAGTAAACTTTTACTCCACTATAGGTGGTCGCACCTAGCTGATCCCCTAAACTTAGTAGAGTAAAAAATTGCATAGGTTTTGTGTCCTAGCCGCATGAACCTAAAACACTGCACAATATATATCATAAACACATTCAAATTAAAACATGCATAGCATAACCAACTAAACAGGCATATAGTTTTATCATCACGATTTTCAAATTGAAACATGCACGATTCATCCAAAAAGCATCATTTAAGACACAAAGTTTGATATGAAATCACCACAAACATAACATGTGTATGTTGTGGATCGAGCCAACCAACGGCTTGCATGAACTCAAACAAAGCCCCCATTGACGAAAAAAAGTCACTGCCACCACAACTACCATCCTCTCGACCACCACCACCGTCCTCTTGTCCACCATCAACCTTATTGTAGTTGTGAGTCCGTGACCTTGACGACCCCGTGCTTGCTTCGGTCACCTCCTCAAGTTTGTCTCCATCGGTCACCTCCTTCTCTTCCATCTCCTCTTCGCCACCTCCTCTTCTTCAGTCGCCTCAGAATGATCCCAAATTGAATCATAATAGAGATCATCTAGCCCCATCGTATCTGAGGACTCCAAAGATGCCAAGAATTCGGTTGTGTTCATCTCCACACCACGACAACAAAATGCACAAACTCCATCATCATCGTCTAATTTGTTGGCCAAAATGTGAAAGATGATTGTTTTTTACCTTGTTGGAATTTCCTCGAGCACTTGCGGTCGCGACCCCTCTTGTCGGCTGTGGCGGCTAGACGCTCCGGATTAGTGGTCGTAGGGGTGGCCGGAGACATTGCACGAGGCGCCGGACGTATGGGGCGCCGGAGTGGCCTTCTTCTTCTTCACGACCTCCTCGATGAGGGCCTTTGTCGTGGCCATCTGTTTTCTAGCTCTCTTGGCACCGACGGGAGGGCGGCCGACCATCACCGGATATGCGGTCGCCACCCCAGTGCTTGTGGCCAGTGGAGCTTTTTCATCTAGAACCTTTTTTTGGCTTGGGCGGCGGCGCGGGAGTGGTTTCTAACACCGACAAGCAGACATCGGTGGCCAACAGGGTGATGGAAGTGTCTTGGCTATCCATTCTTGCGACGAAGCTAGTAATCGGTGGCGACGGAGACGCGTGGGGGCGGCGGCGGCAGGAATGGTGCAGCCACAAGGGCGGGAGAAAGAGACGTGCAACTTTTACTTGGCCGCGCAAGCGCCGAGTATGTTTAGGCGGCCTGGAGGGGTTTTTCGGCGGGGGAGTAAAAATCATACTCCCTTATAGATTTTAGGACTTCGGCTAGGTGTAGCATACATGAGTAAAACCAAAAAATTACTCCTCTATTGCCGGATAGGGGATCAGCTAGTGTTGGCCTTAGTTGTCGCGAGGGTGACTATTTTCTTTAGCAAGCATGACAAATCCTGACAAAAAACTGAACATGGCAAGGATTTGCCATTGCTTGCTAAACGAAATTAACATCTTCATGACAACTAAATTTGCCATAAAAATTGTTTGATTTGTCATGCCCAAAAACTTAACGTTCAATTTTCCATGCCCAAAAATCTAACACTTAATTTGTAGCGAAATCCAAAAAAAGAAAACCACCCCCTACTCCTACTTTGACATATATTGGGTACTAGCCTCGTAGGTATTGTGAGTAGAGAATTTCTTCGGAGTAGCTTTTATTCTAATATGCATCTCGCAGTAAAACTTAAGAGGACGACCGCGTCCTAGTAAAAAAACAACAGAGCATCATAGTCAAGCTGTTTAAGAGCATCTACAGCCGGACCTCTCAAACCCGCCTCATACGCCTGGGTAGGCCGCCCGGTCACTGCCTGGTCACGATATTTTGACCCAGACGGGCTCCTCAAACGGTCCTCAAATGCCCGGGCTGACCGACACCTCCCATATCCAGTCAAATATGGGGGTGCTCGGGCACGCCCGCCACGTCAGACCCGAGAGCCCGACCCCACTCCAAATTGCACCAAATCCACCAAACCCTTCCTCCTCCTCCCGCCGCCCTCCAACCATTCCCGCGCCCGGACCCTCGCCGGCCTCCATTCTTACTCCCAATCCTCACGTCTAATCTGAATCCACTGCCGAAGATATCGTCCAACCCGACACACACCGCCGCGACGGAGACGTAGTCCGCCTCATCCGTCGGCGGCGACTAGCAAGGCGGAGAGCGTCGCCCGCAAGTTGCGATGACGCGACAGCGAGAGAGGGTGGAATTGACGGCGGTGCAGGGAGGTTCAAACGAGGTGGATTACCTGTCTCCTCCGCCGCACCCGGATCCCCACACCCCTTCCCTCTGAGCGCCAACGCGGATTACGCTGTCCGACCCCCTTGGGACACAGGATGATTGATACGTCTCCAACGTATCTATAATTTTTGATTGCTCCATGCTATATTATATTCTGTTTTGGACATTATTGGGCTTTATTATACACTTTTATATCACTTTTGGGACTAACCTATTAACCGGAGGCCCAGCCCAAAATTATATTCTGTTTTTGCCTATTTCAAAGTTTCGCAGAAAAAGAATATCAAACGGAGTCCAAACGGAATGAAACCTTCGGGAACGTGATTTTCGGAACGAACGTGATCCAGAGGACTTGGACCCTACGTCAAGACATCAACCAGGAGGGCACGAGGTAGGGGGCACGCCTACCCCCCTGGGCGCGCCCTCCACCCTCGTGGGCCCCATGTTGCTCCACCGACGTACTCCTTCCTCCTATATATACCTACGTACCCCCAAACTACCAGATACGGAGCCAAAACCCTAATTCCACCGCCGCAACCTTCTGTACCCGTGAGATTGAAGGAAATATGCCCTAGAGGCAATAATAAAGTTATTATTTATTTCCTTATATCATGATAAATGTTTATTATTCATGCTAGAATTGTATTAACCGGAAACTTGATACATGTGTGAATACATAGACAAACAGAGTGTCACTAGTATGCCTCTACTTGACTAGCTCGTTGATCAAAGATGGTTATGTTTCCTAGCCATAGACATGAGTCGTCATTTGATTAAACGGGATCACATCATTAGGAGAATGATGTGATTGACTTGACCCATTCCGTTAGCTTAGCACTCGATCGTTTAGTATGTTGCTATTGCTTTCTTCATGACTTATACATGTTCCTATGACTATGAGATTATGCAACTCCCGTTGAACACTTTGTGTGCTACCAAACGTCACAACGTAACTGGGTGATTATAAAGGTGCTCTACAGGTGTCTCCAAAGGTACTTGTTGGGTTGGCGTATTTCGAGATTAGGATTTGTCACTCCGATTGTCGGAGAGGTATCTCTGGGCCCACTCGGTAATGCACATCACTATAAGCCTTGCAAGCATTGTAACTAATGAGTTAGTTGTGGGATGATGTATTACGGAACGAGTAAAGAGACTTGCCGGTAACGAGATTGAACTAGGTATCGAGATACCAACGATCGAATCTCGGGCAAGTAACATACCGATGACAAAGGTAACAACGTATGTTGTTATGCGGTCTGACCGATAAAGATCTTCGTAGAATATGTGGGAGCCAATATGAGCATCCAGGTTCCGCTATTGGTTATTGACTGGAGAGGTGTCTCGGTCATGTCTACATAGTTCTCGAACCCGTAGGGTCCGCACGCTTAACGTTACGATGACGGTTATATTATGAGTTTATGTGTTTTGATGTACCGAAGGAGTTCGAAGTCCCGGAGGAGATCGGGGACATGACGAGGAGTCTCTAAATGGCCGAGACGTAAAGATCGATATATTGGACGACTATATTCGGATTTCGGAAAGGTTCCGAGTGATTCGGGTATTTTTCGGAGTACCGGAGAGTTACGGGAATTCGTATTGGGCCTTAATTGGCCATACGGGAAAGGAGAGAAAGGCCCCAAAGGGTGGCCGCACCCCTCCCCATGGACTAGTCCAAATTGGACTAGGGAGGGGGGCGCCCCCTTCCTTCTTTCTCCTTCTCCCGGTGGGAGTAGGACTCCCCCCTTGGCGCGCCCTCCTCCTTGGCCGGCGGCCTCCCCCTTGCTCCTTTATATACGGGGGCAGGGGGCACCCCATAGACACAACAATTGATCATTGATCTCTTAGCCGTGTGTGGTGCCCCCCTCCACCATATTACACCTCGATAATATCGTAGCGGTGCTTAGGCGAAGCCCTGCGTCGGTAGAACATCAACATTGTCACCACGCTGTCGTGCTGACGAAACTCTCCCTCAACACTCGGCTGGATCGGAGTTCGAGGGACGTCATCGAGCTGAACGTGTGCTGAACTCGGAGGTGCCGTACGTTCGGTACTTGATCGGTCGGATCGTGAAGACGTACGACTACATCAACCGCGTTGTGTTAACGCTTCCGCTTTTGGTCTACGAGGGTACGTGGACAACACTCTCCCCTCTTGTTGCTATGCATCACCATGATCTTGCGTGTGCGTAGGAAATTTTTTGAAATTACTACGTTCCCCAACAGTGGTATCCGAGCCTGGTTTTATGCGTTGATGTTATGCACGAGTAGAACACAAGTGAGTTGTGGGCGATATAAGTCATACTGCTTACCAGCATGTCATACTTTGGTTCGGCGGTATTGTGAGATGAAGCGGCCCGGACCGACATTACGCGTACGCTTACGCGAGACTCGTTTCACCGTTGCGAGCACTCGATGCTTAAAGGTGGCAGGCGGGTGTCTGTCTCTCTCACTTTAGTTGAACCGAGTGTGGCTACGCCCGGTCCTTGCGAAGGTTAAAACACCACCAACTTGGCAAACTATCGTTGTGGTTTTGATGCGTAGGTAAGAACGGTTCTTGCTAAGCCCGTAGCAGCCACGTAAAACATGCAACAACAAAGTAGAGGACGTCTAACTTGTTTTTGCAGGGCATGTTGTGATGTGATATGGTCAAGACATGATGCTATATTTTATTGTATGAGATGATCATGTTTTGTAACCGAGTTATCGGCAACTGGCAGGAGCCATATGGTTGTCGCTTTATTGTATAAAATGCAATCGCCATGTAATTGTTTTACTTTATCACTAAGCGGTAGCGATAGTCGTAAAAGCAATAGTTGGCGAGACGACAACGATGCTACGATGGAGATCAAGGTGTGGCACCGGTGACGATGGTGATCATGACGGTTCTTCGGAGATGGAGATCACAAGCACAAGATGATGATGGCCATATCATATCACTTATATTGATTGCATGTGATGTTTATCTTTTATGCATCTTATCTTGCTTTGATTGACGGTAGCATTATAAAATGATCTCTCACTAAAATTTCAAGATAAAAGTGTTCTCCCTGAGTATGCACCGTTGCGAAAGTTCTTTGTGCTGAGACACCACGTGATGATCGGGTGTGATAGGCTCTACGTTCAAATACAACGGGTGCAAAACAGTTGCACACGCGGAATACTCAGGTTAAACTTGACGAGCCTAGCATATGCAGATATGGCCTCGGAACACGGAGACCGAAAGGTCGAGCGTGAATCATATAGTAGATATGATCAACATAGTGATGTTCACCATTGAAACTACTCCATCTCACGTGATGATCGGACATGGTTTAGTTGATTTGGATCACGTAATCACTTAGAGGATTAGAGGGATGTCTATCTAAGTGGGAGTTCTTAAGTAATATGATTAATTGAACTTAAATTTATCATGAACTTAGTCCTGATAGTATTTTGCAAATTATGTTGTAGATCAATAGCTCGCGTTGTTGCTTCCCCGTGTTTATTTTTGATATGTTCCTAGAGAAAAATTATGTTGAAAGATGTTAGTAGCAAAGATGCGGATTGGATCCGTGATCTGAGGATTATCCTCATTGCTGCACAGAAGAATTATGTCCTTGATACACCGCTAGGTGACAGACCTATTCCAGGAGCAGATGCAGACGTTATGAACGTTTGGCTAGCTCAATATGATGACTACTTGATAGTTTAGTGCACCATGCTTAACGGCTTAGAATCGGGACTTCAAAGACGTTTTGAACGTCATGGACCATATGGGATGTTCCAGGAGTTGAAGTTAATATTTCAAGCAAATACCCGAGTTGAGAGATATGAAGTCTCCATCAAGTTCTATAGCTAAAAGATGGAGGACAATAGCTCAAGCAGTGAGCATGTGCTCAGATTGTCTGGGTACTACAATCGCTTGAATCAAGTGGGAGTTAATCTTCCAGATAAAATAGTGATTGACAGAATTCTCTAGTCACCATCACCAAGTTAGTAGAACTTCGTGATGAACTATAGTATGCAAGGGATGACGAAAGTAATTCCCGAGCTCTTCGTGATGCTGAAATCGACGAAGGTAGAAATCAAGAAAAACATCAAGTGTTGATGGTTGACGAGACCACTAGTTTCAAGAAAAGGGCAAAGGGAAGAAGGGGAACTTCAAGAAGAATGGCAAGCAAGTTGCTGTTCAGGAGAAGAAACCCAAGTCTGGACCTAAGCCTGAAACTGAGTGCTTCTACTGCAAACAGACTGGTCACTGGAAGCGGAACTACCCCAAGTATTTGGTGGATAAGAAGGATGGCAAAGTGAACAAAGGTATATTGGATATACATGTTATTGATGTGTACTTACTAGTGTTTATAGCAACCCATCAGTATTTGATACTGGTTCAGTTGCTAAAGAGTAGTAACTCGAAACGGGAGTTGCAGAATAAACAGAGACTAGTAAAAGGCGAGGTGACGATGTGTGTTGGAAGTAATTCCAAGATTGATATGATCATCATCGCACACTCCCTATACTTTCGGGATTAGTGCTGAAACTAAATAAGTGTTATTTGGTGTTTGCGTTGAGCATGAATATGATTTGATCATGTTTGTTGCAATACGGTTATTCATTTAAATTAGAGAATAATTGTTGTACTGTTTACATGAATAAAACCTTCTATGGTGATACACCCAATAAAATGGTTTGTTGGATCTCGATCATAGTGATACACATATTCATAATAATGAAGCCAAAAGATGCAAAGTTAATAATGATAGTGCAACTTATTTGTGGCACTGCCGTTTAGGTCATATTGGTGTAAACCGCATGAAGAAGCTCCATACTGATGGGATTTTGGAATCACTTGATTATGAATCACTTGATGCTTGCGAACCGTGCCTCATGGGCAAGATGACTAAAACGCCGTTCTCCGGAACTATGGAGAGAGCAACAGATTTGTTGGAAATCATACATACAGATGTATGTGGTCCGATGAATATTGAGGCTCGTAGCAGGTATCATTATTTTCTGACCTTCACAGATGATTTGAGCAGATATGGGTATATCTACTTAATGAAACAGAAGTCTGAAACATTTGAAATGTTCATATAATTTCAGAGTGAAGTGGAAAATCATCGTAACAAGAAAATAAAGTTTCTACGATCTGATCGTGGAGAAGAGTATTTGAGTTACGAGTTTGGCCTTCAGTTAAAACAATGTGAAAGAGTTTCACTACTCACGCCACCTGGAACACCACAGTGTAATGGTGTGTCCGAACATCGTAACCGTACTTTATTAGATATGGTGCGATATATGATGTCTCTTACCGATCTACCACTATTGTTTTGGGGTTATGCATTAGAGACAGCTGCATTCACGTTAAACAGGGTACCATCTAAATCCATTGAGACGACATCTTATGAACTGTGGTTTGGCAAGAAACCAAAGTTGTCGTTTCTTAAAGTTTGGGGTTGCGATGCTTATGTGAAAAAGTTTCATCCTGATAAGCTCAAACCCAAATCGGAGAAATGTGTCTTCATAGGATACCCAAAGGAGACAGTTGGGTACACCTTCTATCACAGATCCGAAGGCAAGACATTCGTTGCTAAGAATGGATCCTTTCTAGAGAAGGAGTTTCTCTCGAAAGAAGTGAGTGGGAGGAAAGTAGAACTTGATGAGGTAATTGTACCTGCTCCCTTATTGGAAAGTAGTTCATCGCAGAAACCAGTTTCTGTGACGCCTATACCAATTAGTGAGGAAGTTAATGATGATGATCATGGAACTTCAGATCAAGTTATTACTGAACCTCGTAGGTCAACCAGAGTAAGATCCGCAACAGAGTGGTACGGTAATCCTGTTCTGGAGGTTATGTTACTAGACCATGACGAACCTATGAACTATGAAGAAGCGATGGTGAGCCCAGATTCCGCAAAATGGCTTGAGGCCATGAAATCTGAGATGAGATCCATGTATGAGAACAAAGTATGGACTTTGATTGACTTGCCCAATGATCGGCGAGCCATTTAGATTAAATGGATCTTCAAAAGGAAGACAGACGCTGATAGTAGTGTTACTATCTACAAAGCTAGAATTGTCGCAAAAGGTTTTCGACAAGTTTAAAGGTGTTGACTACGATGAGAGTTTCTCACTCTTATCTATGCTTAAGTCTATCCGAATCATGTTAGCAATTGCCGCATTTTATGAAATCTGACAAATGGATAAGAAAACTACATTCCTTAATGGATTTATTAAAGAAGAGTTGTATATGATGCAACCAGAAGGTTTTGTCAATCCTAAAGGTGCTAACAAAATATGCAAGCTCCAGCGATCCATCTATGGACTGGTGCAAGTATCTCGGAGTTGGAATATACGCTTTGATAAGTTGATCAAAGCATTTGGTTTTATACAGACTTTTGGAGAAGCCTGTATTTACAAGAAAGTGAGTGGGAGCACTACAACATTTCTGATAAGTATATGTGAATGACATATTGTTGATCGGAAATAATGTAGAATTATTCTGCAAAGCATAAAGGAGTGTTTGAAAGGAGTTTTTCAAAGAAAGACCTCGGAGAAGCTGCTTACATATTGAGCATCAAGATCTATAGAGATAGATCAAGACGCTTGATAAGTTTTTTCAATGAGTACATACCTTAACAAGATTTTGAAATGGTTCAAAATGGAACAGTCAAAGAAAGAGTTTCTTGCCTGTGTTACAAGGTGTGAAATTGAGTAGGACTCAAAGCCCGACCACGGCAGAAGATAGAAAAAGAATGAAAGTCATTCCCTATGCCTCGGCCATAGGTTCTATAAAGTATGCCATGCTGTGTACAAGATCTATTGTATACCCTACACTGATTTTAGCAACGGAGTACAATAGTGATCTAAGAGTAGATCACTGGACAGCGGTCAAAATTATCCTTAGTGGAATAAGGATATTGTTCTCGATTATGGAAGTGACAAAAGGTTCATCGTAAAGGGTTACGTCGATGCAAGTTTTGACACTAATCTAGATGACTCTAAGTCTCGGTCTAGATACATATTGAAAGTGGGAGCAATTAGCTAGAGTAGCTCCATGCAGAGCATTGTAGACATAGAAATTTGCAAAATACTTACGGATCTGAATGTGACAGACCCATTGACTAAAATTATCTCACAAGAAAAACATGATCACACCTTAGTACTCTTTGGGTGTTAATCACATAGCGATGTGAACTAGATTACTGACTCTAGTAAACCCTTTGGGTGTTGGTCACATGACGATGTGAACTATGGGTGTTAATCACATGGTGATGTGAACTATTGATGTTAAATCACATGGCGATGTGAACTAGATTATTGACTCTAGTGCAAGTGGGAGACTGAAGGACATATGCCCTAGAGGCAATAATAAAGTTATTATTTATTTCCTTATATCATGATAAATGTTTATTATTCATGCTAGAATTGTATTAACCGGAAACTTGATACATGTGTGAATACATAGACAAAGAGAGTGTTACTAGTATGCCTCTACTTGACTAGCTCGTTGATCAAAGATGGTTATGTTTCCTAGCCATAGACATGTGTTGTCATTTGATTAACGGGATCACATCATTAGGAGAATGATGTGATTGACTTGACCCATTCCGTTAGCTTAGCACTCGATCGTTTAGTATGTTGCTATTGCTTTCTTCATGACTTATACATGTTCCTATGACTATGAGATTATGCAACTCCCGTTTACTGGAGGAACACTTTGTGTGCTACCAAACGTCACAACGTAACTGGGTGATTATAAAGGTGCTCTACAGGTGTCTCCAAAGGTACTAGTTGGGTTGGCGTATTTCGAGATTAGGATTTGTCACTCCGATTGTCGGAGAGGTATCTCTGGGCCCACTCGGTAATGCACATCACTATAAGCCTTGCAAGCATTGTAACTAATGAGTTAGTTGCGGGATGATGTATTACGGAACGAGTAAAGAGACTTGCCGGTAACAAGATTGAACTAGGTATCGAGATACCAACGATCGAATCTCGGGCAATTAACATACCGTTGACAAAGGGAACAACGTATGTTGTTATGCGGTCTGACCGATAAAGATCTTCGTAGAATATGTGGGAGCCAATATGAGCATCCAGGTTCCGCTATTGGTTATTGACTGGAGAGGTGTCTCGGTCATGTCTACATAGTTCTCGAACCCGTAGGGTCCGCATGTTTAACGTTACGATGACGGTTATATTATGAGTTTATGTGTTTTGATGTACCGAAGGAGTTCGGAGTCCCGGATGAGATCGGGGACATGACGAGGAGTCTCGAAATGGCCGAGACGTAAAGATTGATATATTGGACGACTATATTCGGACTTCGGAAAGGTTCCGAGTGATTCGGGTATTTTTCGGAGTACCGGAGAGTTACGGGAATTCGCATTGGGCCTTAATGGGCCATACGGGAAAGGAGAGAAAGGCCCCAAAGGGTGGCCGCACCCCTCCCCATGGACTAGTCCGAATTGGACTAGGGAGGGGGGCGCCCCCTTCCTTCTTTCTCCTTCTCCCTTCCCTTCTCCTATTCCAACAAGGAAAGGAGGAGTCCTACTCCCGGTGGGAGTAGGACTCCCCCCTTGGCGCGCCCTCCTCCTTGGCCGGCAGCCTCCCCCTTGCTCATTTATATACGGGGGCAGGGGGGCAACCCATAGACACAACAATTGATCATTGATCTCTTAGCCGTGTGCGGTGCCCCCCTCCACCATATTACACCTCGATAATATCATAGCGGTGCTTAGGCGAAGCCCTGCGTCGGTAGAACATCAACATTGTCACCACGCCGTCGTGCTGACGAAAATCTCTCTCAACACTCGGCTGGATCGGAGTTCGAGGGACGTCATCGAGCTGAACGTGTGCTGAACTCGGAGGTGCCGTGCGTTCGGTACTTGATCGGTCGGATCGTGAAGACGTACGACTACATCAACCGCGTTGTGTTAACGCTTCCGCTTTTGGTCTACGAGGGTACATGGACAACACTCTCCCCTCTCGTTGCTATGCATCACCATAATCTTGCGTGTGCGTAGGATTTTTTTTGAAATTACTACGTTCCCCAATAGAGATCCCATCTTGGGGCCTTTTCCGGAGCTCCGCCAGAGGGGGAATCGATCACGGAGGGCTTCTACATCAACACCATAGCCTCTCCGATGATGTGTGAGTAGTTTACCTCAGACCTTCGGGTCCATAGTTATTAGCTAGATGGCTTCTTCTCTCTTTTTGGATCTCAATACAATGTTCTCCCCCTCTCTCATGGAGATCTATTTGATGTAATCTTCTTTTGCGGTGTGTTTGTTGAGACCGATGAATTGTGGGTTTATGATCAAGTTTATCTATGAACAATATTTGAATCTTCTCTGAATTCTTTTATGTATGATTGGTTATCTTTGCAAGTCTCTTCGAATTATCAGTTTGGTTTGGCCTACTAGATTGATCTTTCTTGCAATGGGAGAAGTGCTTAGCTTTGGGTTCAATCTTGCGGTGTCCTTTCCCAGTGACAGTAGGGGCAGCAAGGCACGTATTGTATTGTTGCCATCGAGGATAACAAGATGGGGTTTATATCATATTGCATGATTTATCCCTCTACATCATGTCATCTTGCTTAACGCGTTACTCTGTTCTTATGAACTTAATACTCTAGATGCATGCTGGATAGCGGTCAATGTGTGGAGTAATAGTAGTAGATGTAGGCAGGAGTCGGTCTACTTGTTTCGGATGTGATGCCTATATACATGATCATACCTAGATATTCTCATAACTATGCTCAATCTGTCAATTGCTCAAAGTAATTTGTTCACCCACCGTAAATACTTATGCTCTTGAGAGAAGCCACTAGTGAAACCTATGGCCCCCGGGTCTATTTTCCATCATATTAATCCTCCAACACTTAGTTATTTTTATTGCTTTCTATTTTACTTTGCATCTTTATCATAAAAATACCAAAAATATTATCTTATCATATCTATTAGATCTCACTCTCGTAAGTGACCGTGTAGGGATTGACAACCCCTTATCACGTTGGTTGTGAGGATTTATTTGTTTGTGTAGGTACGAGGGACTCGTGCGTGGCCTCCTACTGGATTGATACCTTGGTTCTCAAAAACTGGGAAATACTTACGCTGCTTTACTGCATCACCCTTTCCTCTTCAAGGGAAAACCAACGCAGTGCTCAAGAGGTAGCAAGAAGGATTTCTGGCGCCGTCGCCGGGGAGTCTACGCAAAAGTCAACATACCAAGTACCCATCACAAACCCTTATCTCCCGCATTACATTATTTGCCATTTGCCTCTCGTTTTCCTCTCCCCCACTTCACCCTTGCCGTTTTATTCGCCCTCTCTCTTTTCCGTTCGCCTTTTTCTTTCCGCTTGCTTCTTGTTTGCTCGTGTGTTGGATTGCTTGCTTGTCACGATGGCTCAAGATAATACCAAATTATTTGACTTTACCAATACCAACAACAATGATTTCCTTAGCACTCTGATTGCTCCTCTTACCGATACTGAGTCTTGTGAAATTAATACCGCTTTGTTGAATCTTGTCATGAAAGATCAATTCGCCGGTCTTCCTAGTGAAGATGCCGCTACCCATCTAAATAGCTTCGTTGATTTGTGTGATATGCAAAAGAAGAAAGATGTAGACAATGATATTGTTAAATTGAAGCTATTTCCTTTTTCGCTTAGAGATCGTGCTAAAGCTTGGTTTTCGTCTTTGCCTAAAAATAGTATTGATTCTTGGAGTAAGTGCAAAGATGCTTTTATCTCTTAGTATTTTCCTCCTGCTAAGATCAGCTTTCTTAGAAACGATATTATTAATTTTAAGCAACTTGATCATGAACATGTTGCACAAGCTTGGGAGAGGATGAAATTAATGATACGTAATTGCCCTACGCATGGTTTGAATTTGTGGATGATTATACAAAAAAATTATGCCGGATTGAATTTTGCTTCTAGAAATCTCTTAGATTCGGCCGCGGGAGGCACTTTTATGGAAATCACTTTAGGAGAAGCTACTAAACTCCTAGATAATATTATGGTTAATTATTCTCAATGGCACACTGAAAGATCTACTAATAAAAAAGTGCATGCGATAGAAGAAATTAATGTTTTGATTGGAAAGATGGATGAACTTATGAAATTATTTGCTACTAAGAGTGTTTCTTCTGATCCTAATGATATGCCTTTGTCTACTTTGATTGAGAATAATAATGAATCCATGGATGTGAATTTTGTTGGTAGGAATAATTTTGGTAACAACGCGTATAGAGGAAACTTTAATCCTAGGCCTTATCCTAGTAATTCCTCTAATAATTATGGTAATTCCTACAACAATTCTTATGGAAATTTTAATAAGATGCCCTCTGAATTTGAGACTAGTGTTAAGGAATTTATGAATTCGCAAAAGAATTTCAATGCTTTGCTTGAAGAAAAATTGCTTAAAGTTGATGAATTGGCTAGGAACGTTGATAGAATTTCTCTTGATGTTGATTCTTTTAAACTTAGATCTATTCCTCCTAGGCATGATATCAATGAGTCTCCCAAAGCCATGAGAATTTCCATTGATGAGTGCAAAGAAAGAACCGCTAGGATGCGTGCTAAGAAACAGTGCGTTGTGAAAGTGTGTTCTTCAAATTTCTATGAAAATAATGATGAAGATCTAAAAGTAATTGATGTGTCCCCTATTAAATCTTTGTTTTGCAACATGAATCTTGATAATGAAGGGACTGAATATGATCCACCTTTACCTAGAAGGCGTTCCAAAAATTCAGAGTTTTTAGAGCTTGATGCAAAAATTGGTAAAAGTAGGATTGAAGAGGTCAAAACTCTAGATATTAATGAAACCACTATTTTGGATTTCAAGGAATTTAATTATGATAATTGTTCTTTAATAGACTGTATTTCCTTCTTGCAATCCTTGCTAAATTCTGCTCATGCTTATAGTCAAAATAAAGCCTTTACCAAACATATTGTTGATGCTTTGATGCAATCTTATGAATAAAAACTTGAGTTGGAAGTTTCTATCCCTAAAAAACTTTATGATGAATGGGAACCTACTATTAAAATTAAAATTAAAGATCATGAATGCTATGCTTTGTGTGATTTGGGTGCTAGTGTTTCCACGATTCCAAAAACTTTATGTGATTTACTAGGTTTCCGTGAATTTGATGATTGCTCTCTAAACTTGCACCTTGCGGATTCCACTATTAAGAAACCTATGGGAAGAATTAATGATGTTCTTATTGTTGCAAATAGGAATTATGTGCCCGTAGAATTTATTGTTCTTGATATAGATTGCAATCCTTCATGTCCTATTATTCTTGGTAGACCTTTCCTTAGAACGACTGGTGCAATTATTGATATGAAGGAAGGGAATATTAGATTCAAATTTCCGTTAAGGAAAGGCATGGAACACTTCCCTAGAAAGAAAATAAAATTACCATATGAATCTATTATGAGAGCCACTTATGGATTGCCTACCAAAGATGGCAATACCTAAATCTATCCTTGCTATTATGCCTAGCTAGGGGCGTTAAACGATAGCGCTTGTTGGGAGGCAACCCAATTTTATTTTTAGTTTTTTAATTTTTGTTTCTGTTTAGTAATAAATTTTTGATCTAGCCTCTGGTTAGATGTCTTCTTATGTTTTAATTAGTGTTTGTGCCAAGTTAAACCTATAGGATCTTCTTGGATGATAGTTATTTGATCTTGCTGAAAATTCCAGAAACTTTCTGTTCACAACAATAATTGTTAAAAATCACCAGAACGTGATAAAATATTGATTCCAATTGCTTCTGATCAATAAGGAAATTGTCTAGGTCGTCCTAGTTTGGTAGATTTTTTGAAGTTCAGAAGTTTGCGTTAGTTACAGATTACTACAGACTGTTCTGTTTTTGACAGATACTGTTTTTCGTGTGTTGTTTGCTTATTTTGATGAATCTATGGCTAGTAAAAGAGTTTATAAACCATAGAGAAGTTGTAATACAGTAGGTTTAACACCAATATAAATAAATAATGAGTTCATTACAGTACCTTGAAGTGGTCTTTTGTTTTCGTTCGCTAACGGAGCTCACGAGATTTTCTGCTGAGTTTTGTGTTGTGAAGTTTTCAAGTTTTGGGTAAAAGATTTGATGGATTATGGAACAAGGAGTGGCAAGAGCCTAAGCTTGGGGATACCCATGGCACCCCCAATATAATCTAAGGACACCTAAAAGCCAAAGCTTGGGGATGCCCCGGAAGGCATCCCCTCTTTCGTCAACTTCCATCGGTAACTTTACTTGGAGCTCTATTTTTATTCACCACATGATATGTGTTTTGCTTGGAGCGTCTTGTATGCTTTGAGTATTTTCTTTTTAGTTTACCACCATCATCTTTGCTGTACACACCTTTTGAGAGAGACACACGTGATTTGGAAATTATTAGAATACTCTATGTGCTACACTTATATCTTTTGAGTTATCTAGTTTTTGCTCTAGTACTTCACTTATATCTTTTAGAGCATGGTGGTGATTTTGTTTTATAGAAACTATTATTCTCTCATGCTTCACTTAGATTATTTTGAGTGTCTTAAAAAGCATGGTAATTTTCTTAAATAATCCTAATATGCTAGGTATTCAAGACTAGTAAAAACTTTCTTGTGAGTGTGTTGAAAACTAAGAGAAGTTTGTTGCTTGATGATTGTTTTAAGATATGGAGGTAGTCATATTAAAATTGTGCTAGTTGAGTAGTTGTGAATTTTAGAAATACTTGTGTTGAAATTTGCAAGTCCCGTAGCATGCACGTATGGTAAACGTTATGTAACAAATTTGAAACATGAGGTGTTCTTTGATTGTCCTCCTCATGAGTGGCGGTCGGGGACGAGCGATGGTCTTTTCCTACCAAACTATCCCCCTAGGAGCATGCGCGTAGTGCTTGGTTTTTGATGACTTGTAGATTTTTACAATAAGTATGTGAGTTCTTTATGACTAATGTTGAGTCCATGGATTATACTCACTCTCACCTTTCCACCATTGCTAGCCTCTTCGGTACCGTGCATTGCCTTTTCTCACATTGAGAGTTGGTGCAAATTTCGCCGGTGCATCCAAACCCCGTGATATGATACGCTCTTTCACACATAAACCTCCTTATATCTTCCTCAAAACAGCCACCATACCTACCTATTATGGCATTTCCATAGCCATTCCGAGATATATTGCCATGCAACTTTCCACCTTTCCGTTTATCATGACACCTTCATCATTGTCATATTGCTTTGCATGATCATGTAGTTGACATAGTATTTGTGGCAAAGCCACCATTCATAATTCTTTCATACATGTCACTCTTGATTCATTGCCCATCCCGGTACACCGCCGGAGGCACTCATACAGAGTCATCTTTTGTTCTAGTATCGAGTTGTAATCTTTGAGTTGTAAATAAATAGAAGTGTGATGATGATCATTAATAGAGCATTGTCCCAAAAAAAGGGAAATAAAAAGGGACAATGCTACTATCCTTTTTCCACAATTGTGCTTCAAAGTAGCACCATGATCTTCATGATAGAGAGTCTCTTGTTTTGACACTTTCATATACTAGTGGGAATTTTGCATTATAGAACTTGGCTTGTACATTCCAGCAATGGGCCTCCTCAAGTGCCCAAGGTCTTCATGAGCAAGCAAGTTGGATGCACACCCACTTAGTTTCTTTTGTTGAGCTTTCATATATTTATAGCTCTAGTGCATCCGTTTCATGGCAATCCCTACTCCTTGCATTAACATCAATCGATGGGCATCTCCATAGCTCATTGATTAGCCTCGTTGATGTGAGACTTTCTCCCTTTTGTCTTCTACACATAACCCCCATCATTATATTCTATTCCACCCATAGTGCTATATCCATGGCTCACGCTCATGTATTGCGTGAAAGTTGAAAAGGTTTGAGATTACTAAAATATGAAACAATTGCTTGGCTTGTCATCGGCGTTGTGCATGATGAGAGCATTCTTGTGTGACGAAAATGGAGCATGACTAAACTATATGATTTTGTAGGGATGAACTTTCTTTAGCCATGTTATTTTGAGAAGATATAATTGCTTAGTTAGTATGCTTGAAGTATTATTATTTTTATGTCAATATGAACTTTTATCTTGAATCTTTCGGATCTGAATATTCATACAACAATTAAGAAGAATTACATTAAAATTATGCCAAGTAGCATTCCACATCAAAAATTCCGTTTTTCTCATTTACCTACTCGAGGACGAGCAGGAATTAAGCTTGGGGATGCTTGATACGTCTCCAACGTATCTATAATTTTTCATTGCTCCATGCTATATTATATTCTGTTTTGGACATTATTGGGCTTTATTATACACTTTTATATCACTTTTGGGACTAACCTATTAACCGGAGACCCAGCCAAGAATTGCTGTTTTTTGCCTGTTTCAGAGTTTCGCAGAAAAAGAATATCAAACGGAGTCCAAACGGAATGAAACCTTCGGGAACGTGATTTTCGTAACGAACGTGATCCAGAGGACTTGGACCCTACGTCAAGACATCAAACAGGAGGGCCCGAGGTAGGGGGGCACGCCTACCCCCCTAGGCGCGCCCTCCACCCTCGTGGGCCCCCTGTTGCTCCACCGACGTACTCCTTCCTCCAATATATACCTACGTACCCCCAAACTACCAGATACGGAGCCAAAACCCTAATTCCACCGCCGCGCCCTTCTGTACACGTGAGATCCCATCTTGGGGCCTTTTCCGGAGCTCCGCCGGAGGGGGCATCGATCACGGAGGGCTTCTACATCAACACCATAGCCTCTGCGATGATGTGTGAGTAGTTTACCTCAGACCTTCGGGTCCATAGTTATTAGCTAGATGGCTTCTTCTCTCTTTTTGGATCTCAATACAATGTTCTCCCCCTCTCTCGTGGAGATCTATTCGATGTAATCTTCTTTTGCGGTGTGTTTGTTGAGACCGATGAATTGTGGGTTTATGATCAAGTTTATCTATGAACAATATTTGAATCTTCTCTGAATTCTTTTATGTATGATTGGTTATCTTTGCAAGTCTCTTCGAATTATCAGTTTGGTTTGGCCTACTAGATTGATCTTTCTTGCAATGGGAGAAGTGCTTAGCTTTGGGTTCAATCTTGCGGTGTACTTTCCCAGTGACAGTAGGGGCAGCAAGGCACCTATTGTATTGTTGCCATCGAGGATAACAAGATGGGGTTTATATCATATTGCATGAGTTTATCCCTCTACATCATGTCATCTTGCTTAACGCGTTACTCTGTTCTTATGAACTTAATACTCTAGATGCATGCTGGATAGCGGTCGATGTGTGGAGTAATAGTAGTAGATGCAGGCAGGAGTCGGTCTACTTGTTTCGGACGTGATGCCTATATACATGATCATACCTAGATATTCTCATAACTATGCTCAATTCTGTCAATTGCTCAACAGTAATTTGTTCACCCACCGTAAATACTTATGCTCTTGAGAGAAGCCACTAGTGAAACCTATGGCCCCCGGGTCTATTTTCCATCATATTAATCCTCCAACACTTAGTTATTTTTATTGCTTTCTATTTTATTTTGCATCTTTATCATAAAAATACCAAAAATATTATCTTATCATATCTATCAGATCTCACTCTCGTAAGTGACCCCGTAGGGATTGACAACCCCTTATCGTGTTGGTTGCGAGGATTTATTTGTTTGTGCAGGTGCGAGGGACTCGTGCGTGGCCTCCTACTGGATTGATACCTTGGTTCTCAAAAACTGAGGGAAATACTTACGCTGCTTTACTACATCACCCTTTCCTCTTCAAGGGAAAACCAACGCAGTGCTCAAGAGGTAGCAATGATCCGAGCACCGCCTAGGCCATTCTGGATAACTTTTCGCCCAAGCAAATGCCGGCGGTCGACGTGTGTGACTCGCTGCGGCTCGTTCGAGTGTGGATGAGCACGGGCTCTGGCAGTGCTCGGGCTGCCCTCAACATGTTTGACGGAATGAATGAACAACAGTCGGTGCGTTTTCTTTGCTCTTGTCCGGACATATTTTTTTGCGGGGGTTATCCGACCATATTTTAGCATAGACCACTAGTTCATTTCACTCATGATGAATGCTTGCAAATTAATCATGTAGGAGGCATCCTTATTGAACATGATCAATGAAAATGAAGACCCGACCGAAATGGAGTATGATTTTGGAGGCAACCACCGCATTTGAAGTTGGGACAACAACCGATCCCAACCCGAGCAAGAAGAATAACAAGACCAAGACGCCGAAGGCAAGAGGTTTGGCATTCTCAAGATTTGAGGACATCTTGTTGGTCAAAGCTTGGTTGGCCACAACGATGGATCCAATATGCAGACCGAGCAAAAGGGGAACACCTATTGGACAAAGATTTGGAAGGAGTATCACGAGTAAAAGGAGTACGTGGGGCCGCATCCTATCGTGACCACACGCAATGTGGCGTCTCTCCAACATCGTTCGGGGATCATTCAAGGGGAAGTGAACTGTTGGGAATCGTAGCATAATTTAAAATTTTCCTACGCTCACCAAGATGCATCTATGGAGTCTACTAGCAACGAGGGGAAAGGAGTGGATCTACATACCCTTGTAGATCGCGAGCGGAAGCGTTCCAATGAACGTGGATGACGGAGTCGTACTCGCCGTGATCCAAATCACCGATGACCGAGTGCCGAACGGACGGCACCTCCGCGTTCAACACACGTACGGTGCAGCGACGTCTCCTCCTTTCTTGATCCAGCAAGGGGGGAGGAGAGGTTGATGGAGATCCAACAGCACGACGGCGTGGTGGTGGATGTAGCGGCTCTCCGGCAGGCCTTCGCCGAGCTTCTGCGCGCGAGAGAGAGGTGTTGCAGGGGAGGAGGGAGGCGCCAAAGGCTGTGTGTTTGCTGCCCTCCCTCCCCCCCACTATTTATAGGACCCCTTGGGAGGGGGGAGCCGGCCAAAACCCATCTAGGGTTGGGGGGGCGGCGGCCAAGGGGGGGAAGGGGTTGCCTTGCCCCCCAAGGCAAGGGGGAACTCCCCCCCCCTAGGGTTCCCAACCCTAGGCGCATGGGGGGGAGGCCCAAGGAGGCGCCCCAGCCCACTAGGGGCTGGTTCCCTTCCACTTTCAGCCCACGGGGCCCTCCGGGACAGGTGGCCCCACCCGGTGGACCCTCGGGACCCTTCCGGTGGTCCCGGTACAATACCGATAAACCCCGAAACTTTCCCGGTGGCCAAAACTGGACTTCCTATATATAATTCTTCACCTCCGGACCATTCCGGAACCTCTCGTGACGTCCGGGATCTCATCCGGGACTCCGAACAACTTTCGGGTTTCCGCATACATATATCTCTACAACCCTAGCGTCACCGGACCTTAAGTGTGTAGACCCTACGGGTTCGGGAGACATGCAGACATGACCGAGACGCCTCTCCGGTCAATAACCAACAGCGGGATCTGGATACCCATGTTGGCTCCCACATGTTCCACGATGATATCATCGGGTGAACCACGGTGTCGAGGATTCAATCAATCCGTATGCAATTCCCTTTGTCAATCGGTATGTTACTTGCCCGAGATTCGATCGTCGGTATCCCAATACCTAGTTCAATCTCGTTACCGGCAAGTCTCTTTACTCGTACCGCAATGCATGATCCCGTGACTAACGCCTTAGTCACATTGAGCTCATTATGATGATGCATTACCGAGTGGGCCCAGAGATACCTCTCCGTTTACACGGAGTGACAAATCCCAGTCTCGATCCGTGCCAACCCAACAGACACTTTCGGAGATACCCGTAATGCACCTTTATAGTCACCCAGTTACGTTGTGACGTTTGGCACACCCAAAGCACTCCTACGGTATCCGGGAGTTGCACGATCTCATGGTCTAAGGAAAAGATACTTGACATTGGAAAAGCTCTAGCAAACGAAACTACACGATCTTTTATGCTATGCTTAAGTTGGGTCTTGTCCATCACATCATTCTCCTAATGATGTGATCCCGTTATCAATGACATCCTATGTCCATAGTCAGGAAACCATGACTATCTGTTGATCAACGAGCTAGTCAACTAGAGGCTTACTAGGGACAGGTTGTGGTCTATGTATTCACACATGTATTACGATTTCCGGACAATACAATTATAGCATGAATAAAAGACTATTATCATGAACACAGAAATATAATAATAACCATTTATTATTGCCTCTAGGGCATATTTCCAACAGTCTCCCACTTGCACTAGAGTCAATAATCTAGTTACATTGTGATGAATCGAACACCCATTGCGTCCTGGTGTTGATCATGTTTTGCCCTAGGGAGAGGTTTAGTCAACGGATCTGCTACATTCAGGTCCGTATGTACTTTACAAATATCTATGTCTCCATTTTGAACACTTTCACGAATGGAGTTGAAGCGACGCTTGATATGCCTGGTCTTCCTGTGAAACCTGGGCTCCTTCGCAAGGGCAATAGCTCCAGTGTTGTCACAGAAGAGAGTCATTGGGCCCGACGCATTGGGAATCACCCCTAGGTCGGTAATGAACTCCTTCATCCAGACTGCTTCCTGTGCTGCCTCCGAGGCTGCCATGTATTCCGCTTCACATGTAGATCCCGCCACGACGCTTTGCTTGCAACTGCACCAGCTTACTGCTCCTCTATTCAATATATACACGTATCCGGTCTGTGACTTCGAGTCATCCGGATCTGTGTCGAAGCTAGCGTCAACGTAACCCTTTACGACGAGCTCTTCGTCACCTCCATAGACGAGAAACATATCCTTAGTCCTCTTCAGGTACTACAGGATATTCTTGACCGCTGTCCAGTGTTCCTTGCCGGGATTACTTTGGTACCTTCCTACCAAACTTACGGCGAGGTTTACATCAGGTCTGGTACACAGCATGGCATACATAATAGACCCTATGGCCGAGGCATAGGGGATGACACTCATCTCTTCTATATCTTCTGCCGTGGTCGGGCATTGAGCCGTGCTCAATTGCACTCCTTGCAATACAGGCAAGAACCCCTTCTTGGACTGATCCATACTGAACTTCTTCAATATCTTGTCAAGGTATGTACTCTGTGAAAGACCAATGAGGCGTCTTGATCTATCTCTATAGATCTTGATGCCTAATATATAAGCAGCTTCTCCAAGGTCCTTCATTGAAAAACATTTATTCAAATAGGCCTTTATACTTTCCAAGAATTCTATATCATTTCCCATCAATAATATGTCATCCACATATAATATGAGAAATGCTACAGAGCTCCCACTCACTTTCTTGTAAACACAGGCTTCTCCATAAGTCTGTGTAAACCCAAACGCTTTGATCATCTCATCAAAGCGAATGTTCCAACTCCGAGATGCTTGCACCAGCCCATAGATTGAGCGCTGGAGCTTGCATACTTTGTTAGCATTCTTAGGATCGACAAAACCTTCCGGCTGCATCATATACAACTCTTCCTTAAGGAAGCCGTTAAGGAATGCCGTTTTGACGTCCATCTGCCATATCTCATAATCATAGTATGCGGCAATTGCTAACATGATTCGGACGGACTTCAGCTTCGCTACGGGTGAGAAAGTCTCATCGTAGTCAACCCCTTGAATTTGTCGATAACCCTTAGCGACAAGTCGAGCTTTGTAGATGGTCACATTACCATCTGCGTCCGTCTTCTTCTTAAAGATCCATTTGTTTTCTATGGCTCGCCGCTCATCGGGCAAGTCAGTCAAAGTCCATACTTTGTTTTCATACATGGATTCTATCTCGGATTTCATGGCTTCTAGCCATTTGTCGGAATCCGGGCCCGCCATCGCTTCTTCATAGTTCGAAGGTTCACCGTTGTCTAACAACATGATTTCCAGGACAGGGTTGCCGTACCACTCTGGTGCGGAACGTGTCCTTGTGGACCTACGAAGTTCAGTGGCAACTTGATCCGAAGCTTCATGATCATCATCATTAACTTCCTCCCCCGTCGGTGTAGGCACCACAGGAACATTTTCCCGCGCTGCGCTATTTTCCGACTCGGAAGGGGTGACTATCACCTCATCAAGTTCCAGTTTCCTCCCACTCAATTCTTTCGAGAGAAACTCCTTCTCTAGAAAGGACCCGTTCTTGGCAACGAAGATCTTGCCTTCGGATCTGAGGTAGAAGGTGTACCCAATAGTTTCCTTAGGGTATCCTATGAAGACGCATTTTTCCGATTTGGGTTCGAGCTTTTCAGGTTGAAGTTTCTTGACATAAGCATCGCATCCCCAAACTTTTAGAAACGACAGCTTAGGTTTCTTCCCAAACCATAATTCATACGGTGTCATCTCAACGGATTTAGACGGTGCCCTATTTAAAGTGAATGCGGCAGTCTCTAAAGCATAACCCCAAAATGAGAGCGGTAAATCGGTAAGAGACATCATAGATCGCACCATATCCAATAGAGTGCGATTACGACGTTCGGACACACCATTTCTCTGAGGTGTTCCAGGCGGCGTGAGTTGTGAAACTATTCCACATTTCCTTAAGTGTGTACCAAATTCGTGACTTAAATATTCTCCACCACGATCTGATCGTAAGAATTTTATTTTCCTGTCACGTTGATTCTCGACTTCACTCTGAAATTCCTTGAACTTTTCAAAGGTTTCAGACTTGTGTTTCATTAGGTAGACATACCCATATCTACTTAAATCATCAGTGAGAGTGAGAACATAACGATATCCTCCGCGAGCCTCAACGCTCATTGGACCGCACACATCGGTATGTATGATTTCCAATAAGTTGGTCGCTCGCTCCATTGTTCCGGAGAACGGAGTCTTGGTCATCTTACCCATGAGGCATGGTTCGCACGTGTCAAATGATTCGTAATCAAGAGACTCCAAAAGTCCATCTGCATGGAGCTTCTTCATGCGCTTGACACCAATGTGACCAAGGCGGCAGTGCCACAAGTATGTGGGACTATCGTTATCAACTTTACATCTTTTGGTATTCACACTATGAACATGTGTAGCATCACGTTCGAGATTCATCAAGAATAAACCATTGACCAGCGGGGCATGACCATAAAACATATCTCTCAAATAAATAGAACAACCATTATTCTCAGATTTAAATGAGTAGCCATCTCGAATTAAACGAGATCCAGATACAATGTTCATGCTCAAAGCTGGCACTAAATAACAATTATTGAGGTTTATAACTAATCCCGTGGGTAGATGCAGAGGTAGCGTGCCGACGGCGATCACATCGACCTTGGAACCATTCCCGACGCGCATCGTCAACTCGTCTTTTGCCAGTCTCCGTTTATTCCGTAGTTCCTGATTTGAGTTACAAATATAAGCAACCGCACCGGTATCAAATACCCAGGAGCTACTGCGAGTACTGGTAAGGTACACATCAATTACTTGTATATCACATATACCTTGGGTGTTGCTGGCCTTCTTCTTGTCCGCTAAATATTTGGGGCAGTTCCGCTTCCAGTGACCACTTCCCTTGCAATAAAAGCACTCAGTCTCGGGCTTGGGTCCATTCTTTGACTTCTTCCCGGTAACTGGCTTACCGGGCGCGGCAACTCCCTTGCCGTCCTTCTTGAAGTTCTTCTTACCCTTGCCCTTTTTGAACTTAGTGGTTTTATTCACCATCAACACTTGATGTTCCTTTTTGATCTCCCCTTCCGCTGATTTCAGCATTGAATATACCTCGGGAATGGTCTTTTCCATCCCCTGCATATTGTAGTTCATCACAAAGCTCTTGTAGCTTGGTGGAAGCGACTGGAGGATTCTGTCAATGACCGCGTCATCCGGGAGATTAACTCCCAGCTGAGACAAGCGGTTGTGCAACCCAGACATTCTGAGTATGTGCTCACTAACAGAACTGTTCTCCTCCATTTTACAGCTGAAGAACTTGTCGGAGACATCATATCTCTCGACCCGGGCATGAGCTTGAAAAACCAGTTTCAGCTCCTCGAACATCTCGTATGCTCCATGTTTCTCAAAACGCTTTTGGAGACCCGGTTCTAAGCTGTAAAGCATGCCGCACTGAACGAGGGAGTAATCATCAGCACGCTGCTGCCAAGCGTTCATAACGTCTTGGTTCTCAGGGATTGGTGCTTCACCTAGCGGTGCTTCTAAGACATAATCTTTCTTGGCGACTATGAGGATGAGCCTCAGGTTCCGGACCCAGTCCGTATAGTTGCTGCCATCATCTTTCAGCTTGGTTTTCTCTAGGAACGCGTTGAAATTGAGGACAACGTGGGCCATTTGATCTACAATACATAGTGTAAAGATTTTTAGACTAAGTTCATGATAATTAAGTTCATATAATCAAATTATTTAATGAACTCCCACTCAGATAGACATCCCTCTAGTTATCTAAGTGAAACATGATCCGAACTCAACTAGGCCGTGTCCGATCATCACGTGAGACGGACTAGTCAAGATCGGTGAACATCTCCATGTTGATCGTATCTTCTATACGACTCATGCTCGACCTTTCGGTCCTCCGTGTTCCGAGGCCATGTCTGTACATGCTAGGCTCGTCAAGTCAACCTAAGTGTATTGCGTGTGTTCCGAGGCCATGTCTGTACATGCTAGGCTCGTCAACACCCGTTGTATGCGAACGTAAGAATCTATCACACCCGATCATCACGTGGTGCTTCGAAACGACGAACCTTCGCAACGGTGCACAGTTAGGGTGAACACTTTCTTGAAATTATTATGAGGGATCATCCTACTTGCTACCGTCGTACTAAGCAAATAAGATGCAAAAACATGATAAACATCACATGCAATCAAATAGTGACATGATATGGCCAATATCATCATGCTCCTTTGATCTCCATCTTTGGGGCACCATGATCATCTTCGTCACCGGCATGACACCATGATCTCCATCATCATGATCTCCATCATTGTGTCTTCATGAAGTTGTCACGCCAACGATTACTTCTACTTCTATGGCTAACCGTTTAGCAACAAAGTAAAGTAAATTACATGGCGTTATTCAATGACACGCAGGTCATGCAAAATAATAAAGACAACTCCTATGGCTCCTGCCGGTTGTCATACTCATCGACATGCAAGTCGTGATTCCTATTACAAGAATATGATCAATCTCATACATCACATATATCATTCATCACATCTTCTGGCCATATCATATCACATATATCACTTGCTGCAAAAACAAGTTAGACGTCCTCTAATTGTTGTTGCAAGTTTTTACGTGGTTTGTAGGTTTCTAGCAAGAACGATTTCTTACCTACGTATGACCACAACGTGATTTGCCAATTTCTATTTACCCTTCATAAGGACCCTTTTCATCGAATCCGTTCCGACTAAAGTAGGAGAGACAGACACCCGCTAGCCACCTTATGCAACTAGTGCATGTCAGTCGGTGGAACCTGTCTCACGTAAGCGTACGTGTAAGGTCGGTCCGGGCCGCTTCATCCTACAATGCCGCCGAAACAAGAAACGACTAGTAGCGGCAAGAAGAATTGGCAACATCAACGCCCACAACTTCTTTGTGTTCTACTCGTGCATAGTAACTACGCATAGGCCTGGCTCATGATGCCACTGTTGGGAATCGTAGCATAATTTAAAATTTTCCTACGCTCACCAAGATGCATCTATGGAGTCTACTAGCAACGAGGGGAAAGGAGTGGATCTACATACCCTTGTAGATCGCGAGCGGAAGCGTTCCAATGAACGTGGATGACGGAGTCGTACTCGCCGTGATCCAAATCACCGATGACCGAGTGCCGAACGGACGGCACCTCCGCGTTCAACACACGTACGGTGCAGCGACGTCTCCTCCTTTCTTGATCCAGCAAGGGGGGAGGAGAGGTTGATGGAGATCCAACAGCACGACGGCGTGGTGGTGGATGTAGCGGCTCTCCGGCAGGCCTTCGCCGAGCTTCTGCGCGCGAGAGAGAGGTGTTGCAGGGGAGGAGGGAGGCGCCAAAGGCTGTGTGTTTGCTGCCCTCCCTCCCCCCCACTATTTATAGGACCCCTTGGGAGGGGGGAGCCGGCCAAAACCCATCTAGGGTTGGGGGGGCGGCGGCCAAGGGGGGGAAGGGGTTGCCTTGCCCCCCAAGGCAAGGGGGAACTCCCCCCCCCTAGGGTTCCCAACCCTAGGCGCATGGGGGGGAGGCCCAAGGAGGCGCCCCAGCCCACTAGGGGCTGGTTCCCTTCCACTTTCAGCCCACGGGGCCCTCCGGGACAGGTGGCCCCACCCGGTGGACCCTCGGGACCCTTCCGGTGGTCCCGGTACAATACCGATAAACCCCGAAACTTTCCCGGTGGCCAAAACTGGACTTCCTATATATAATTCTTCACCTCCGGACCATTCCGGAACCTCTCGTGACGTCCGGGATCTCATCCGGGACTCCGAACAACTTTCGGGTTTCCGCATACATATATCTCTACAACCCTAGCGTCACCGGACCTTAAGTGTGTAGACCCTACGGGTTCGGGAGACATGCAGACATGACCGAGACGCCTCTCCGGTCAATAACCAACAGCGGGATCTGGATACCCATGTTGGCTCCCACATGTTCCACGATGATATCATCGGGTGAACCACGGTGTCGAGGATTCAATCAATCCGTATGCAATTCCCTTTGTCAATCGGTATGTTACTTGCCCGAGATTCGATCGTCGGTATCCCAATACCTAGTTCAATCTCGTTACCGGCAAGTCTCTTTACTCGTACCGCAATGCATGATCCCGTGACTAACGCCTTAGTCACATTGAGCTCATTATGATGATGCATTACCGAGTGGGCCCAGAGATACCTCTCCGTTTACACGGAGTGACAAATCCCAGTCTCGATCCGTGCCAACCCAACAGACACTTTCGGAGATACCCGTAATGCACCTTTATAGTCACCCAGTTACGTTGTGACGTTTGGCACACCCAAAGCACTCCTACGGTATCCGGGAGTTGCACGATCTCATGGTCTAAGGAAAAGATACTTGACATTGGAAAAGCTCTAGCAAACGAAACTACACGATCTTTTATGCTATGCTTAAGTTGGGTCTTGTCCATCACATCATTCTCCTAATGATGTGATCCCGTTATCAATGACATCCTATGTCCATAGTCAGGAAACCATGACTATCTGTTGATCAACGAGCTAGTCAACTAGAGGCTTACTAGGGACAGGTTGTGGTCTATGTATTCACACATGTATTACGATTTCCGGACAATACAATTATAGCATGAATAAAAGACTATTATCATGAACACAGAAATATAATAATAACCATTTATTATTGCCTCTAGGGCATATTTCCAACATGAACAACTACGTCGGCTACTACTCACAAGTGACCAAACGGCCTCAAAGTGGGATGGGAGTCGCAACTCACGTAAGCTCGATTGCCCCATCTTATCGTCCATTGCATATGCTTTTTGTGTTTTAATTCTCGTGTTCATACATATGTTGTTTTCTAGACGGCGATGGCGGCCACTTTGTATAACAAGGTGGAGAAGAAGCCATTTGCTTTTAGTAATTGTTGGGTCATATTGAATGGCAAGCCGAAGTGGAACCAACTTGTGGTCGATCTCACGTCCGGCCAGAAGAGGAATGATGGCTCAAGCTCGAACCAATCAATTGGGTTGGACGATGAAGAGGACGATGTTTTCTTGGTGAATGGAAAAGCCACCGTGCCAAAGAACAACTGCCAAGTCATGGGAAACAAGTGGGAGAAGGCACGTGCCGCCCGTGACGCCGTGGCTACCAAAATGTCGTCCACATGGACGGGCATTTTTGTTGGGAACGTAGCATGCAATTTCAAAAACATTCCTATGATCACGCAAGATCTATCTAGGAGATGCATAGAAACGAGAGGGGAGAGTGTGTCCACATACCCTCGTAGACCGAAAGCGGAAGCGTTAGCTTAACACGGTTGATGTAGTCAAACGTCTTCTTGATTCAACCGATCAAGCATCGAACGTACGGCACCTCCGAGTTCTGCACACGTTTAGCTCGATGACGTCCCTCGAACTCTTGATCCAGCAAAGTGTCGAGGGAGAGTTTCGTCAGCACGACGGTGTGGTGACGGTGATGGTGATGTGATCCGCGCAGGGCTCCGCCTAAGCACTATGACAATATGAACGGAGGAGTAAACGGTGGAGGGGGGCACCGCACACAGCTAAGAACAATTTATGTGCCTTAGAGGTGCCCCCCGCCCCCGTATTTAAAGGAGGGAGAGGGGAGGAGGCCGGCCAAGGGGCGCACCAAGTGGGAGGAGTCTCACTTGGACTCCTAGTCCAATTCGCCCCTCCCTTTCCTTTTACCGGAAAGGGAAAGGGGGAAGGAGAGGGAGGAGGAGAAGCAAAGGGGGGCCTGTTGGGGAACGTAGCAATAATTCAAAATTTTCCTACGTGTCAACAAGATCAATCTAGGAGATGCTAGCAACGAGAGAGAGGGAGTGCATCTTCATACCCTTGAAGATCGCTAAGCGGAAGCATTACAAGAACGCGGTTGATGGAGTCGTACTCGCGACGATTCAAATCGCGGAAGATCCGATCTAGCGCCGAACGGACGATGCCTCCACGTTCAACACACGTACAGCCCGGGGAAGTCTCCTCCTTCTTGATCCAGCAAGGGGAGAGGAGAAGTTGAGGGAGAACTCCAGCAGCACGACGGCGTGGTGGCGATGGAGCTCGTGGTTCTCCGGCAGAGCTTCGCTAAGCACTACGGAGGAGGAGGAAGAGTTGGAGGAGGAGAGGGCTGTGCCAGGGGAAGGGGTTGCGGCTGCCCTCTCTCTCCCTCACTATATATAGGGGGAGGGGGTGGAGGAGGCGCCCTAGGGTTCCCTAGGGGAGGGGCGACGGCCACGGGGGAAACCCTAGATGGGTTTGGGCGCCCCCACCCCTAGGAAACATGCCCCCCAAGCCGGGAGGGGTGGCTGCCCTAGGGGAGGCGCCCCCACCTCTCCACGTTACGTGAGATGGGGTGGGAGGGGCGCCAGCCCCTTAGTGGGATGATGTGCCCCCTCCCCTTGGCCCATAAGCCCCCCCAACGCTTGTCGGGGCCTCCGAAACCCCTTTCGGACACGCTGGTCGTCATCCGGTACCCCCGGAACAATTCCGGACTCCAATACCCTTCGTCCAATATATCAATCTTCACCTCCGGACCATTCCAGAGTTCCTCGTCACGTCCGGGATCTCATCCGAGACTCCAAACAACCTTTGGTAACCACATACTATTTCCCATAACAACTCTAGCGTCATCGAACCTTAAGTGTGTAGACCCTACGGGTTCGGGAACCATGCAGACATGACCGAGACACCTCTCCGGCCAATAACCAATAGCGGGATCTGGATACCCATATTGGCTCCCACATGTTCCACGATGATCTCATCGGATGAACCACGATGTCGGGGATTCAATCAATCCCGTATACAATTCCCTTTGTCCATCGGTATGTTACTTGCCCGAGATTCAATCGTCGGTATCCCCATACCTCGTTCAATCTCGTTACCGGCAAGTCTCTTTACTCGTTCTGTAACGCATGATCCCGTGGCTAACTCATTAGTCACAATGAGCTCATTATGATGATGCATTGCCGAGTGGGCCCAGAGATACCTCTCTGTCATACGGAGTGACAAATCCCAGTCTCGATTCCTGCCAACCCAACTGACACTATCGGAGATACCTGTAGTGCACCTTTATAGCCACCCAGTTACGTTGTGACGTTTTATACACCCAAAGCACTCCTACGGTATCCGGGAGTTGCACAATCTTATTGTCTAAGGAAATGATACTTGACATTAGAAAAGCTCAAGCAAAACGACCTACACGATCTTGTGCTATGCTTAGGATTGGGTCTTGTCCATCACATCATTCTCCTAATGATGTGATCCCGTTATCAATGATATCCAATGTCCATGGTCAGGAGACCATAACCATCTACTGATCAACAAGCTAGTCAACTAGATGCTCACTAGGGACATGTTGTGGTCTATGCATTCACACATGTATTACGGTTTCCAGTTAATAGAATTATAGCATGAACAATAGACAATTATCATGAACAAGGAAATACAATAATAACCATTTTATTATTGCCTCTAGGGCATATTTCCAACAGTCTCCCACTTGCACTAGAGTCAATAATCTAGTTCACATCACTATGTGATTGTAATGAATCCAACACCCATGGGGTTTGTTCATATCTCGCTTGTGAGAAAGGTTATTAGTCAACGGGCCCGAACCTTTTAGATCCGTGTGTGCTTTACAAATCTCTATGTCATCTTGTAGATGTAGCTACTATGCGCTACTTGGACCTATTCCAAATAACTGATCTACTATACGAATCCAGTTTACTACTCAGAGTCATCCGGATTAGTGTCAAAGTTTGCATCGACGTAACCCTTTATGACGAACTCTTTTACCACCTCCATAATCGAGAAAATTCCTTAGTCCACTAGTTACTAAGGATAAGTTCGACCGCTGTCATGTGATCCATTCCTGGATCACTCTTGTACCCCTTGACTAACTCATGGCAAGGCACACTTCAGGTGCGGTACACAACATAGCATACTGTAGAGCCTACGTCTAAAGCATAGGGGACGACCTTTGTCCTTTCTCTCTCTTTTGCTGTGGTCAGGTCTTGAGTCTTACTCAATACTCACACCTTGTAACACTGCGAAGAACTCCTTCTTTGCTGATCTATTTTGAACTCCTTCAAAATCTTGTCATGGTATGTATTCATTTGAAAGTACTGTTAAGCGTTTTTTATCTATCCTTATAGATCTTGATGCTCAATGTTCATGTAGCTTAATCCAGGTTTTCCATTGAAAAACGCTTTTCAAATAACCCTGTATGCTTTCCAGAAATTCTACATCATTTCTGATCAACAATATGTTAACAACATATACTCATGAAAAATTCTATAGTGCTCCCACTCACTTCTTTGGAAATACAAGTTTCTCATAAACTTTGTATAAACCCAAAATCTTTGATCATCACATCAAAGCGTACATTCCAACTCCGAGATGCTTACTCCAGTCCTTAGAAGGATTGTTGGAGCTTTGCATACTTGTTAGCATATTTCAGGATTGACAAAACCTTCTGGTTGTATCACATACAACCTTTCCTCAATAAAATCGTCGAGGAAACAATGTTTTGACATCCTATCTGCAAGATTTCATAAATAATGCAGTAACTGCTGATACAATTCCAACAGACTCTTAGCATTGCTACCAGTGAGAAAGTCTCATCATAGTCAACTCCTTGAACTTGTCGGAAAACATCTTAACGACAAGTCGAGCTTTCTTAATGGTGACACTTACCATCATTGTCCATCTTCCTTTTAAAATCCATCTCCACCCAACAGCCTTACGACCATCAAGTAGTTATTCCAAAGTCTATACTTTGCTTTTATACATGGATCCTCTCTCAGATTTTTATGGCCTCGAGCCATTCGTCGGAATCCGGGCCCACCGTCGCTTCTCCATAGCTCGTAGGTTCATTGTTGTCTAGCAACATGACTTCCAAGACAGGATTGCGTACCACTCTGAAGTTGTACGCATCCTTATCGACCTACGAGGTTTGGTAGTGACCTGATCCGAAGTTTCATGATCACTATCATAAGCTTCCACTTCAATCGGTCTAGGTGCCACAGGAACAACTTCCTGTGCCCTGCTACACACTAGTTGTAGTGACAGTTCAATAACCTCATCAAGTCTCCACCATCCTCCCACTCATTTCTTTCGAGAGAAACTTTTCCTCGAGAAAGGACCCGTTTCTAGAAACAATCACTTTTGCTTCCGTATCTGAAATAGGAGGTATACCCAACTGTTTTGGGTATTCTATGAAGATGCATTTATCCGCTTTGGGTTCGAGCTTATCAGCCTGAAACTTTTTCACATAAGCGTCGCAGCCCCAAACTTTTAAGAAACGATAGCTTAGGTTTCTCTAAACCATAGTTCATACGGTGTCGTCTGAACGGAATTGCGTGGTGCCCTATTTAAATTGAATGCGGTTGTCTCTAATGCCTAACCCATAAACGATAGTGGTAATTCGATAAGAGACATCATGGTATGCACCATATCCAATAGGGTGCAGTTATGATGTTCGGACACACCATCACACTATGGTGTTCCAGGCGATATTAGTTGTGAAAAAATTTCCACAATGTCTTAATTGTGTGCCAAACTCGTAACTCAGATATTCATCTCTATGATCATATCATAGACATTTTATCCTCTTGTCACGACGATCTTCAACTTCACTCTGAAATTACTTAAACCTTTCAATAATTCAGACTTGTGTTTCATCAAGTAAATATACTTAGCATCTACTCAAATCATCTGTGAAGTAAGAACATAACGATATCCACTGCATGCCTCAGCACTCATTGGACTGCACACATCAAAATGTATTACTTCCAACAAGTTGCTTTCTTGTTCCATCTTACTGAAAACGAGGCCTTTCAGTCATCTTGCCCATGTGGTATGATTCGCATGTCTCAAGTGATTCAAAATCAAGTGAGTCCAAATGATCCATCTGTATGGAGTTTCTTTATGCATATATACCAATAGACATGGTTCGCATGTCTCAATCTTTTCAAAACGAGTGAGTCCAAAGATCCATCAACATGGAGCTTCTTCATGCGTTTTATACCAATATGACTCAAATGGAAGTGCCACAAGTATGTGGTACTATCATTACTATCTTATATCTTTTGGCATGAACATGTGTATCACTATGATCGAGATTCAATAAACCATTCATTTTAGGTGCAAGACCATTGAAGGTATTATTCAAATAAACAGAGTAACCATTATTCTCCTTAAATGAATAACCGTATTGCGATAAACATAATCCAATCATGTCTATGCTCAACGCAAACACCAAATAACAATTATTTAGGTTTAAACACCAATCCCGATGGTAGAGGGAGTGTGCGATGTTTGATCACATCAACCTTGCAAACACTTCCAACACATATCGTCATCTCACCTTTAGCTAGTCTCTGTAGCCTTTTATTTCGAGTTACTAACACTTAGCAACCGAACCGGTATTTATTACCCTGGTGCTACTAGGAGTACTAGTAAAGTACACAATAATATAACGTATATTCAAAATACTTCTGTCGACCTTGCCAGCCTTCTCATCTACCAAGTATCTAGGGTAGTTCTGCTTCAGTGACCGTTCCCCTCAATACAGAAGCACTTAGTCTCAGGTTTGGGTTCAACCTTGGGTTTCTTCACTAGAGCCGCAACTGATTTGTCGTTTCATGAAGTATCCCTTCTTTCCCTTGCCCTTCTTGAAACTAGTGGTTTTACTAACCATCAACAATTGATGCTCCTACTTGATTTCTACTTTCGCGGTGTCAAACATCGCGAATCGCTCAAGGATCATCATGTCTATCCCGGATATGTTATAGTTCATCACGAAGCTCTAATAGCTTGGTGGCAGTGACTACGGAGAACCATCACTATCTCATCTGGAAGATTAACTCCCACTCGATTCAAGCGATTGTAGTACTCAGACAATCTGAGCACATGCTCAATGATTAAGCTTTTCTCCCTTAGTTTGCAGGCTTAAGAAACTTGTCAGAGGTCTCATACCTCTTGACGTGGGCACTAGTCTGAAATCCCAATTTCAGTCTTTGGAACATCTCATATGTTCTGCGACGTTTCAAAAATGTCTTTGGCGCCTCAATTCTAAACCGTTAGCATTACGCACTGAACTATCACGTAGCCATCAAAACGTGTATGTCAGATGTTCGCAACATCCACAAACGACGCTGGAGGTTCAGCACACCGAGCGGTGCATTAATGACATAAGCCTTCTGCGCAGCAATGAGGATAATCCTCAGTTTACGGACCAAGTCCGCATAATTTCTACTATCAACTTTCAACTAAATTTTCTCTAGGAACATATCTTAAAAAGTAGAACCAAAGCGTAAGCTATGACATAATTTGCAAAGACCTTTTGATTATGTTCATGATAATTAAGTTCATCTGATTATTTAATGAACTCCCACTTAGATAGACATACCTCTAGTCACTTAAGTGATACATGATCCGAGTCAACTAGGCCGTGTCCGATCATCACGTGAGACGGACTAGTCATCATCGGTGAACATCTTCATGTTGATCGTATCAACTATACGACTCATGTTCGACCTTTCGGTCTCTTGTGCTTCGAGGCCATGTCTGTACGTGCTAGGCTCGTCAAGTCAACCTAAGTGTTTCGCATGTGTAAATCTGGCTTACACCCGTTGTATGCGAACGTTAGAATCTATCACACCCGATCATCATGTGCTACTTCGAAACAACGAACCTTCGCAACGGTGCACAGTTAGGGGGAACACTTTCTTGAAATTTTAGCGAGGGATCATCTTATTTATGCTACCATCATTCTAAGCAAATAAGATGTAAACATGACAAACATCACATGCAAATCATAAAGTGACATGATATGGCCAATATCATCTTGCGCCTTTTGATCTCCATCTTCGAGGCGCGGCATGATCACCTTCGTCACCGGCATGACACCATGATCTCCATCATCATGATCTCCATCATCGTGTCTTCATGAAGTTGTCTCGCCAACTATTACTTCTACTACTATGGCTAACGGTTAGCAATAAAGTAAAGTAATTACATGGCGTTTTTCATTGACACGCAGGTCATACAATAAATTAAGACAACTCCTATGGCTCCTGCCGGTTGTCATACTCATCGACATGCAAGTCGTGATTCCTATTACAAGAACATGATCAATCTCATACATCACATATATATAATTCATCACATCCTTTTGGCCATATCACATCATATAGCATACCCTGCAAAAACAAGTTAGACGTCATCTAATTGTTGTTGCATGTTTTACGTGGCTGCTATGGGTTTATAGCAAGAAAGTTTCTTACCTACACAAAAGCCACAACGGTGATATGCCAATTGCTATTTACCCTTCATAAGGACCCTCTTCATCGAATCCGATCCGACTAAATTGGGAGAGACAGACACCCGCTAGCCACCTTATGCATCAAGTGCATGTCACTCGGTGGAACCTGTCTCACGTAAGAGTACGTGTAAGGTTGGTCCGGGCCGCTTCATCCCACAATGCCACCAAATCAAGATAAGACTAGTAACGGTAAGCAAATTGAACAAATCATCGCCCACAACTACTTTGTGTTCTACACGTGCATAGAATCTACGCATAGACCTAGCTCATGATGCCATTGTTGGGGAACGTAGCAATAATTCAAGATTTTCCTACGTGTCAACAAGATCAATCTAGGAGATGCTAGCAACGAGAGAGAGGGAGTGCATCTTCATACCCTTGAAGATCGCTAAGCGGAAGCATTACAAGAACGCGGTTGATGGAGTCGTACTCGCGGCGATTGAAATCGCGGAAGATCCGATCTAGCGACGAACGGACGGCGCCTCCGCGTTCAACACACGTACAGCCCGGGGATGTCTCCTCCTTCTTGATCCAGCAAGGGGAGAGGAGAAGTTGAGGGAGAACTCCAGCAGCACGACGGCGTGGTGGCGATGGAGCTCGTGGTTCTACGGCAGAGCTTCGCTAAGCACTACGGAGGAGGAGGAAGAGTTGGAGCAGGTGAGGGCTGCGCCAGGGGAAGGGGTTGCGGCTGCCCTCTCTCTCCCTCGCTATATATAGGGGGAAGGGGGTGGAGGAGGCGCCCTAGGGTTCCCTAGGGAAGGGGCGGCGGCCACGGGGGAAACCCTAGATGGGTTTGGGCGCCCCCTCCCCTAGGAAAATTGCCCCCCAAGCCGGGAGGGGTGGCTGCCCTAGGGGAGGCGCCCCCACCTCTCCACGTTACGTGAGATGGGGTGGGAGCGGCGCACAGCCCTTTAGTGGGCTGATGTGCCCCCTCCCCTTGGCCCATAAGGCCCCCCAACGCTTGTCGGTGCCTTCGAAACCCCTTTCAGACACGTTGGTCGTCACCCGGTACCCCCGGAACAATTCCGGACTCCAATACCCTTCGTCCAATATATCGATCTTCACCTCCGGACCATTCCGGAGTTCCTCTTCACGTCCGGGATCTCATCCAGGACTCCGAACAACCTTCGGTAACCACATACTATTCCGGAGTTCCCATAAGAACTCTAGCGTCACCGAACCTTAAGTGTGTAGACCCTACGGGTTCGGGAACCATGCAGACATGACTGAGACACCTCTCCGGCCAATAACCAATAGCGGGATCTGGATACCCATATTGGCTCCCACATGTTCCACGATGATCTCATCGGATGAGCCACGATGTCGGGGATTCAATCAATCCCGTATACAATTCCCTTTGTCCATCGGTATGTTACTTGCCCGAGATTCGATCGTGGTATCCCCATACCTCGTTCAATCTCATTACGGGCAAGTCTCTTTACTCGTTCCGTAAAGCATGATCACGTGGCTAACTCATTAGTCACATTGAGCTCATTATGATGATGCATTGCCGAGTGGGCCCAGAGATACCTCTCCGTCATACGGAGTGACAAATCCCAGTCTCGATTCGTGCCAACCCAACAGACACTTTCGGAGATACCTGTAGTGCACCTTTATAGCCACCCAGTTACGTTGTGACGTTTGATACACCCAAAGCACTCCTACGGTATCCGGGAGTTGCGCAATCTCATGGTCTAAGGAAATGATACTTGACATTATAAAAGCTCTAGCAAAACGAACTACACGATCTTGTGCTATGCTTAGGATTGGGTTTTGTCCATCACATCATTCTCCTAATGATGTGATCCCGTTATCGATGACATCCAATGTCCATGGTCAGGAAACCATAACCATCTACTGATCAACAAGCTAGTCAACTAGAGGCTCACTAGGGACATTTTGTGGTCTATGCATTCACACAGGTATTACGGTTTCCAGTTAATACAATTATAGCATGAACAATAGACAATTATCATGAACAAGGAAATACAATAATAACCATTTTATTATTATCTCTAGGGCATATTTCCAACAGGGCCGCACCCCCTCCCCTAGTCCAATTCGGACTCCCCATGGGGGCGCACACGCCACCCCCTTGTGGGCTGCCTTGCCTCCCTCCTATGGCCCATATCTTCCCCCGGGGTGTTCCGGTAACCCCCCCCCCCCCCCCGGTACTCTGATATGTAGCCGATACATTCCGAAACACTTCTGTGTCTGAATACTATCGTCCAATATATCAATCTTTACCTCTCGGCCATTTTGAGACTCCTCATCATGTCCGTGATCTCATCCGAGACTCCGAACAATCTTCGGTGACCAAAAATACATAACTCATAATATAAATCGTCATCGAACATTAAGCGTGCGGACCCTGCGGGTTTGAGAACTATGTAGACATGACTGAGACATATCTCTGGTCAATAACCAACAGCGGAACCTGGATGCTCATTTTGGTTTATATATATGCTAGGAAGATCTTTATCAGTCTAACCGTAATGACAACATTCGTTGTTCCCTTTGTCATCGGTATGTTACTTGCCCGAGATTTGATCGTCGGTATCTTCATACCTAGTTCAATCTCGTTACCCGGAAGTCTCTTTACTCGTTCCGTAATACAACATCCCGCAACTAACTTACTAGTCACTTTGCTTGCAAGGCTTCATATGATGTGCATTACCGAGAGGGCCCAGAGATACCTCTCCGATACTCGGATTGACAAATCCTAATCTCGATCTATGCCAACCCAACAGACACCTTCGGAGATACCTGTAGAGCATCTTTATAATCACCCAGTTACGTTGTGACGTTTGATAGCACACAAGGTATTCCTCCGGTGTCCGGGAGTTTCATAATCTCATAGTCGGAGGAACATGTATTTGACATGAAGAAAGCAGTAGCAAATAAAATGAAACAATCAATATGCTAAGCTAACGGATGGGTCATGTCCATCACATCATTCTCATAATGATGTGATCCCATTTATCAAATGACAACACATGTCCATTGATACGTCTCTGTCGTATCTATAATTTTTTATTGTTCCATGCCAATATTATACAACTTTCATATACTTTTGGCAACTTTTTATACTATTTTTGGGACTAACATATTGATCCAGCGCCCAGTGCCAGTTCCTGTCGCAGAAACCCCATATCAAACATAATCCAAACGGAATAAAAACGGACGGAGAATATTTTTGGAATATTTGGGAAATATGGGAGGAAGAATCAACGCGAGACGGTGCCCGAGGTGGCCACGAGGCAGGGGGTGTGCCTGCCCCCCTGGGCGCGCCCCTAACCCTCGTGGGCCCCTCGTAAGGCGGTTGCTGCTCTTCTTTGTCCGCAAGAAAGCTATTTTTCGGAAAAAAAAACTTGGCGAAGGTTTCAATACAATCGGAGTTACGGATCTGCGGATATATAAGAAACGACGAAAGGGCAGAATACGGGAACGCGGAAACAGAGAGAGAAAGAGAGACAGATCCAATCTCGGAGGGGCTCTCACCCCTCCCACACCATGGAGACCATGGACCAGAGGGGAAACCCTTCTCCCACCTAGGGAGAAGGTCAAGGAAGAAGAAGAAGGAGGAGGGGGCTCTCTCCCCCTCGCTTGAGGTGGCACCGGAACGCCGTCGGGGACATCATCATCACCGCGATCTTCACCAACACCTACGCCATCTTCACCAACATCTCCATCACCTTCCCCCCTCTATCTACAGCGGTCCACTCTCCCGCAACCCGTTGTACCCTCTACTTGAACATGGTGCTTTATGCTTCATATTATTATCCAATGATGTGTTGCCATCCTATGATGTCTGAGTAAATTTTCGCTGTCCTATCGGTGGTTGATGAATTGTTATGATTGATTTAATTTGCTTGTGGTTATGTTGCTGTCCTTTGGTGCCGATCATATGAGCGCGCGCGTGGATCACACCATAGGATTAGTTGTATGTTGATAGGACTATGTATTGGAGGGCAAGAATGAAGGGGGACCAATATATCTTAATGCATAGAAATTGATGCATACGGGATTGAAGGGGGACCAATATATCTTAATGATATGGTTGGGTTTTACCTTAATGAATGTTAGTAGTTGCGGATGCTTGCTAATAGTTCCAATCATAAGTGCATAGAATTCCAAGTCAGGGATGACATGCTAGCAGTGGCCTCTCCCACATAATACTTGCTATCGGTCTAGTAAAGTAGTCAATTGCTCAGGGACAATTTCGCAACTCCTACCACCACTTTTCCACACTCGCTATATTTACTTTATTGTGTTTTTATCTAAACAGCCCCTAGCTTTTATTTACGTGCTCTTTACTATCTTGCAAACCTATCCAACAACACCTACAAAGTACTTCTAATTTCATACTTGTTCTAGGTAAAGCAAATGCTAAGCGTGCGTAGAGTTGTATCGGTGGTCGATAGAACTTGAGGGAATATTTCTTCTACCTTTAGCTCCTCGTTGGGTTCGACACTCTTACTTAGCGAAAGAGGCTACAATTGATCCCCTATACTTGTGGGTTATCAAGATCTTTTTCTGGCGCCGTTGCCGGGGAGTCATAGCGTGGGGTGAATATTCTCGTGTGTGCTTGTTTGCTTTATCACTAAGTAGATTTTATTTGCTGTTCTAAGTTGTTCTCTATCTTTAGTTATGGATATGGAACACGAAATATGAAAAAAAAAGGTTTACTTGCTACTCATGGAGATGGGGAACCTCCTAAAACCCTCGATGATCATTATGTAAAAAATATTATGTACTACTTTGATAATCCTGAGAAAACCTCATTCAATTATGTATTGGGAGACACGTTGGATCAACGTGAATACTTTAGGGATTATCACTTGACTCAAAAAGGGAAACTATTATGGGATCAAATTTATATGTTGAAGTGGTATGCTAGGCAACTATGCTTGAGATATGATTATACTTGTTGCTCTAGGATGAAGTCTCCACACCTTCCCTTTTCATGCAAATTTAATGATAATGAAACCTTGGCTTCTTATGCTAGAGGTATATATGATTACTATGATGTGGAACAAATAGAAGAATTTGTTGCTTTTATGGGTGCTTATGAAATTGAATCTATATTTAGAGAGTGTGAAAATCTTTATGATGCTATTTATAGACCTAAAAATTTAGCTATCCTTAAATATTGCTATGAGAATTATGAATACAATGCCGATACTGATGCATTTATTGAGAAAGTCTCCGCTGTCCAAGAAGAGACTAATATTTTGCAGGAGTCTATGGAAGAAGAAATTGATGGCATTGTGAGCTCATTGGATGAAAAAGATGAGGAGGAGAGCGAAGAACAAAAGGAGGAAGAGCGGATTGATCACCCGTGCCCACCTTCTAATGAGAGTAACTCTTCAACTCATACATTGTTTAATTTCCCTTCGTGCTTACCGAAGGATGAATGCTATGATGATTGTTATGATCCCGTTGATTCTCTTGAAATATCCCTTTTTGATGATGCTTGCTATGCGTGTGGCCAAGATGCCAATACGAATTATGCTTATGGAGATGAATTTGCTATAGTTCCTTATGTTAAACATGAAATTGTTGCTATTGCACCCACGCATGATGGTCCTATTATCTTTTTGAATTCTCCAAACTACACTATATCAGAGAAGTTTGCACTTATTAAGGATTATATTGATGGGTTGCCTTTTACCGTTGCACATGATGATTTTGATGAATATAATATGCATGTTCTTGCTGCTCATACTTGCAATTATTATGAGAGAGGAACTATATCTCCACCTCTCTATGTTTCCCACACGATAAAATTGCAAGAAACTGTTTATACTATGCATTGGCCTTTACTAGGTGTGCATGAATTGTTCTTTTATGACATGCCAATGCATAGGAAGAGAGTTAGACTTCGTCATTGCTTGATATATGTTGCTTTGTGCTCACTACTAAATTACAAATCATTGTTAATTAAAATTGGCTTTGATATACCTTGGGATCCGGGTGGATCCATTACTTGAGCACTATATGCCTAGCTTAATGGCTTTAAAGAAAGCGCTGCCAGGGAGACAACCCAGAAGTTTTAGAGAGTCATTTATTTCTGTTGTGTGCTTTTATATAGTTTAAAAACAAAAAAATAAAGAGGGGAACCTAAAAATTTTCTAAAAAGGAAAGTGAAAGTGAGAAAGACAAGCATTGTTAAAGTGGGAGCTAGCCTTGAACTTTGTTCATGCTCACGGAAACTTTGTGAATCTTGATTACAGAAACTTTTGAACAAAAATAATTATCCCCTTGTACAATTCCATTGTATAATAAAAATAATGTGCCAAGGTTTTCCTTTAGAATGTTTTAGATTACTTGTTGGTTTGTGCGGTGCAGGACAGAAACTTTGGCTGTAGTGCACGATTTTACATTTTTTTACTGGAATGTCAAACGGTTCTGATTCTTTTTGCACTGTCTTTCTATAGAAATTTTTTATTTTTCCTAATTTCGGCAGAATTTTTCAAGTATCAGAAGTATGTTGAATGTTCAGATTATTATAGACTGTTCTGTTTTAGACAGATTCTGTTTTGATGCATAGTTTGCTTGTTTTGATGAAACTATCAATTTCTATCAGTGGATTAAGCCATGGAAAAGTTATATTACAGTAGCTATAATGCAAAAACAAAATATTAATTGGTTTGCAACAGTACTTAGAGTAGTGATTTGCTTTATTATACTAACGGATCTTACCGAGTTTTCTGTTGAAGTTTTGTGTGGATGAAGTGTTCGATGATAGAGAAGGTCTCGATGTGAGGAGAAGGAGAGGCAAGAGCTCAAGCTTGGGGATGCCCAAGGCACATGAAATAAATATTCAAGGAGACTCAAGCGTCTAAGCTTGGGGATGCCCCGGAAGGCATCCCCTCTTTCTTCAACAAATATCGGTATGTTTTCGGATTCGTTTCGTTCATGCGATATGTGCAAATCTTGGAGCATCTTTTGCATTTAGTTTTCTCTTTTCTTTTATGCACCATGCTGGTATGAGATAGTCCTTGGTTGATTTATAGAATGCTCTTTGCACTTCACTTATATCTTTTGAGTATGGCTTTATAGAATGCTTCATGTGCTTCACTTATATCATTTGAAGTTTGGATTGCATGTTTCTCTTCACATAGAAAACCGCTGTTTGTAGAATGCTCTTTTGCTTCACTTATATTTGTTAGAGCGTGGGCATATCTTTTGTAGAAATAATTAAACTCTCTTTCTTCACTTATATCTAATGAGAGAGATGACAGGAACTGGTCATTCACATGGTTAGTCATAAAATCCTACATAAAACTTGTAGATCACTGAATATGATATGTTTGATTCCTTGCAATAGTTTTGCGATATAAAGGTGGTGATATTAGAGTCGTGCTAGTTGAGTAATTGTGAAATTGAGAAATACTTGTGTTGAGGTTTGCAAGTCCCGTAGCATGCATGTATGGTGAACAATTATGTAACGAAGTTGGAGCATGAGGTATTTATTGATTGTCTTCCTTATGAGTGGCGGTCGGGGACGAGCGATGGTGTTTTCCCACCAATCTATCCCCCTAGGGGCATGCGTAGTAGTACTTTGCTTCGAGGGCTAATAAACTTTTGCAATAAGTATATGAGTTATTTATGACAAATGTGAGTCCATGGATTATACGCACTCTCATCCTTCCATCATTGCTAGCCTCTTCGGTACCGTGCATTGCCCTTTCTCACCTCGAGAGTTGGTGCAAACTTCGCCGGTGCATCCAAACCCCGTGATACGATACGCTCTATCACACATAAACCTCCTTATATCTTCCTCAAAACATCCACCATACCTACCTATCATGGCATTTCCATAGCCATTCCGAGATATATTGCCATGCAACTTCCATCATCATCATATACATGACTTGTGCATTTATTGTCATATTGCTTTGCATGATCGTAAGACAGCTAGCATGATGTTTTCATGGCTTGTCCGCTTTTTGATGTCATTGCTACTGTAGATCATTGCACATCCCGGTACACCGCCGGAGGCATTCATATAGAGTCATATCTTTGTTCTAGTATCGAGTGGTAATATTGAGTTGTAAGTAAATAAAAGTGTGATGATCATCATTGTTAGAGCATTGCCCCAAAAAAGGAGAGGCCAAAGAAGCCTAAATAAAAATGGGGGGACCAAAGAAGCCTGCAGAAGAAAAGAAAAGAAAACAAAAAGGGGCAATGTTACTATCTTTTTACCACACTTGTGCTTCAAAGTAGCACCATGTTCTTCATATAGAGAGTCTCTTGAGCTATCACTTTTATATACTAGTGGGAATATTCATTATATAACTTGGCTTGTATATTCCGATGATGGGCTTCCTCAAATGCCCGAGGTCTTCATGAGCAAGCAAGTTGGATGCACACCCACTTAGTTTCTAGTTTGAGCTTTCATACACTTATAGCTCTAGTGCATCCGTTGCATGGCAATCCCTACTCCTCACATTGACATCAATTGATGGGCATCTCCATAGCCCGTCGATTAGCTGCATCGATGTGAGACTTTCTCCTTTTTTGGCCTTCTCCACATAACCCCCATCATCATATTCTATTCCACCTATAGTGCTATGTCCATGGCATGCACTCATGTATTGCGTGAGGGTTGAAAAAGCTGAAGTGCGTTAAAAGTATGAACCAATTGCTCGGCTTGTCATCGGGGTTGTGCATGATTTGAATATTTTGTGTGGTGAAGATGGAGCATAGCCAGACTATATGATTTTGTAGGGATGAGCTTTCTTTGGCTATGTTATTTTGATAAGACCTAATTGCTTGGTTAGTATGCTTGAAGTATTATTGTCTTAATGTCAAATGATAGACTATTGCTTTGAATCATTGGTGTCTTAATATTAATGCCATGATTAGATTATGTGATCAAGATTATGCTAGGTAGCATTCCACATCAGAAATTATCTTTTTATCATTTACCTACTAGAGGACGAGCAGGAATTAAGCTTGGGGATGCTGATACGTCTCCGTCGTATCTATAATTTTTTATTGTTCCATGCCAATATTATACAACTTTCATATACTTTTGGCAACTTTTTATACTATTTTTGGGACTAACATATTGATCCAGTGCCTAGTGCCAGTTCCTGTTTGTTGCATGTTTTATGTTTCGCAGAAACCCCATATCAAACGGAATAAAAACAGACGGAGAATATTTTTGGAATATTTGGGAAATATGGGAGGAAGAATAACCGCGAGACAGTGCCCGAGGTGGCCACGAGGCAGGGGGCGCGCCCCCGACCCTCGTGGGCCCCTCGTAAGGCGGTTGCTGCTCTTCTTTGGCCGTAAGAAAGCTAATTTTTGGAAAAAAAATCTTGGCGAAGGTTTCAATCCAATCGGAGTTACGTATCTCCGGATATATATATAAGAAATGGCGAAAGGGCAGAATACGGGAGCGCGGAAACAGAGAGAGACAGAGAGACATATCCAATCTCGGAGGGGCTCTCGCCCCTCCCACACCATGGAGACCATGGACCAGAGGGGAAACCCTTCTCCCACCTAGGGTGAAGGTCAAGGAAGAAGAAGGAGGAGGGGGGCTCTCTCACCCTCGCTTCCGGTGGCACCGGAACACCGCCGGGGCCATCATCATCACCGCGATCTTCACCAACACCTACGCCATCTTCACCAACATCTCCATCACCTTCCCCCCTCTATCTACAGCGGTCCACTCTCCCGCAACCCGATGTACCCTCTACTTGAACATGGTGCTTTATTCTTCATATTATTATCCAATGATGTGTTGCCATCCCTATGATGTCTGAGTAGATTTTCGTTGTCCTATCAGTGGTTGATGAATTGCTATGATTGATTTAATTTGCTTGTGGTTATGTTGTTGTCCTTTGGTGCCCATCATATCAGCACGCGTGTGGATCACACCATAGGGTTAGTTGTATGTTGATAGGACTACGTATTGGAGGGCAAGAGTGACAGAAGCTTCAACCTAGCATAGAAATTGATGCATACTGGATTGAAGGGGGGCAACATATCTTAATGCTATGGTTGGGTTTTACCTCAATGAATGTTAGTAGTTGCGGATGCTTGCTAATAGTTCCAATCATAAGTGCATAGAATTCCAAGTCAGGGATGACATGCTAGCAGTGGCCTCTCCCACATAATACTTGCTATCGGTCTAGTAAAGTAGTCAATTGTTTAGGGACAATTTCGCAACTCCTACCACCACTTTTCCACACTCGCTATATTTACTTTATTGTGTTTTTATCTAAACAGCCCCTAGATTTTATTTACGTGCTCTTTACTATCTTGCAAACCTATCCAACAACACCTACAAAGTACTTCTAGTTTCATACTTGTTCTAGGTAAAGCAAACGCTAAGCGTGCGTAGAGTTGTATCGGTGGTCAATAGAACTTGAGGGAACATTTGTTCTATCTTTAGATCCCCGTTGGGTTCGACACTCTTAGTTATCGAAAGAGGCTACAATTGATCCCCTATACTTGTGGTTTATCATCCATGATTAGGAAACTTAACCATCTTTGATCAACGAGCTAGTCTACTAGAGGCTTACTACGGACACAGTGTTTTGTCTATGTATCCACACATGTATCAAGTTTCCGGTTAATACAATTCTAGCATGAATAATAAACATTTATCATGAATAAGGAAATATAAAATAACAACTTTATTATTGCCTCCAGGGCATATTTCCTTCAGTCTCCCACTTGCACTAGAGTCAATAATCCAGATTACATTGTAATGACTCTAACACCCATGGAGTCCTGGTGCTGATAATGTTTTGCTCGTGGAAGAGGCTTAGTCAACGTGTCTGCTATATTCAGATCCGTATGTATCTTGCAAATCTCTATGTCTCCCTCCTTGACTTGATAGCGGATGGAGTTGAAGTGTCTCTTGATGTGTTTGGTTCTTTTGTGAAATCTGGATTCCTTCGCTAAGGCAATTGCTCCAGTATTGTCACAAAAGATTTTCATTGGACCTGATGCACTAGGTATTACACCTAGATCGGATATGAACTCCTTCATCCAGACTCCTTCATTTGCTGCTTCCGAAGTAGCGATGTACTCCGCTTCACACGTAGATCCCGCCATGACGCTTTGCTTGGAACTGCACCAACTGACAGCTCCACCATTCAATAAAAATACATATCCGGTTTGTGACTTAGAGTCATCCAAATCAGTGTCAAAGCTAGCATCAACGTCACCGTTTACGACGATCTCTTTGTCACCTACATAAACGAGAAACATATCCTTGGTCCTTTTCAGGTCCTTCAGGATATTCTTGACCGCTGTCCAGTGATCCACTCCTGGATAACTTTGGTACCTCCCTGCTAAACTTATAGCAAGGCACACATCAGGTATGGTACACGACATAGCATACATGACAGAACCTATGGCTGAGGCATAGGGAATGACTTTCATTTTCTCTCTATCTTCTGCAGTGGTCGGGCATTGAGTCTGACTCAACTTCACACCTTGTAACACATGCAAGAACCCTTTCTTTGACTGATCCATTTTGAACCTCTTAAAAACTTTATCTAGGTATGTGCTTTGTGAAAGTCCTATCAAGCGTCTTGATCTATCTCTATAGATCTTGATGCCTAATATATAAGCAGCTTCACCAAGGTCTTTCATTGAAAAATTCTTATTCAAGTATCCTTTTATGCTATCCAAAAATTCTATATCATTCCCAATCAACAATATGTCATCCACATATAATATTAGAAATCACTACAAAAAAAAGACACATCCGTGACATTTTGGGCCGAACAATTTTTTTTTGTCATACATATGACACTTCTATGACGATAATTGTGACAAAACCCGGTATCATCATAGATGTGGTGGGCTCCTACTTCTATGACAAAAAATCATGACAGAAAATGGGCTTTTCGTCCTGGGCGGGCCGGAGACGTAGCTGCATGACATTCTTTGGGCCATCCATGACGGAAAAAACCGTGGTAGAAGCGAGGGCGAGGAAAATTTCGGGGAGTTCACGGTTACTGTGGGAGGTCGGGGGCCGAGTGATGCGCGTTTCTCTCGTACACGTACACGCGTGTGTGCGAGGCGTTGGCTCTAACTGAACCCGAGCGAAGCGTTGGGCTCTAACTGAACCCGAGTGATTGCACTGCAGGCTACGCGTTACTGAACCCGAGCGATCGATCGATGGCTGTTAACAGAACCCGATCGAGCGATTCCTTCGCTACTGCTGCTAACTGAAGCCGATCGATGCTGCCTCTGGGATGAACAGTGAGCGTTGCGGGGGGGGGGGGGGGGGGTTGGATGAACAGTGAGCGGTGGCGTTGCCTCTGGATGAACAGGACCCCATGGTGTGGAGGGCTGGATGAACAGTAGACGGTGGAGGGGTGCCCGTGGAGGGGTGGTTGAACAGGACCCCGTGGTGTGGAGGGCTGGATGAACAGTAGACGGTGGAGGGGTGCCCATGGAGGGGTGGTTGAACAGTAGCCGGTGTAGTAGCGTGCGGTGGAGGCTCGATGAACAGGAGCCCGTGGAGGCTGGAGGAGGTCGACGGTAGCCCATGGAGTCCAGTTTTGCGGTACGCCACACCCCTCCCGATGAACAGGACCCCCGTTTCGACCGTAGGAGGTCCGTTTCGTCCGTTTTGCGGTACGCCACACCCCTCCCGATCAACAGGACCCCCGTTTCGACCGTAGGAGGTCCGATTCGTCCGTTTTGCGGTACGCCACACCCCTCCCGATCAACAGGACCCCCGTTTCGACCATAGGAGGTCCGTTTCATCCGTTTTGCGGTACGCCAGACCCCTCCCGATGAACAGGATCCCGTTTCGAACGTGGCTGGTCGAACACAAGGCCGTTTCCTCCGTTCTGCGGTACGCCAGGCCTCATTTCCATCGCCTTTTCCATCCAAGCCCTCCCGATGAACACGACCACGCATTCCGTTCTGACCCAGCCGGTTGGCTCCTACGCGTTCCGTTGCCTCGCGATGAACACGACGCATTCCGTTGCCTCCCCATGAACACGACGCATTCCGCTGCCTCCCCATGAACACGACGACGACGTTGTTTCTCCGTTCCAACCCAGCCATGTCAATGAGCCCTCGTCGTACATTTGCGCGAATAGGCGTTCGAGACCCCGCCTGTATGTACACATACGTGGCCGTATTTTCTTTCTTGCACCCTGGCCGCTGTACGTACGTGTACATGCTACGTGCGCGCCTCTACTACGACACGTGCGCGCCTCTACATCCACCAGTATATATGTACGTACACGTTCGCGACCAGAATGACAACGCTACGTACGCTTCGACCATGTAGGTCCCGACTATCAGCCACTTCCTTGCGTGCGAAGATGTAGCTGATGGGTCCCAGCAGTCAGGGGGGTGAATCGTTTTTTTTTGTTGCCCGGACGCACTTCCTTCCGTGCGAAGGTGTAGCTGGTGGGTCCCAGCAGCCAGGGGGGAGACGTTTTTTTCGCGAAATACGGTGGCCCGTCCGGTGGGTCCCCGCCGTCAGGTGGAGGAATAATTATTTTGCGCGTAATAAGGAGGCACTTCCTTGCTGCGGCCGTGGACCCAGCTGGCAGCGTCTCCACCCACAGTACTCTTCCAATGGAAGTCGGTTGTTGACCACATTGACCACGCCGCGCCGAGAGCACCATGGCGGTGGACGACGGCGAGGCCTAGGAAGGGGACAACACGGAGGCAGGGAAGACTCGGCAGTTGTTTCCCACACGGAGGGGAGTACGACTGTACGAGGGTTTACTGGGTCGTCTGCCGTCGTCGGAGAATAACAGTAGGAAAACAACATACAACCCATCTGCCATTATTTCTAATAATTTACAGCCCATTTGCTAATTCTTAAGGTTTTTTTAGCCCATATTCTTTTTGTTAGCATTACAACCCATATTGTGGCCACGGTTAAAAAATTATACGAAATTTTGCATATTTCGGTGCGGTCCGAACTGTTTTTAATCCCGAAATTTCGACTCACATTCAAACTGATTTTAAAAATAAATGTATATCAATATAAAATCCAACAAATTCTCCATGCATAAAAATTAATGTAATTTAAAATCTTGAAATGAAAAAAAGATTTTTGAAACTAATTGCCGGTTTGATGTGTTTTAAAAATGTACAGCCCATTTCTCATTACTAATGGGCCATTTTCTCGGCTAGCCGAATGAAAGCTCTCCTCGTCTTGAAAGATTTGCAGCCCAACAGGCCTGACAAAGCGACTTACTTGGCAAATCACAAAAAAACTGGGCTGTGGCCGTGGACCCAGCTGTCAGCCTCTCCACGTACAGTACTCTTCCGATGGAAGTCGTTCCTTGACCACATTGACCACGCCGCGCGGAGAGCACCACGGCGGTGAACGACGGCGAGGCCTAGGAAGGGGACGACGCGAAGCCGGGGAAGACGCGGCAGTGGAAGCCCGCGCGGAAAGGAATACGAGGGTTCACTGGTTCGGTTGTGGTGTGAGGCTGCCGTCGCCGTAGGGCCTGGCCAGCGGTGGGAATAGTAGGGAGCGGTGAGTCCTCTGCGGCAGCACAGCTGGCCATGGGAGGCAGGAGCATGCGGCACGACCGGCGCTGCTTTGGGCTGCTGGAGCAAGAAGACCAGAGGTTGAATAAGCACTACGGCCGTTGGATGGACATCGTACGGTCACTGGGGCTAGAATCGTTCATATTGACTAAGTTGACAAAGCCCTTCGTCCCCGTCAACTTAGTAGGCCCACAAGTCAGCCTCCCACCAAGGTGGGTCCCAGCTAGCCGGAGGAGTATTCATTTTTTCGTGCGTAATAAGGAGGCACTTCCTTGCGTGCGAAGATATAGCTGGTGGGTCCGACCTGTCAGCGGGGGGAACATTTTTTTCGCGAAATACAGAGGCCCTTCCTGTGGGTCCTAGCTTTTAGGTGGAGGAATATTTTGCGCGTAATAAGGAGGCATTTCCTTGCGTGCGGCCGTGGACCCAGCTGTCAGCCTCTCCACGTACAGTCCACTTCCGAGGGATGTCGTTCATTGACCATGTTGACCAGGCCGCGCCGAGAGCACCAGGGCGGTGGACGAAGGCGAGGCCTAGGAAGGGAACGACACGGAGCCAGGGAATACTCGGCAGTTGTTTCCCACGCGGAGGAGTACGAGGGTTTACTGGTTCGTCTGCCGTCGCCGGAGAATAAAAGCATGTGTGGGTGAGTAGAGGAATGGCTAGGCCAGCGATGGAATTACGGTGGGGCCGTGAGGCCTGCGCGGCAGCATAGCCGGCCGCGGGAGGAGGGAGCAGGCAGTCCCGTCGGCGCTTGTTTGAGCGGCTGGAGCATGAAGAGCAGAGATTGAAGAAGCACGATAGCCGTTGGATGGACATCCAACAGTCACTGCTATCGTGTGTTGACTAAGTTGACAGGGCGTTGCGTGTGCGTCAACCTTTTTTTTTATGAAAGCATACGCGTCAACCTGTAGTAGGCGCACAAGTAAGCCTCAAATCTGTGGAAAACGGCATACAACCCATCTGCCATTATTTCTAATAATGTACAACCCATTTGCTAATTCTTAAGAATTTTTTTGGAGCCCATCTTCTTTTTGTTAGCATTACACCCCATATTGTGGCCATGGTTAAAAAGTATACGAAATTTTGCATATTTCGGTGCGGTCAATTGTTTTTAATCTAGAAATATCGATTCACATTCAAACTATTTTGAAAAATAATTTATATAAATATAAAATCCAAATAATTGTCCATGCATAAAAATCAATGGAATTTAAGATCTTGTAATGAAAAAAAATTGAAACTAATTCCCGGTTTGATGTGTTTTAAAAATGTACAGCCCATTTCTGGGCAAACCGAATGAAACTCTCCTCGTCTTGAAAGATTTGCAGCCCAGCAGGGCCGATAAAGCAAGTAGGCCTTGTTTGGGTATTTCTTAAAAAAAAATAGAACTGGGCTAGCCATTTTCAGCAAGAAAAAAACACAACTGGGCTCATGATGTTGTAAACATAAATAAAACCCTGGCTAGACGGGCCACAGCCCCCGCAGAGCCCCGTTGTAACCCTGATCCGTCGCTAAAACTAGTATAAATAACAACTGCTTGTTCCTCAAAAAAAACTACGCGACTTGCTGGGTCCCTGGTGTCAGCCGCTCGTAGTGTAATTCTCTCATTTATTGACTACGTTGACAATGGCGTGAGCCCCAGATGTCCAACCATTAGGAGGAACCATATTTTTGGGCTTGTACTATAGAGGCACTTGCTTGCGTACTGCCATGACGCTGGTGAGTCCCTACTGTCATCCTCTCCACGTACAGTCATCTCCTTGTTCCTCTCGGTTGTTGACGACGTTGACAACGCAAGAGGGCGGCGCACCGCGCACGGCGAGCGAACCAAGGCCGCAAGGCGGAGGACGATGGCGAGGCCTCGGACGGAATGAACATGAGCCGTTGAAGATGCGCCGGTCTAGTCGCAGGCGGAGGGGAGTACGAGGGTTGACTGGTTCGGGCGTGGGTGCGTGTTGGGGCTGACGTCGCCGGAGAATAACAGGACGTGTGGGGGAATAGAGGGAGGGACTGGCCAACGTTGGAGGGTACGTACGATAGGGCGGCGGAGGCGCAGCCAGCCATGGGAGGCGGGAGCAGGCGGAGCCGACGGGGTGGTTTGGTTTGGGCGGCTGGAGGAAGAAGAAGACAAGAGATAGAAGATACATGACAGATGTTGGATGTCAATCCAACGGCTGGTAGGCAGAATCGTTTGTTGACTGGCTAGTAAGTCGACGCCACCTTGGATAGGCTATTTCCTCGCGGGTCCCAAATGTCAGAATCCAAATCTGTCACGGTCATGCAGCCTTTCCTATGAAAATTTACAGCACATTTGATGTGCTAGTTCGAAATAAGTTTGTGGGTGCTGGTGGGGGCTAATCACTTGGCTTTTGTAATGCCCAGTGAGCTCAAGCAGCCAGCGAGAGTGATGTTATTTCCCTTGGTTGGGATTTGTTACAATATTTCACTCTAAATTAAACGAATGGCAAGCCATTTGCCTTGTTTCAAAGAAAATATGACAGTCACAGCCGAGTTGAAAAGGGCAGGAACATCTAACTCCAGCTTACAAACTATACAAAAGCACGAGGGTTAATTGTTCATCAGGTTTACAAAAAAAACAGATTGAAAAGGGCAACAACATCTAACTCCAGCACTGTTTTCGGCAGTCACAGTCAAATGGATCGGTCAGGTCCATAGAATGAACATCCTGGGTCGTAAAATTTACTGGATTATGACCACAATATGTTGTAAATAGAAGCCCGACACGTTCAGAAGCTCTTTTGCCCACCTGAAACTCCTTTTTTTGCTCTTCGACATACCCATCTGTCAAAACCATGCTGCCTATAAACTTAAGGCTGATGGACAATAGTAACCTCGCATTCAGCAGGAAGAATGTGACAAATCTTGTGTTTGCACGGTTGGCTACATATCGTTCTAGCGTTATTGTCTTCAATCGAATCTCATGAGAAGTGAGAAAATCCCGATGCTTACGAATCCACCGATTGGTTATAACTTTCTTACCCCGTCCTATTGCCTAAATAGAGATGAAGATTGAAAACGGTTAAGGTCTAAAAGAAGAGTGTCGAAAGAGCAACAGCTGAACGGTTAACTCTAGTACACTATATGCGGGCTTCCAATGTGCGTGAAATTATCACCTTTATATACAACTTCTCTAGACATGGAAAGCATTGCAGCAAGCCAATAATCTTGTTCATATCAAAACTATTCATTTGGATATATAAGATCTTGACAAAATCCAGCACCATCGATAGGCCATCCATGGAGAAACTCTTCATTGAGCATAGAACATAGTATTAGTACAAAATGTGTACTCCAAGATGATATATAAATTATGGGCAGAAATTTAAAATGCAGCTTATGGTTACAAGTGTAGATGATAATATAAAGTACCTGAAGAACTATGGAGCCAAACACCATATTGAAATGAGCACAGAGATCATGTATTACACCCAAGGTCTCCAGTTTAGGCGCAGAGAGGACGGTTATTTGCAACGGTGAATAACTAGAATCAAGGATCAACCTTTCAAGTGAAGGGGCATCTTGGATGATGAGCTGCCTTCCGTCAAAAGAAATTCCAATTCTTACAAGGTTAGGCGACTTTATTTGGAGACAACCGATTCTAACTGTGAAAACAAGCACCAAGCACTCCAGCGTAGGGCAACTAGAGTGGATGATGTTGTGAAATGAGGCCTCCGATATACGAACCCGCACAAGTGAAAGTTTCTTGAGAAATGGGAGTCGAAGGTTTAGTACCAGATTGTCTGGTAGGTAGCACAGCGCAAAGGTGGCGGTGTGGAGAGAGGACGAAAACCGCGAGATGGACATCGGTGCTGAGGGCACAAGTTCATGGCGTTCGGTATGTGGTATGTGATTTCCAGGGGAATAGTAGAACTCAAGCAGCTGTAGTTCTGTGAATTCAGGGGATTTCAGCCAGGCGTCCACCGTGCAGGGCATGGTATGCTTGCTCAGGTAGCATGACGGGATGCAGAGGCTTTGAACGGAGCCCTGGTGGGAGGAGATGATGGCTCTGGGGATTTCAAAATCATTGAAGAGAGATAGCTGACGACAGTCGAGATTAAGGGGCACGGCGCGCCATAGAGGGCGCCACCGAATTGAGAGGACTTGGGTGCGGCAGCAGTCCTTGGTGGGGAGAAGCGAGATGATCTCCCCAAGGACGGCTCCGGGAGATCGCTGATGCGGTCCACCCGAGATTCTACGGGTTCCTGTGATCCGGTGGGGGCGGGGTCGCTGCTTCTCCCCGCGCTGCCGAGTGCGGATCTACAACAGGCGTCGCCGCTGGCGGGAGCCTCATCTTCTTGGCGCTGGGGTCAGCCGGCTCCATTTTCCTCGAGGGCGTCGCGTCGCGCTCATGGATTTGAGCAGAGTAACGAATGACGATCCTAGTTGTAGTGTGAGCGAAGAAGAAGGGGAGCTGGGGGGTTTTCTGTAGGAGTGAGGAAGAAGGGGAGCTAGGGTTTTCTGTAGGAGTGAGGTGAGGAATTTGGGGGTACGAGTGGAGCGAGCTGACGTGAGGTGGGTGGGAGCGAGGAGGAAGAAGAGCACCCAGGTTTTGGGGGGGTGTGGTGGGTGTGGGTAGCGCCTCTCATTCAGTAAATATATGGGCTTTTGAATTGATTTTACTATTTACTAGTGTGGATGGGCTGTTTTGTCTTGGGCCCAGAGAAACAATTACTACTAGTACAGTGGAGACACTCTACAGCTACCCAGAAAAACAATTACTACTAGTACAGTGGAGACACTCTACCGCTTCTGGCTCCTCCTAGGTCATTGGAACGTCTCCCTCTACTGAATGCCGTTATACTTTTGTTCACCGACATGCGGGCCATGCAGCGCGCGGGCCCAAATGCCATCCACCAAATTAGAAGGCAGTATGCAGGCGGAGAGTCACCCCGGTCGTAGCGCGGCAGTAACGAGCTATCGTATCACAAAACCCCACCTCCCTGCAGTGTAAGTTTGACGGACGAAGCAACCATCATTTCACTCTTTGCTGAATCCCCTTCTCCCTCACTGTCTTCAAGAAAGGCAACACTCGCATCTGCCACTGTTCTTCTCTCCGAACGAAGGGAAGGTAAGCGGATCCATGATGTTGGTATATTTTCGTTCAGAGAAAAAAAAGAACTTTTGCAAAGCAGTAACCGATCCTCACTCTCTTTTTTGTTTCATTGTCATTGCGATTGTGTTTTCCTTTCAGTGGTCTCCTAGTATTCATCAGTTTCATGATGGACCAAGGAGAACCAGGCAAAGATCTGCCGATATTGGAGCAGACGCGGGAGGCTGATCCCCATGAGACAGAGAGCTCCAAGAAGATGGAGGCAACCACCGAGACGACCCCAGATACGCTCACGGCCACTACTGAGATGGTCAATGCCCCGTTTGAGGTTACAGCCCCCGTGGCACTGCAGGAGCAGTTTTCCCCCTTCGAGGATGTGCCCCCCCCCCCCCCCCGCTGAGCTGCCCAAGGTGATTTCCTTCTTTGCCGATCTCGATTGTGGTTTTTCATCTAAGTATGTGGTGATTTTTTAGAAAAGGAAGTATGTGGTGATTAATAATGCAAAATTTTATTAGCTTCGATGCCATGCTATACATAGTGGTTTAAATAACTTGTGTTTCTTATACTCAAAAGTAATTCAGAATTCGTTTCTGTTTCAATTAGAGCCCTGATGCAGACAAGGATTGTGTGGTTGTACATGTCACTCGCTATGAGGCGGACGACCTGAATATACGCACTGGGAAAACAGAGTTCTTAGGCTGTTGGATCCTGGAAGCCATTTGCAGTTATACCAATGAAGAGTTGTATTCCAGCCTCACTGTTGCCAGGCGTGTTGTCCAAGGTGTACTAAAGCACAAGAAGTTCAAAGCTACTCCTTCGTTTGTGAGGCATACTTTTCTTGTCAAGCTTACGCAGGAAGATGACGTGGCATGCCTCCACAAACAAGTTTATCAGTGGCAAGGCCACAAGGTTGTCTTCATGAAGGTTCACAGGATTGAGCTGCTGCGGGACGTCCTTGATGATGTTCATGGCAAGGTCCGTCTTGTGTCCAGCCCAAATTAGATCGAGGCATGAAATAGTTGCCCCAGCTAGTGTTTAATAGTACTTTGGATTGTGTCTAATTATCCGAACCTTGCCTGTTATCGACCCCTCTGGGGCTAGTACTCTGTTTGAATCCGTCTATGGGAACTGCTGCTACTTTTGTGTGCCCGTGAATCATGTGAGAACCATCGTAATTGTTGCCGAAACAGATGCGTCCTCACTAGTTTTTTCATGAATATGGCATGGTAAGACATAAGTTGTCACGGTTTATCATACGAGCAGTGTGTGTTTTGATGAAATAGAGCACTCGTTCGAGAACCGTGCGCCGACGTATACATAAGTACTTGTAAACATTGTTGGTGCTACCCCACTTGTAAGCAGTTGTGCAAAACACGGCACATTGGCTCAGCTCGCTTCAACACTAGGCTATCGACCAGCTAACAATCAACAATCTGCTGTCTGACATATAAGCAACTATGTATCTTGTTACAGTGGTTCATGCAGTTAATTGAGGCCACAATGTAATAAATTCCAAACGTTCACACGCTAGTCCAGCGCTCATGTGGAACACTCACATTAAACTCGTCTTCATAAAAACTTGAAAAGCATAAGTTAAGCAATTTTATACATCTCAATGATTCATAGAACATAACAAACATATACTAGTTCACAGCAAAAGACAAAGTTGTGAGAAGGTTTACAAATCAGGAAAAAACAAGCAATGCTTCTCTGAGCAAAGGGCCTCCCGGCAGGCTTAAATTTCCTGGAGTTCACTCTGGTTTTTTCTTGTTGCCACCATCCAGGGTTAGGTTCTCTCATTCCAGAATAACCAATTATAATTGTGGTCTCAGCTGGAATGCTGAACTGAACCATGCAGTGTACTGACCAGCTGAAATGCTTGTGCATTCCACTAAATTTAAGCACCGCTATTTGCAGAAATAAGCAGACCACAATGCCTCTTGTCCGCGCACCTGTCCAAAAAACCGCCGTGCAGCCGTGCCAGCTAGTCCTCGGTCCATGGATGAACTGGTAGAAAGTGCATTCCGGACTAGGATGCAGTTGTTTTCGCTCGTCCCTGTACTGCAATCAGGAAGTAAAACGTACGAATCAGCTTCTTTTAGATTGCGTTGGTCATTCTACCTTAGTTACTAGTAATGTAGGGATACCTTGAAGACAGGAGGTTAGACGACGGCAACGAGGGATAGCCATCTCATTTTGCGTAGTTTTACTAAAACTGAGGTGTGTGCTTTTGATTGTGCGGATAGAAACGATACGGAGGCAGACATCCCGAAACGATATGGAGACAGACATCCCTGTTTGCGCAAATACGAAATACGGTTATTTAAACAGTGACAGATATTACTACTTTCCCCCGTTTCCTCTTAGAACCAAGTCCTAGATTCATGCTACAGCTTTCCCACTTTCTTCCCTGTTTGAACCAACGCTTTGAGTCGACTGTATGAACTAGCATTACTTCTAATAATAGTAGAAGTCTAGGTGGCTTTGGAACAATGGACGGAAGTAGAAAAGGATCCACACGAAGGGAGCTGGGGCAGTAGAGCAAGGAAGGTTTCGAAGGAATATATACCTGAGGGTCGTTGGCATGTGGCAAAGACGGCGTCGGGAGGCCGCATCTTGGCCACAATACCGCAGGGAGGAAGAAGGGGTCGGAGGCCCTCCCGAGCCGGCGCTCTCTCGGAGAGAATGGCACGGCCGCCGATCGGGACGCGCGGGCAGCCGTTAGTCTCCTCCCTCGCCGCCGACGACAGCGTGAACAATGCACCTACACCCCTGCCCCGGTCGAGGTTGTCCGGCCGGATTTGTGACCAGACGTGAGCTGAGAGAGAGTGTGGCCACCTATGTGTTGCTTAGATCTGGAGAGCATGAGAGAGTGAACGAGAGGAACCCTAGTAAAGCAAGCGCTAAGGCTCCTGCTTTTATATATAGTGGAGTGATTTTGTTGTACCAGCTTCAAAAAAATGCACTCCTACGTGTACCCACGAGTGGGTGTGAGAGAACTAGTGCGTGCGTGCACCGCTTCTCTTCGTGAGAGTACAATATACTATGCCCAAAGAACGTTCGCCGCAAGAGTAATAGTATAAGTGTGTGACGTGTGAGCTAAAATAAAATGTGCGCGCCGTCTTTTGTTTTTTAGAAGTTCTGAGGGTAGGGTGTGAAGAGCACATATGTGTGTGACGTCTACCTGCAGATAGACGATGGGTGCGACGTGCGAGTCTGCGAGAGGACTCGGGAGAGTCGTGACTCGTGAGGGTGCGTGTGCGTGAGAGAGAGGGGGGGCACGTATCAATGCAATGCATGTGTCCGTAAATCATTATCCGACAAACGTTCACCACAAACCTTTTCCTGACGAATGCCGTAAGAACCGTTAGATCGGCATCCGACGGTGTCAGTTTTGCCATATCATTTGACAGAACAACCACTCCTCCTACACACAAATCTTCCACGTGAGTGTTAGCAACTGTCGTATGCTCCCTCCGTTCCGAAATGCAGTGCATATAGCTTTATTGAAAATTCGAACCTCGCAAACTTTTACCGAGTTTTCGTGTACCAAATTGCACATGTAGAATACCATGTATATATCATTTCATTCATCTTCGAGAGGTAACTATAAAGATGGGTGACGAGTCTACAAAGAAAGACCATCGTATCACCCGCTGCAATTTCAAGCATCCTTTAGTGTCGAGGAATATCATAGGAACTCTATATGATATGATTTTCATAGGATTTTTTCCTTTAGAGCCAATTGGTTCATAGGAATAGATTCATATACTCCACATTTCAAAGGAAATAAACATGATATGATTTCTATAGCTTTAGAGCCACTTGGTTCATATGAATGGATTCCTATACTCCCTTAATTTCAAAGGGTAATAAACATTAGCGTATATTCAATAGAAAAGTTCCTATGATATGAACCAAATTACATCTCTTTTCTAATCCCTCCTCATAGGAATTGAGATACATGTCATCTCTAGATTCAATAGAAAAGTTCCTATGATGTGAACCAAATGACATCTCTTTTCCAATCCCTACTCATAGGAATTGAGATGCTCCATGTCATCTCTTTCCCTACAACTTCCATGTATACATCTTCTATTCCTAAATAGATAGTACAACCCACTAGTAGCTTTTTTCCAAAACATGCAACTATGGCACAAGAACTATATAGTGTGCCAATAACTTTGAAAGATGGTCGCTGCATGAAGCTAACCCGACAGTGCAGAGATAGGCAAATCTGAGCACTACTGGCCGTTGGATATCATCAACATTCCACCAGATCCGCCACATGTACAATTAGAAGACTCCATGGTTGAACTTAAGCATAATGCACAAACCTCAAAACACAAGCACTTCTCCTTTGTTCCAGAATCTTCTGTATCATAATTGATTATTTTTTCTAAATGAATTGCCATTATTTGTTTTTTACTTTATTATTTACAATGCACAACCCCATGAATCTTAACATTTTTATAAAACTAATTGATTTTGAATGAGATGAACTATAAGAACTAAACGAACATCTACATCATGCATATATGACTCAAAGCTTTACATGCTATAGTGTGTATTTATTCATAATTTGGTTTCGAAATCTCATGCGTTCAATACATGTGTACCTTACTAGTTTTGAGTAGAGTAGCAAATTTCATGCGGCCCCGGGTATATTAAAATGCAGGGCCCATGCATCATTGCCTTTCGGTCGAACCTACGTCCACAATTTTTTGTACGTACTATATCTGCACTGGTCCCCGAACCCAAAATGATGCCTCGTTCCCGTAAAACCAGGCGGCCCACACATATTTAAGGCGTCGACTTGAACCCATTTACTACGACGTGGCCCCGCACGCCGTAGTACTCCTACAAACCCTACCGCCGCACTCATCATCGCTTTTCTTCAAGAGGACGAGGGAGAAGCCGATTTGTAGTGGAGGCGCTTTCAAAAAAAAAGGATCTGTAGTGGAGACCCCTACCCTAGGGTGCCCTAGGTAGCTGCCGCACGCATCATTGTTTTCTCTTTTCTTTATGCTCTTGCGCCCTAGAGTGAAATGATGGTTGCTTCGTCCGTCCAGCTTAATGCGGGAAAGGTGGGGCTTTCTGATTTGACCCCTCATCGCTCATTTTCTACTACTGCGGCGCTACGACCGGGGTGCCTCCAATTCCAACCGCTGCTCCGAACTGTAATTTGGTGCATCGCACGTGGAACAAGATGGTGGATGAGCCACATGTCGGCCAAAGGGGTCCTGTTAAGTGTGTCGCCATTTCATGTGCGGACTGACCCTGCTTGAGTTGCTACGCCAACACGACAGGAGCAGCCTACCACTTGGTTTTGCTCCTTGGTGCATCCCGACTATATTGATCTAAAAAGATACGTGCTGAACTACCCTCTCCGTCTCGATTTTTTTATTTTTAGGCGTCTCGGTTTATAGGGCCTGCACGTAGTTCTAGGTCATCCATTTGACTAACTAAATATGAGTTACTATGTCACAAAAAGTATATCATTGGATTCTTAAGCGGATGTAGTTGTATTTAAAAGTCAAGGGCGGGGCTTTTCCTACGCGGTAGGCGGGGCAGTTCCGCCTAGTCGGTTCGACACAGACGCGAGAAGATGAGGGAGTAGGCTGCTGCAAACGTAGGGCTGTGTGATTTGACAGCGAGTTACTGCTGGACAGGTGGGGCCCCGTGATTTGACTTGCCATTATCATTTTAACTGCGACGCTACGACCGGCGTGAGTCTCCCGATTCCTGACCACCTCCATACAGATGCCTCTCCCAATGGTCCACCATGTAGTAGAGGTTGGCTCTTGCATGAGAGCCCACTTCTCCACTTTTTCCTTGCCTCTCTTTCCTCCACATATGCAAAAATGCCATGTAAAGCGCACTATTGTACTTACTTTTACTTGCTCCTACAGGTGCTTAAGCTTGCCACATAGGCATAAAGTCTGATGTGGCAAGTTAATCAAGAAGAGAGAGACTAGTTTGGTGACCCAAGGAAGAAACGGTGCTAAGCGTGTGTACCTAGGTGAAAAGACAATTTTGAGTCTATAGCTAATTAAATGAAGCAAACTTAGCAACACCATTTCATTGGAAGAGGTCACTCCTTTGCAAATGCAATAAATACTAGTACTCCCTGTGTCCCATAATATAAGAACGTTTTTGGCACTACAATAGTGTCAAAAACGTTCTTATATTATGGGACGGAGGGAGTACGAAGAAAGAGATAGAGAGGAGTAAAAAAATACACTTATAGCCAACCTTATAGCCAACCTTGTTGTAGTATGAGTGACTAAGTAATGACTATGTATGACATGCCAACATCAGATAGCCTAACGCACCGTGTTAAATCTCCAAGGGCGCGACCGCGCGAGCGACGCGACGGTCGTGGTAGGCGCGACCATGACACGGGCTGCTGGCAGCCCTTGGATCTGAGATCAAACGGTCGCATGCTAAGTTGCTGAAAATTTGCAGAATAACCCTCCAGGATAGGATATTCACCCATAGGTCTAGAATCACGCCATGCAACCGTTCGATCTCAGATCCAAGGGCTCTCGGAAGCCCGTATCATGGGAGAATGGAAAGCCACTACCCTGCCGTTCGCACACTGGCAGTTCGCTCCTACTCGTCCCCGCACGTCCTTCAATACTACGGTGGTTCGCTCCTAATCGTCCCGTCCATTCACATTACGGCAGTTCCACTAATCCTAACCCTCCTCCCAAATCCATGGCGTCCCAAATCTCCACGATCGGCGGTGAGTACAAGGTTAGAACCATCACCGGCGATGAGTTCGACGTCATCTACACCCGTTCTTCCGCGACGGTGAAAGGATGCCTTTCTCGCTTCAGACGCATGTTCAAAAACTCAGATGATGAGTGGGTCGCTTGGCTAGATGTTGAGTACACCACATTCCTGGGATGAGAGAAGGATCTAAAGGACGAAGAGAGGAAGAAGCCCGCCGTGATCCAGGTTTGCATACATAACATTTGCTTGGTCTACCACATCTGCCATGCCGACGTTGAGTGCCAGGATTTTAAGAACTTCCTCAAGGACAAAATAGTGAAATTCGTTACTGTAGACTTTAAGAATAACAAAGAAGTCCTGGGTCGGATAGGCCTCGTTGTAGGCAACCCCTTCGACCTCCAGAAGAATCGGCTGGTGCCCTCTCGTCAGCCTTCAATGCTGACCCTGGCAGGAGCCATGGTTCATCCTTCGTACCGTAAACTGGAGAAACCTCATTACACGTTTCATCGTCATGCATGGCAGCGGAATGTACTAGATATAGACCACATCCACTACGCTGCAATGGATGGCTACCTTTGTTTCAATATCTACAAGGGTTGGATGAAGAGCAACTGCCAAGTGTGCGGTTCAAGCAAAGAAGTATCGGCCAAGACTAAGAGGGACAAGGACGAAGTCGAGGACGTGGACGAGGACTCCGAGTAAGGTGGCAGTGTCGTTGCTCATGGTGGTTCTAAACTTCTAATGCAGTGTCTACCGGATTAGTTGCATAGTTTAATTTCAGGTGTGCTTAGTTTAATTTGAGGGGTGTGTTGTGCTGAGCCCCCAGCAAAACTATGTTATGTTTCTTCTCGTTACTTTAACTCTTCAGTATGTACATACTACTAGTATTTCTTTAATAGAATTTAGCACCCCAATTAAGCACGTACTAGCTTTTTTACTAGTACTATATGCATAATTTGGCGACGAGCGCTCTCTATATGTACCACCTTTTTTTAATTTCAATTTTTGCTCCATGGCGCAATCCATCGATAGTACTACTGTACAAAAGTATACATTTTTTTAAAGGCTAGAGTACTGTTCATCACATATATAGCCAGTTAAATTCTCAACCTAGAACGACGTGCATGCCATGTAGTAAACCGATACGGAGGAAGTATAGTAAAAATGAGGTGATTTTACCGAGCAATCAGCGGGGGAGCATGGCTTGTCATGCGGTCCCACGTGTCATCATGTACCAAGGCGATGCGCGTGTCCCTCTTGAGGCAGAAGCAATACTACGTGGTTTGAGATGATGGCGAACCGAAGTGTGAAATAATGGTTGCTTCGTCCGTCTGGGAAGGTGCGGCATTGTGATTTGATGTCTCATTGCTCATTACTACTACTGGGCCGGTACGAGTGGGGTGTGTCCCGCCTGCTGTTCTGCACTGTTATTTGGTGCTTGACACGTCGACCCGGTTGCTATATGTCCCACATGTCGGCGACAGGAAGTACAGAATTCATGAAAGGGAGCGTCGACGGAGGAGTATACTACAGAATTCATGAAAGGGAGCGACTTAGTTTTGGAAAAATCTGTTTTTACGGAGTACGTACCCACAAGGGTTTATAGGGCTCATCTAAAAAACATTCATTTTTCCGTTTGATAAGTCTCAATTCTACTATACTAGTAGTAGTACCATTACATGTTGGATTTCGAGGTGCGTTAGATCACCCGACACAAGCAGTGTCAAGAGGAAACTAACCAATGCATGTACAAGTTCATGGAAATTTAGTGGTCATTCATGCATTCGTTCTAATTAATGCCTCGGTAAACATAACTTCTTGAGAAAAACGAGCGTACTAATTACTTGTGCAAACTACGAAATTAATTCGACCACTCACCGTCTACCTGGGTTGGAGAGATTTTGAAATTGAGCCATAAACTGGAAAGGAGGGAGTAGTAACTTTTGTCTCGATTACTATTTGTGGCCTTGTATAGATGCAAAATGTATTTTTTATAGTGACATTGTATAAGTAAATGGAGGGAGTACTAACCAAAGTACGTAGTAGGGACGAGGAGTAAACAGAGGGAGTAGTAAAATTTTCTCCTCGTGCTGCGAGCCACCGCGCGCGTGGGCGAGGGAGCGGGCGTAAAGGCGTATAGTACTACTACTACTACTACTACTACTACTACTACTACTACTACTACTACTACTACTACTACTACTACTACTACTTCTACTACTACTACTACTACTACTACTACTACTACTACTCGTAAGCAAGCTTCACCTCATCCTGCGAGCCACCGCGCCCGTGGGCGGGGGAGACGGCGTACTAAGCAAGCTTCTCCTCGTTCTGCGAGTTGACGGGACACATCAAAAGTACTCCAGTGTATAGAGCCTTGCCTCTAAGGTAGGCCCCACATGGTTTGCCTCTTTTTTTAATTTAACATAACGCGTCAAGTCGCAATTTGTTTGTTCACCCGTGGTAGATGATCCTCCCTCCACCAAGTGGACAACCAGTACACGTGCCAAATTACCACGTGGGCTGCCTTTTTCGTACAGAAATGAGCTCCACCATGTACCCGTGCGGGTGTGGTTGGGAAAGAGACGGGAGTACGTGCGCCGTGCGTGCACCTCTTCTCTTCGTGCACGTCCCCCACCTACGTGGGTGTGTGTGAGAGAGATACAAACCTAGACATAATACGCCGTCCATCCCCATGCCTCCACCCAGTCCGACCACCAGTCACCACCACGCCCCACTCCTCCTCACCTTATCTCTCATCTTTCTCCCTCCATTTTTATATACAAGGGGCCACTATCAAAATTACAATTTGCAGATATACAAGGCCACTAACACTAATCGATGCAATATTAATGGTGTTTGCCTCGTGGTACTAGCAAAGTAGGACATTAATTATCCCTTGCATGCATGCGGGAGTTTGTAAAATAATGCATCTTGATGTTCCATGCAATGCACGGGCATCTTGCTAGTCCATGAAAACAACACATGCCAAAATTCCACGGCGAACGAGGGATTTGAATCTCTTGGGAGGGGTTGTTTGGATCTTGCCCGGGGTAGCCAAAATATTGGCGACCCTTTTGTCCACCGGTGCCTTTTCCACCGATGAACGAGGAATGGCTCGGGTGCTCATGCTATTATGCATCCTCCAGCGCGCACGTTGGAGACGAGCTCGCACGAGCTGTGTTTTTTGTCCCACAACACCGCCCGAGCCGCCCGCAGACCGACCGGCGACCCGCAAATTACGCCATCCAACCGTAGCCGCACACATTATGACAGCAACTCAACCAACCGGACGAAATTCACGCAAACACGTAGACAAACTGATATTTCATATAAACAACGACGAAAATCATATAAAATACCGGATTTTCATACAAACATGACGGATTTCATTACATTCAAATGAACTACGCGGTGCTAGTTCTGGACAGCACAGGTATATAATACCTGGCCTAAATGGTCGCCCGCCGATCGATTTGTGTTCCTCATGTCCGGCAGCACGATCACCGGACTGCCGGGAGCCCCGGAGGTATATGCTTCAGCGCAAAGGACGGCTCGCTTCCCCACTGCCCAACTGATATCATTGGCTGGTGCCGAAGATGATGGTGGCCGGCACCGGTTAGAGTTCATCACCGGCCACTACTTCGCCATGGCCGACACCGGCTCAAGTTCATCCTAACATTCCCCTCTTCCGTGGAGCCCATGCGGGGTCGACGAAGGTCCTCGCAACAAAAGGATCCGGCAAGACACCTGCTGTGTACGCCGACGTCGCCTCCGCGGTGGCCTTCATGGGACCCAAGCGGCGGCGGCCTCCCGTGTTCTACTTCTCATCGATGATGGCGCCAGACGCGGAGGCGCTGGCCACCGACTCGTCGCTCTCCGCGCACCCGGCTTCTGTCGCTGCTTGCATGGCGCGGCCGCCAGCATGGGAGTCTCGGCCACAGAAACGGGAGACGCGGTACGAGGCGGCGGTGTGGACGGCAGCAACGACGCCCGTGCGCCGCTCCTCATCGAGCTGGCCTGGAGCGACGAGTTGCTGAATCGCGCGCCGGCTTGGGGCGGCAACTAGCTGCGTTGGGCGAGGGGAGGGAGGTGGATCAGCGCGCTGCATAGCTCGTATCTGGCGGGCTACCCAGCCGGCTTGGATGCGGAATAACTACCCTTCGTAAGCCATTGTAAGAGTGGACAAAATGGTGGAGGAGATAGAGGAGCGGCGGAGGTGTGCGATTCTTGGCCGGCGTTTGGCCTCGTTTAAATAGGAGATTAAATAGATGGCGGACGGGAGGAGCTCGGCCGGCGTTGCGTTTAACGCCGGCCCGGGCATGAACGGACGTGTGTCCAGAGTGGGTTTCTCGGCTTCCACACTGGCGGGTTTCATGGAGGCATTTGAATGCGGCACGGAGGCGTGTTCAGCCGGGCGTGCCGCGAGTGGCGCCCTCGACTCTGACCTAGGACACCGCACCGTTCTTCCACTGACGTGTGGGCTCTTTGGGTGCATGGCCTGCATGTCAGTGACCCAACGCCGGCAGCTCACAGCAGAGGAACCTTTGGTGGGCCAGGGCGGTCAGAAGCGGGCATTTCATAAACCGATGATTGTTCATTGAGTGTGACGTCATCTTTCTCATGTAGATAAGCCTACTATGTTGATAGCCCGTTCGATACGTTGTGATTCATAAAGACCGCTGCAAACACCAATGTTCTACTTATCACAGATAAGATTGATTAATACCCGTAACAATCCATGTCCTTAACAAAGGGTGCATGCACGTATAGGTTGAGCGTGTGTCTTGTGTCGTGTGATGTGTGCATGCAGGCGTGCGAGTGTTGTGTGCGTGCAAGGGTACGTTTCAGTGTTGCATGCATGGGTGCGTACGTGCGTGTGTTCGTGAGTGCATGTGTACGTGTCAGTGTTGCACGCCAGCATGCGTGCGTGTGTACGTGTTAGTGTTGCACGCCTACATGCGTGCGTGTCTTGCGTGCGTGCATGTGTACGTGCGGGGTGAGGCTACACGTCAGTCGACTGACTTTTTCATCTCTGGTCATTAGATTTTCCAGCCGTTGGATACGAAATCAAGGGCCTCCAGTTTATCATCAAACTCCACCCCCCTGAGCCGCCAGCCACCACCGGCCGAACCGCCAGCCCGCGGCCGGCCCGCCCTCCCCGAAACCACTCCCCACCGCCGGTCCGCCGCCGCACCGGCCATCCCTCAAGCCCTTCCCCCCCGCCGAGCTTTTTCTCCGGGAATCCCCACCCCACCGCCCAATGAACGCCCCCCCAACCGTCGGTGACTCCCAACCAGAGGTCTCACGACTTCGAATACCCACCGACCACTAATTTATTACCATTTCTGTCCTTCATATACGCGCTGGCGGGTGGGCCCTATGGTAATGTGCGCTGCTGAATGTGGACCGTTTGACTGGTCATTGATCGTGTTATCAACAAATTACAATGACCGTAAGTGTCATCAACAAAATGTATGTGGTGACCGTGATGAGCTTATTCTGAAGTCCAGTGACCATATCGTGCTTTCGCTTGAAATACAATGACTGTAAGTGTCGTCAACAAAATACGGAGCACGCATCAAATGCAAAGTCTGTCACTGTCATCAACAAAATATGGAGACGTATCGTGAGCTAGATACCGTTATACTATTGTATATGCTTATTTTCTTAGTGGCCGATTGCGTGTGTGGTGTGGGCGGCACATCATTTCTAGTTGTGGTGGGTCAACATGAAGACTCATGGGTCGGTTCCATCCTGCGCCACATATATGTTGGACCGAGACGTGTTATACGAAGACCCATGTGGAGGACTCGGCGTACAACACGAAGCTACCAGAGTCGCGGAGGACTCTATCCCCACTGGTGATAAGCCGACTATATATGATTTGTAACCCTAGGCCCTTAGTATGTTATACAAGCTTGGGGGCTAGTTCGTCGATAGTATACACACACACAATGCCTGGTATTCACGTGTACTTTGTACACACCCCTATCACTAATATACAGTACCAGGAGTAGGCTCTTTCTTCAACTGCAAGGGTCTGATCCGAACTAGCGTAAAACTTTGCCTCGTATTACCATCCAGCCTAACAGCCAGGGATATCCTACCGAATGATATGATGAAATCATATCTGCCAACTACTAAGAGAGAGGTGTGTCGGGGGGGCAATGTGTGCGAGAGAGGCCTAAAGATAATGTGCGTGCGGGAGACACGTAGGCACATATATGTGCGTATAGAGGGCTAGTAGAGACCGTGCATGTGTATATATGCATGTGAGAGAAATAGTGTTTTCCAACTGAGATTAATGAAAAGAGTGGTACATAGTAGTCAGAAAGAGAGAGAAACAGAGAGAGCATGTGCGTGAGACACCCCGACACCCTGAGAGAGATTGTGAGCATGTGTGAAAGAGAAATGCCGATGCATATAAAGTGTTTGCACTTTGGCGTTAGATAGAGAGATATATAATGCCTTTGTGAGAACGGGGCGAGGCATAGTGCATCTACCTGTAAAAGGCAGTTCTACGCATTAAATTAAAATATAAATGGCATTATTATTTTTGGATGAGATCATGAATTTTGCAAATTGTGTATGGACGAAAATCGGTCTATCAGACACCCATACTCTATTGAATTCTAGCATGTGCATGTGTTTATTTCATATTATCGATCCATAGAGTGAGAGCGGTTTGAAATACAGGCAATGGATGCTTTTGCAATTCATATATAAACATTAATTAGTGCACTCCATGTTGTTAGTGTGAAGCACTTTATACATTTGTCACTTGCATGGATACACTCCAAATTGCTAGCTACGAAATAGAATACATCTCGAATTCAACATAAAGGGGGTTTCGAAGATTCGAATTCTTATGAAGTGCACTCATCTATTTGAACCCGAGATAATGGCATTTGTAAATCAGATGTAAAAGGGGGCATCAATCTTTGTTGTGAGTTTGAACATGCTATATATATTCATACGCATATCTAACTCTTTTTTTGCAACCAAGGAGATTATATCTGGAACCATGCATGAACTGAGGTAAGTTGCATATTTTTTAATATATACTCGTGTACAATGTATATTCAAATGTACCCCCTTCATTCCAAAATAATCGTAGCTTTAGGATTTTCAAGAGTAAAGATTTGTGAAGTTTGACAAATCCTGAAAGTTCAATTCAAGAGAACCGAAAACGTTAATGCTTCTGCTCCCAAATATTGAACGAAGCGCCAAATAGGCCTCTGGTCACCCGAAACCGCGCGAGACTAATGTTTTGGTGGTAGGAAATTACTTTCCTGACTCTGGCCCGTGTAGCCTATCGGCTCGATGTCCAAAGGTCTAAACCGGGGTAGGTTTGTAACTTCACCAAGACGCCAGTCTCAACCGCCTCCGAGAAGCATTCATATGCCGTGGGCGCCTACCCATGCGCTCGGCCGAAATCTATCCCGCCCACATTTGGGACACCTGACATGACTGTCCTACCCCCAAACCGCAATATGTCCGAAATTTTAGATGGGGGCAAAGTTTGTAACTTTCCCCAAATTTCAAACAAGTGCGTCTCAAACCGAAACATTGTTCCCCCTTAGTTCCCCGCCTCCCTCCATTTCCCCATTCATACTCCGTGGGTGCGAAAACGCCCTCTCCACCAGCCGCGAAACCCCAGCCTCCTCCGTCCTCCACCCCATAGCGGCCAATCCACCGCCGCCCTCCTCCATCACGCCGGAGCCGGTACCCCGACGTCCTCGTCCAACGCAACCGCAACCGCAACGCCCTCAAGGACTTAGCAGCTGAAGCCGAGGCAGAGCTGCCTCCACGACGCCGACGCCGACGTGCGCCATACCAAAACCACGCCGTCCTGCACCTCACTGCTGCGGCTCCACTATCGCAACCGTCCACCGCACCGGAGCTGTTCCCGCTACGTCGTCGTTCGCCGCCTCGGATCAGCTTCCCCGTCGCCGACAGACGGCCACCGCACCACACTCAACAACTTGGCCATGGGTTCGTCCAAGGCTGCACCGTCCTCCACAACTTCTGGTTTCCGGCGAACAACAAGAAGATCGTCGGAAAAACAGAAGGAGGACACAGCACTGCCAGCAGAAAGAGGTACTCCTCTTCCCTTATTTGTGCAAATCTTACGTCTCCGCTCACACCGTATTCATCCCACGAAAGAAACTAGTTGAGCGCTTCTTACTGCATCTTCTTCGTGATACTAAATGCACAAGGTTTCCTCCCTTTTACTATTTCACCTTTGCTAGAGGTCAGTAGCCTGCCTGGATTTCAATTCAGGGTCAGTCGAACCGCAATTAAAAGAAGCAGCACCCGCTTAGGCGCGCGGAGCACCTAGTCCGCCTGTTCCCCGGGGAAGCGGCGCATCAGTGTCTATCATAGGGGTGTGGGGCGCAGGAGCTGCTTGCGCCCGATCTGGAGGTCGACGGGGCTTGAATGGATGGCCGGGGGGCGGTGCCAAGCACGGCGGTGTGGTGAGGTCGAGGGGAGGGCGTAGGCAGGGGAGGAATACTGGGTCGATGGTCGCTGGTGTTTCGAGGAAGATCGTCAACACTGACTGGTTGGAGGTAGATGAAGGCGATCTGCCCGTTCTTTGTACATCAGACGGTGCAGAAAAAATGGACTGGCCTATTTGCTTTCAGTTGACTGTTATTTTCATAGAATCCTGTAGTAATTTAGTGTGCCATGCATGTTGTAGAGCTATCATATGTCTCTCTTCATTTATTTCTCACCGACCTGCTATCTGCTACCTTTACACTGTACTAATTGTGCACACACTTCACCCATACTCACACTATTGTTTTTTTTATGCATGGGTATTTCAGACTCTGACGCAGTGTTGATGAATGCAGAAAAGAAAAGACACAAGTCGCTCCAGTGTAATTCGAAGATAAGTACTAAGCGTTTCAGCGCTCTAATGGGTGCAGTGTCAGCAGTTGGAGACAGTAAACGTAGCTCTGCAGTTGATGATCTCAATTGCCACACACAACCATCCCAGGTGCTTGCTTTAACTTCGCGCTGTCAAATGTGGTTGCATGTTGCATATGGTGTCTAGCTTGTATTGCTTCCAATTTGGTTAAATTGCATCTGCTTACTTTACACATTATAGCTTTGATAATGACATGCCTTCCTGTTTTTGATACATACTACATATGTCTATTAACCATGTTCGTACATCAAACTAATGCTCTTTCGTATCCCTCGTCAATCACTTATGATGAGATAGTCACCCGAGTGGGTTACTGTGAGATGCCCTACTCGTTTAAAGAGTGCAGTGTCATCCTCCCCACATGATTCTCAAGAAACAGCAAGGCTAAATGAAGATAGTCAACGTAGCTCTCTAGTTGATCACCGCAATTCCCCCACACCACCATCGCAGGTGCTTGCTCTTACTTGGCAGTGTGATATGTGGTTGCATGTTGCATATGGTGTCTACCTTGTAATGCTTCTAATTAGGGTAAATTGCATCTGCTTAGTTAACACATTATACCTGTGAATATGACATGCCTTCCTGTTTTTGGTACATACTACGTCTTTCTATTAACCATGTTCTTACATCAAACTAATTTTCTTGTGTATCCCTCATCAATGCTCCTAATTTGTTAAATTGCATCTCCTTAGCTTACACATTATACATGTGAATATGACACGCCTTCCTGTTTTTGGTACATACTACATCTGCCTATCACACCATGTTCTTACATCAAACTACTGCTCTTGTGTATCTTGCGTCTATCACTTATGATGAGACAGTCACGCGCGTGGGTTAATATGAGACGCAATACTCTTATAAAGAATGCAATTTCATCCTCTCCACATGATTCTCAAGAAACAGCGAGCCTAAATGAAGATATTGAACGTAGCTCTGTACCTGAAGACCGCACTTCCCCTACACCACCATCACAGGTGCTTGCTCTAACTTCGCAGTGTGATATGTGGTTGCATGTTGCATACGGTGTCTAGCTTGTAATGCTTCTAATTAGGGTAAATTGCATCTACTTAGTTTACACACTATACCTGTGAATATGACATGCCTTCCTATTTTTGGTACACACTACATCTATGTGTTAACCTTGTTCTTACATGAAACTACCTCTCTTCTGTATCCTGCATCAATCACTTACGATGAGTCACCTTTATTCGTTGCATATTGCATATTATTTCTAGCCTGTTGCCATGTATTGCTTCTAATTTGGTCAAATACATTTGTTAGGGCACCCTTTTAATTTGGCAGAGTGATATTGGTTTCATCTTTCATATGGTTTCTAGCCTGCATCGATTCTAACAAGTTCAAGCACCTTGTGCTTAGTTTACACTTTATACATCATACATGTAAATATGTCACGACGTCCTGTTTTTCATACATATTCCATCCTCCTATCATGCGGCTGCCTTACATGAAAGTAGTGTTCGTCAGTATCATGCATCAATGAGTTCTGAAGAGCAAATTGTATTCCTTTTTCTTATGGGTTTGACTTGACAAGGCAAAATCAAGAAAGAGGAAGGAAAAGAGTAAGGAAGGCGATGATGGTGGTCCTCTGCAGCAACGTAAATGGAGCATCTGTACCGATTCTCCTTGTACTGATAGTGCATTACAAGGTCCAAGTCTCCGCTCCCCTACTCCACCATCCAAGGTGCTTGCTCTAACTTGGCAGTGTGATATCTGGTTGCATGTTGCATATGGTGTCTAGCTCGTATTGCTCCTAATTAGTGTAAACTGCATCTGCTTAGCTTACACATGATACATGTGAATATGACACGCTTTCCTGTTTTTGGTACATACTATATATGTCTATCATACCATGTTCTTACATGAAACTACTCTTCTTGTGTATCCTACATCAGTCACTTATGATGGGACACCTTTAAGTTGGCAGTGTGATATTGGTTTGCGTCTTGAATATGATTTCTAGCATGTATTGCTTCTAGTTTGATGAACGCCACCTATGACGAGACAGTTTTAACTTGGCAGAGTGATATTGATTGCACCTTCCATATGGTGTCTTGCAGTGTTTCTAATTTGTTGAAGTGCCTTCTGCTTAGTTACCACATCATAGGCGTGAATATGTCAAGCCGTCCATTTTTTCGTACATATTCCATCCTCGTATCATGACTTTGCCTTTCATCAGAGTAGTGTTCGTCAGTATCATGCATGAATGAGTTCTGAAGAGCGAATGATATTCCTTTTTCTTGTCGGTATGACCTCACAATGCAAAATCAATAAAGCTGAAGGAAATTGGCAAGGCATTGGATGATGGTGGTCCTTCCGAGCAACTAAAACAGAGGTTCTCTACAGATTCTACTCCGCCATCCTCCCAACAAGATTCGCAAGACAACGCAAGGCTAGACAGTCAACGTAGCTGTGTAGATGATGAGCACATCTCCCCTACTCCACCATCATAGGTGCTTGCTCTAACTTGGCACTATTATATGTGGTTGCATGTTGCGTATGATGTCTAGCTTGTATTGCTTCTAACTTTGTTGAATTGCATCTGCTTGCTTTACACATAATGCCTGTGAATATGACATGTGTTCATGTTTCTACATCAGACTACTATTCTTGCATATCCCGCATCAGTCACTTATGATAAGGCACCTTTAAGTCGCCACTGTGATATTGGTTGTGTCTTGCATATGATTTCTAGCATGTACTGCTTCTAATTTGTTGAAACGCCATACAGTTTGAACTTGGCAAAGTGATATTGGTTGCATCTTTCATATGGTGTCTAGCTTGAAGTGCTTCTAATTTGTTGAAATGCCTTCTGCTTAGTTACCACATCATAGGTGTGAACATGTCACACCATCCTGTTTTTCATACATATTCCATCCTCGCATCATGTGTTTGCCTTTCATCCGAGTAGTGTTCGTCAGTATCATGCATGAATGAGTTCTAAAGAGCGAATTTTATTCCTTTTTCTTATCGGTTTGACTTCACAATGCAAAATCATTACAGCTGAAGGAAATTAGTCCGGCAGTGGATGATGGTGGTCCTTCGGAGCAACTCAAACAGGGGGTCTCTACAGATTCTACTCCGCCATCCTCCCAACAAGATTCGCAAGACAACACAAGGCTGGACAGTCAACGTAGCTGTGTAGATGATGAGCACATCTCCCCTACTCCACCATCACAGGTGCTTGCTCTAACTTGACACTATTATATGTGGTTGCATGTTGCGTATGATGTCTAGCTTGTATTGCTTCTAACTTGAATTGCATCTACTTACTTTACACATAATGCTTGTGAATATGACACGTGTTCCTGTTTCTAGAACATACGTGTACATGATGAGCACATCTCCCCTACTCCACCATCACAGGTGCTTGCTCTTACTTGGAACTGTTATACGTGGTTGTGTTTTCCGTATGATGTCTAGTTTGTATTGCTTCTGATTATGTTGAATTGCATCTACGTAGCTTACAACTTATACCTGCAACGATCACTTACCCATAAGACGCATTTAACTTGGGACTATGATGTAGGTTTCATCTTGCATTGTCTTCAAGCTTGTACTGCTTCTAATTTCTTGAAATGGCACTTACGACGAGACACTTTTTACCTGATAGAGTGATATTGGTTGCATGTTCATTTGGTGCCTAGCTTTCATTTCTTCTAATTTTGTTGAAATGCCTTCCACTTACTATTTTTTCATACATATTCCATCCTCCTATCGTACGTGTGAATATGAAACGTTGTCTTTTTTTGTATATATTCCATCCTCCTATCCTGCGCTTGCCTTACATCAAAGTAGTGTTCGTCTGTATCATGCATCAACCAGTTATGCAGAGCTAATTTTATTCATCTTCTTGTGGTTTTGACTTCATAAGGCAATATCAGAAAATAGGAAGGAAAAGAGTAAGTTAGGGGATGTTGGTGGTCCTCCGCACCGACGCAAACAGAGACTCTCTAGATTTGCCACTGCTACTGCTAATGAAGTTGAAGTCCCAAGTCTACATGATGAGTTCATCTCCCGTACTCCACCGTCGCAGGTGCTTGCTCTAAGTTGACAGTGTGATAATTGGTTTCATGTTGCATATGTTGTCTAGCCTGTATTTCTTCTATTTTGATTAAATTGCACCTGCTGAGTTTATACGTTATACATATGCATATGACATGGCTTTCTGTGTCTAGAATACACTGCATCTATCTATCATACCATGTTCTTACATCAAAGTACTGTTGTTGTGTATCCCGCATCAGTCACTCATGATTGGACGCTTTTAACATGGCAATTTGATAGTGGTTGCATCTTGCATTGATTTCTATGTTGTACTGCTTCTAATTTTTCGAATTGCCACTTATGACAAGACACTTTTAATTTGGCAGAGTAATATTGGTTGCATCTTTCATATGGTGTCTAGCTTGCATTACTTCTATATTCTTGAAAATCCTTCTGCTTAGTTTGCACATCGTAGCTGTGAATATGTCATGCCGTCCTGTTTTTCTTACATATTCCATCCTCATACGGTTGTCTTACATCAAAGTATTGCTTGTCTGTATCATGCATCAATGAGTTCTGAAGAGTGATTTTATTCTTTTGTGTTGTGGGTACAGCTTGACATGGCAAAGTCCAAAAAGAGCAAGGAAAATAATATAGTAGGGAGTGCTGTTACTCGTCGGGTGAAACGGAAAAGGTTCTACCGTCAAGATTCTGCTGGTACTTATAGTGCAGTAGAAGGTCCAAGTCCACCGGCTAAATCTACAAACACAGTATCACCTACTCCACCAGCTGCAGCATCCGCTTCAACTGTACCAGCATCTCAACCAGTTACTCGTTCGATTGCTCCGGAACTGGCCAGTTCCCAAGCTACCTTCACACCTAACACTACTTCCGAAGCACTGCTGACACAACAGGACTTGGCAAGATCAGATGAACCTCATGAGCATCAACACCAAGACGGTACCTGACCGAGTCAAGTTGCAGTTGCATGCTCCTTTATATGTACTCTCACAGTTTGATGTACACTAACACTTCCCATATTCGTTGTTGAACTAGCACCACGGCACAAGCGGAAACAGACATTAGGGATAATGCTTGACAGATTAACAAAATCTAAAGGAGGAAGAATGGAGATCCATTTTGAGGCAGGTTTAAAAAGGCCACGTGATGCTACAGAGTCAGTCAAGTTAGTATCAGAGGCAGCCATTGCCGTTAGGTGTCATGCACATATCCTCCCAACATGGATCCAGTACAGGAATGAGAAAGACAATACCCAGTTTAACACCTTCCTTGACCATTTATCCGTAAGTAATGTTATTCATCGCAATTAGTAATATTGTCTTGCTCTGTCCCATACTTTCTAGCTTCCTCCTAATAAGACTCACATTCTTTTTTCAACAGATGAGGTTCAAGTTGGATCCGAAAGATGATGCAACTAAACAAGCATGCACTCATGTTTTTCAGTCTGCTCTGTGACAGTATCGGTACCACCTTAGAAAATCTCACTTTGAAGGCAAGGCTAACAATGAAATCGCCCAAACATCTCCAGTGGAATATATTACTGATGAAGACTGGACAACCCTCGTTAAACACTGGTCTGATCCAAAGTATCAGGTAGGCTATATGTATTTGATCAGACCACATATTGAACTTGTATTTATGTATGTGCCTTACAAGTGTATCTTCTTCTAGGCTAACTATTTGAAGAACAAAACCAACCGTTCTAAAGTGAAATTCCAACAGACAACAGGATCTCGTAGCTATATTGCACATTGCGAGGCTCTTGTAAATAGCTGCTACTTCCTTCTTCCTTTTCTGCCATATTATCGTATCTATATTGACTTGTTCCAAATACATAGGAAAGCCCGTGCGGACCAAAAAGAACCTGAACCGAATGCAGTGCAAATCTTCAAGGATTGCCACACCAGCAAGATGAAGGGCATGAGCACACCAGTTCAAGCCGCTGTTGTATGTCCTTACTCCTCCTGCCATGAACTGATTGGTACTATGATGTGTTCATTTAACTACTTGGTTTGCAGCCAATGTCAGTTACTCTGTTCACTTTTATTCACAGTTGTCTTAATGTATCATTTCACCTTACATGGTTTAAAAGAGATGAAGGATATTCTTTTGGTCTTGATCTGTAATCTAGTTGTTATGTTCACGTGCGCACACAATGATAAAATAGCCTGTTTGTTTTATATCTGTTTGCCCATGATTATGAATGATGTCATACTATGTTCATCCTACTTTAAACCATGTCTCTTTATCCTTAGATGTCAACGAATGTGAGGAAATAGACAATACAGTAGGCATGCTACATGGACATATGTTCCGAAAGTGATTTTATTATGTAGTTGGCACTACAATACATGCTAATGTATTACAGTAGTTCACCAAAATAAGTTATGTATAAACGTTTAACCTACTTTGTTTGTTTTTGTCTCATTAGTAACTTATCTGGTACAATAATCTACAAGTTCAAACTTTCAGGAAGCTATGGAACAAATGATTGAACAGCCACAACCACCTGAAGATGACGAGGCTACTACAGGCACAATGCCACCTCTTGCTGCAGTGCGTCAGTATCTCTCCACTAACAGTGCAAAAAGCACCTTCCTGCGTAATTCTGGGTTGGTTGTCAAGGTAACCTCGTCCAAATCGCCTACTGAACAAAATCTTCCTGCTAGACAGAGTGATATATCTGTGCTCCAGACACAAGTCCAATCCCTAATGGACGTTGTTTCGGAAACAAGAATAGTGGTTGAGAAATGTCGTCAAGATATGAATGGTTTTGAAACCAGACTATCAGACATTCGCTTTGTTGTTCAAGAGCAATGGCGGAAAAAAGGTGGAGATCGTGCTGCTCCATCAGATTCTACAGCCTGAAACATTAGCACTCAGGTCAAATGATATGTGCTTCTACACATCAGATGGTGCTTTTATCTGGAAGGACTGTAAACTTTATGCCAACAGGCCTTTTGTTGTATGGTTGGAATTTATTTTGTTGTGATACAACATTTATGATGCTGCCTCAGGCTGCAGTAATTACGATGCTATTTTTGTATAGTGTAGCTTTATCTTAGAAATGTATTTGGCCAAAAGCTTCGTAGGAGCCCAACATGCCAACATTCGTCGGGCCCATTCCAATTGGGCTAAAAACGATTACGGGCCGAAATTGGCATGTAGCCCACTAAAAATATCTGGGCCTAAATCAGCATAAGCTTTCATATTTTTCTGGTAGGCCTGTGCCCATAGTGGGCCTTTAACAGGCCTAAACATAATTTGGGCCCTCAGTAAAAATAGGCCGTTTACAGGTGTAAATATCTCGAGCCCATAAAAAACATGGGCCTTTAATAGACCGAAAGTGAGATTGGGCCCTGATTGTGCCAAATAACCCACTGGACTTGGCAGGCCGAAATGGTGGCCCATTTACGATGCGGATCTTTGACAGGCCGAAATTCGGACGGGCCGTAAATGCGCCGACCTAATACACGGGCCTTTAACAGGCCGGACCTTCGATCGGGCTAGATTATCGTCATTTTTATATGGGCCGTTAATGGGCCCGATATGACGTTGGGCCACATATGGCCCATGGTTTACGTCCGGCGTTAACAGGCCGAAAATGACAACGGGCCGAAAGTGGCCCAAAGCTATAGTGGGCCTCTAACAGGCCGAATGTCAGACATGGCCGAATATGACCCAAATCCTTCACGGTCGTTTATGGGCCGAAAGTTTTGATGGCCTGTAAATGGGCCCAAATGAAGCCGGACCTTTAACAGGCCGGAAATACACCGGGCCGTAATTCGGCCCAATTACTAAGCGGACTGTTAACGGGCCAGAAGTGACCATGGGCCGCATTGATGACAAGTTTAGGACAGGCCGTTGACGGGCCGATTTGACAGAGAATGTTGGGCCTTTAGCTGGGCCGGCCCATTATGGTCTGCAGAATCTTGTGGGCCTTTAGCTGGGCCGGCCCATTGTGGTCCGCAAAATCTTGTGGGCCTTTAGCTGGGCCGGCCCATTATGGTCTGCAAAATCGTGTGGGCCTTTAGCTGGGCCGGCCCATTATGGTCCGCTAAATTTTGTGGGCCTTTAGCTGGGCCGGCCCATTATGGTCCGCTAAATCTTATGGGCCTTCGGTTGGGCCGGCCCATTTAAACTTTGTGGGCCACTTTTGGGCCGGTCCACGTGTCAACATATCATAGGCCCATCTCGACCATTGGATGAGTGACACCTGTGCCAACGCGGAGCTGACGCGTGGATCCGTCAGCCAATGAGAATTTTACACGTGGAAAATCGGCATTGGTCGTGGCTGTTAACGGGTTATCGGATCCAAAATCCGACCCGATAGCTTAACGGCGTTCCGTTACGGTGGATGCCACGTGTCGGTCACCCTTGACGAAAGCACTTCTGTGACACGCGATTTATCTTCATGGAAGTGGACACTTCCGTGATGATAATTTTGGCAATGTCATGGAACACTTCTACGACAGCACAGGTATGACTATCTTGATTCTGTCATAAATTTGTCATGGATGTACATGCACGACAGAAAACGCGACCTACTGTGACAAACACGTATCATCACAGAAGTGTATTATTTTGTAGTGAATGCTACAGAGCTCCCACTCACTTTCTTGTAAATACAGGCTTCTCCAAAAGTCTGTATAAAACCATATGCTTTGACCTCTTCATCAAAGCATATATTCCAACTCCGAGATGCTTGCACCAGTCCATAGATGGATCGCTGGAGCTTGCACACTTTGTTAGCACCTTTAGGATTGACAAAACCTTCTGGTTGCATCATATACAACTCTTCTTTGAGATATCCATTAAGGAATGCAGTTTTGACGTCCATTTGCCAGATTTCATAATCATAAAATGCGGCAATTGCTAAAATGATTCGGACGGACTTAAGCATCGCTATGGGAGAGAAAGTCTAATCGTAGTCAATCCCTTTAACTTGTCAAAAACCTTTTGCGACAAGTCGAGCTTTGTAGACGGTAACATTACCATCAGCGTCAGTCGTCTTCTTGAAGATCCATTTATTTTCTATGGCTCGCCGATCATCGGGCAAATCCACCAAAGTCCATACTTCGTTTTCATACATGGATCCTATCTCAGATTTCATGGCCTCAAGCCACTATCGGAATCTGGGCTCATTGTAGCTTCTTCATAGTTCGTAGGTTCGCCATGGTCTAGTAACATGACCTCTAGGACAGGATTACCGTACCACTCTGGTGCGGATCGTGCTCTGGTTGACCTATGAAGTTTGGTAGTAACTTGATCCGAAGTTTCATGATCATCATCATTAGCTTCCTCTCTAGTTGGTGTAGGCATCACGGGAACTGATTTCTCTGATGTGCTACTTTCCAATTCAAGAGAAGGTACTGTTACCTCATCAAGTTCTACTTTCCTCCCACTCATTTCTTTCGAGAGAAACTCCTTCTCTAGAAATGTTCCATTCTTGGCAACGAAGATCTTGCCTTCGGATCTGTGGTAGAAGGTGTACCGATTTGGGTTCGAGCTTATCAGGCTGAAGCCTTTTGACGTAAGTGTCGCAACCCCAAAGTTTAATAAATGACAGCTTAGGTTTGTTGCCAAACCAGAGTTCATACGGTGTCGTCTCAATGGATTTAGATGGTGCCCTATTTAATGTGAATGCAGTTGTCTCTAATGCATAACCCAAAAACGATAGTGGTAAATCGGTAAGAGACATCATAGACTGCATCATATCTAGTAAAGTACGGTTACGACGTTCGGACACACCATTACGATGTGGTGTTCCAGGTGGCGTGAGTTGCAAAACTATTCCACATTGTTTTAAATGAAGGCCAAACTCGTAACTCAAATATTCGCCTCCGCGATCAGATCATAGAAACTTTATTTTCTTGTTATGATGATTCTCCACTTCACTCTGAAATTCTTTGAACTTTTCAAATGTTTCAGACTTGTGTTTCATTAAGTAGATATAACCATATCTGCTCATATCATCTGTGAAGGTCAAAAAATAACGATGTATTATTTCCAATAAGTCATTAGCTCGCTCCATTGTTCCGGAGAATGGCGTTCTAGTCATCTTGCCCATGAGGCATGGTTCGCAAGTATCAAATGATTCATAATCAAGTGATTCCAAAAGCCCATCGGTATGGAGTTTCTTCATGCGCTTTACACCAATATGACCTAAACGGCAGTGCCACAAATATGTTGCACTATCATTATCAACTTTGCATCTTTTGGCATCAATATTATGAATATGTGTATCACCACGATCGAGATTCAACGGAAATAGACCATTATTCGAGGGCGGATGACCAAAAAAGATATTATTCATATAGATAGAACAACCATTATTCTCTGACTTAAATGAATAACCGTCTCGCATTAAACAAGATCCAGATATAATGTTCATGCTTAACGCTGGCACCAAATAACAATTATTTAGATCTAAAACTAATCCCGAAGGTAGATGTAGAGGTAGAGTTCCGACAGCGATCACATCGACCTTTGAACCATTTCCGACGCGCATCGTCACCTCGTCCTTAGCCAATCTTTGTTTAATCTGTAGCTCTTGTTTCGAGTTACAAATATGAGCAAGTGAACCAGTATCAAATACCTAGGTGCTACTACGAGTATTAGTAAGGTACACATCAATAACATGTATATCAAATATACCTTTGTTCACTTTGCCATCCTTCTTATCCGCCAAATACTTGGGGCAGTTCCGCTTGCAGTAGAAGCACTCGGTTTCAGGCTTTGGTCCAGACTTGGGCTTCTTCCCGGGAGCAGCAACTTGTTTGCTATTTTTCTTGAAGTTCCCCTTCTTTCCCTTGCCCTTTTTCTTGAAACCAGTGGTCTTGTTAACCATCAACACTTGATGCTCCTTCTTGACTTCTACCTCCTCAGCTTTGAGCATTGCGAAGAGTTCGGGAATCGTCTTGTTCGTCCCTTGCATATTATAGTTCATCACGAAGCCTTTATAGCTTGGTGGCAGTGATTGAAGAACTCTGTCAATGACACAATCATCTGGAAGTTCCACTCCCAGCTGAGCCAAGTGATTGTTATACCCAGACATTTTGAGTATGTGTTCACTTACAGAACTGTTCTCCTCCATCTTGCAGCTATATAACTTGTTGGAGACTTCATATCTCTCAACTCGGGCATTTGCTTGAAATATTAACTTCAACTCCTAGAACATCTCATATGCTCCATGACGTTCAAAACATCTTTGAAGTCCCGATTCTAAGCCGTAAAGCATGGCACACTGAACTATCGAGTAGTCATCAGATTTAGTCTGCCAGACGTTCACAACGTTAGCAGCTGCTCCTGCAGCAGGCCTTGCACCTAGCGATGCATTAAGGACGTAATTCTTCTGTGCAGCAATGAGGATAATCCTCAAGTTACGGACCCAGTCCGTGCAGTTGCTAGCATCATCTTTCAACTTAGCTTTCTCTAGGAATGCATTAAAATTCAAGGGAACGGTAGCACGGGCCATTGATCTAAAACATAGATATGCACAAACTATCAGGACTAAGTTTCATGATAAATTAAGTTCAATTAATCAAATTACTAAAGAAATCACACTTAGATAGACATCCCTCTAGTCATCTAAATGAAACATGATCCATATCAACTAAACCATGTCCGATCATCACATGAGATGGAGTAGTCATCAATGGTGAACATGTTATGTTGATCATATCTACTATATGATTCACGTTTGATCTTTCGATCTGCAGTGCTCTGAGGCCATACACTACAAAAGAAAGACACATCCGTAACATTTTGGGCCGAACAAAAAAAAATTATGTCATACATATGACACTTCTATGATGATAATTGTGACAAAACCCGGTATCATCATAGATGTGGTGGGCTCCTACTTCTATGACAAAAAATCATGACAGAAAATGGGCTTTTCGTCCTGGGCAGGCCGGAGACGCAGCTGCATGACATTCTTTGGGCCGTCCATGATGGAAAAAACCATGGTAGAAGCGAGGGGGAGGAAAATTTCGGGGAGTTCCCGGTTACGGTGGGAGGTCGGGGGCCGAGCGATGCGCGTTTCTCTCGTACACGTACGCGCGTGTGTGCGAGGCGTTGGCTCTAACTGAACCCGAGCGATTGCACTGCAGGCTACGCGTTACTGAACCCGAGTGATCGGTCGATGGCTATTAACTGAACCCGATCGAGCGATCCCTTTGCTACTGCTGCTAACTGAAGCCGATCGATTGGATGAACAGTGAGCGTTGCGGGGGGTTTGGATGAACAGTGAGCGGTGGCGTTGCCTCTGGATGAACAGGACCACGTGGTGTGGAGGGCTGGATGAACAGTAGACGGTGGAGGGGTGCCCGTGGAGGGGTGGTTGAACAGGACCCCGTGGTGTGGAGGGCTGGATGAACAGTACACGGTGGAGGGGTGGTTGAACAGTAGCCGGTGGAGTAGCGCGCCGTGGAGGCTGGATGAACAGGAGCCCGTGGAGGCTGGAGGAGGTCGACGGTCGCCCGTCGAGCCTGGAGGAGGTCGACGGTGGAGATGAACAGTATCCCGTGGAGTCCCGTTTTGCGGTACGCCACACCCCTCCCGATGAACAGGACCCCCGTTTCGACCGTAGGAGGTCCGTGTCGTCCGTTTTGCGGTACGCCACATCCCTCCCGATCAACAGGACCCCCGTTTCGATCGTAGGAGGTCCGTTTTGCGGTACGCCACACCCCTCCCGATCAACGGGACCCCCTTTTCGACCGTAGGAGATCCGTTTCCTCCGTTTTGCGGTACGCCACACCCCTCCCGATCAATAGGACCCCCGTTTCGACCGTAGGAGGTCCGTTTCCTCCATTTTGCGGTACGCACACCCCTCCCGATCAACAGGACCCCTGTTTCGACCGTAGGAGGTCCGTTTCCTCCGTTCTGCGGTACGCCAGGCCTCGTTTCCATCGCATGTTCCGTCCAAGCCCTCCCGATGAACATGACCACGCATTCCGTTCCGACCCAGCCGGTTGGCTCCCACGCATTCCGTTGCCTCCCCATGAACACGACGCATTCCGTTGCCTCCCCATGAACACGACGCATTCCGTTGCCTCCCCATGAACACGACGACGACGCTGTTTCTCCGTTCCGACCCAGCCATGTACACGAGCCCTGGCCGTACGTATGCGCGAGTAGGCGTTCGAGACCCCGCCCGTATGTACACATACGTGGCCGTATTTTCTTTCTTGCACCCTGGCCGCTGTACGTACATGTACATGCTACATGCGCGCCTCTACTACGACACGTACGCGCCTCTACTACGACACGTGCGCGCCTCTACATCCACCAGTATATATGTACGTACACGTTCGCGACCAGAATGACAACGCTACGTACGCTTCGACCAGGTGGGTCCCGACTGTCAGGCACTTCCTTGCGTGCGAAGATGTAGCTGGTGGGTCCCCGCAGTCAGGGGGCGAATCGGTTTTTTTTTGCCCGGACGCACTTCCTTGCGTGCGAAGGTGTAGATGGTGGGTCCCAGCAGTCAGGGGGGAAACGTTTTTTTCGCGAAATACGGTGGCCCGTTCGGTGGGTCCCCGCTGTCAGGTGGAGGAATAATTATTTTGCACATAATAAGGAGGCACTTCCTTGTTGCGGCCGTGAACCCAGCTGTCAGCCTCTCCACGTACAATCCACGTCCGATGGAAGCCGTTCCTTGACCACGTTGACCACGCCGCGCCGAGAGCACTAGGGCGGTGGACGACGGCGAGGCCTAGGAAGGGGACGACGCGGAGCCGGGGAAGACGCGGCAGTGGATGCCCACGCATAGAGGAGTACGAGGGTTCACTGGTTTGCTGCGGTGTGAGGCTGCCATCACCGCAAAATAAAAGGGGGTGTGGGTGAGTAGAGGGATGGCCTGGCCAGCGGTGGGAGTAGTAGGGGGCGGCGAGGCCTCCACCGCATCGCAGCCAGCCACGGGAGGTAGGAGCACGAGGCACGACCGGCGCTGGTTTGGGCGGCTGGAGCAAGAAGACCAGAGGTTGTAGAAGCACTACGGCCGTTGGATGGACATCGTACGGTCACTGGAGCTGGAATCATGCATATTGACTAAGTTGACAAAGCCCTCCGTCCCCATCAACTTAGTAGGCCCACAAGTCAGCCTGCCACTATACTGGGTCCCAGCTAACATGGGGAGTATTCATTTTTTTGTGCGAAATAAGGGGGCACTTCCTTGCGTGCGAAGATATAGCTGGTGGGTCCGAGCTGTCAGCGGCGGTAATGTTTTTTCGTGAAATACAGAGGCCCTTTCGGTGGGTCCCTGATGTCAGGTGGAGGAATCATTATTTTGCGCGTAATAAGGAGGCATTTCCTTGTGTGCGGCTGTGGACCCAGCTGTCGGCCTCTCCACGTACAGTCCACTTCAGATGCATGTCGGTCGTTGACCATGTTGACCAGGCCGCGCCGAGAGCACCAGGGCGGTGGACGACGGTGAGGCCTAGGAAGGGAACGACATGGAGGCAGGGAAGACTCGGCAGTTGTTTCCCACGCGGAGGGGAGTACGACTGTACAAGGGTTTACTGGTTCGTCTGCCGTCGCCGGAGAATAACAGCAGGTGTGGGTGAGTAGAGGGATGGCTAGGCCAGCGATGGGAGTACGGTGGGGCGGTGAGGCCTGCGCGGTAGCAGAGCCGGCCGCGGGGAGGAGGGAGCAGGCAGTCCCGCCGGCGCTTGTTTGAGCGGCTGGAGCAGGAAGAGCAGAGATTGAAGAAGCACGACGGCCGTTGGATGGACATCGTACGGTCACTGGAGCTAGAATCGTTCATATTGACTAAGTTGACAAAGCCCTCCGTCCCCGTCAACTTAGTAGGCCCACAAGTCAGCCTCCCACCATGGTGGGTCCCAGCTAGCAGGGGGAGTATTCATTTTTCTGTGCGTAATAAGGAGTCACTTCCGGTGGGTCCGAGCTGACAACGGGGGGAACGTTTTTTCGCGAAATACGAAGGTCCGTTCGGTGGGTCCCAGCCGTCAGGAGCAAACGTTTTTTTCGCGAAATACGGTGGCCCGTCTGGTGGGTCCCAGTAGTCAGGGGGAAACGTTTTTTCCGCGAAATACTGGTGGCCCGTCCGGTGGGTCCCTGCTGTCAGGTGGAGGAATAATTATTTTGCGCGTAATAAGGAGGTACTTCCTTGCGGCTGCCGTGGACCCAGCTGTCAGCCTCTCCATGTACAGTACTCTTCCGATATAAGTCGGTCGTTGACCACATTGACCACGCCGCGCCGAGAGCACCACGGCGGTGGACGACGGCGAGGCCTAGGAAGGGGACGACGCGGAGCTGGGGAAGACGCGGCAGTGGATGCCCACGCGGAGAGGAGTACGAGGGTTCACTGGTTCGGCTGCGGTGTGAGGCTGCCGTCGCCGCAGAATAACAGGGGGAGTGGGTGAGTGGAGGGATGGCCTGGCCAGCGGTGGGAGTAGTATGGGGACGGTGAGGCCTCCGCGGCAGCACAGCCGGCCACGGGAGGCAGGAGCATGCGGCACGACCGGCGCTGCTTTGGGCGGCTGGGGCAAGAAGACCAGAGGTTGAAGAAGCACTACGGCCGTTGGATGGACATCGTTGACCACGCCGCGCCGAGAGCACCAGGGCGGTGGACGACGGCGAGGCCTACGAAGGGAACGACACGGAGCCGGGGAAGACATGCAAGTGGCTGCCCACGCGGTGGAGAGTCAGAGGGTTGACTGGTTTGGCTGCCGTCGCCGGAAAATAACAGGAGGTGTGGGTGAGTAGAGGGATAGACAGGCCAGGGATGCGAGTATGATGGGGCCGTGAGGCTTGCCCGGCAGCACTGCCAGCCACGGGAGGCGGGAGCAAGCGGTTCCGACGGCGCAGGTTTGGGCGGCTGGGGCAGGAAGATCAGAGACTGAAGAAGCACGATTGCCGTTAGATTGACATCTAACGGTCTGACGCTGGTAGAGTCGATTGTTGACTAAGTTTCTTTTTTGAGAAACCTTGTGTACGCATGAACTTAGTAGACCCACAAGTCAGCCTCCAAATCTGTGGCAGACAACATAAAGCCCATTTGCATTTTTTTATAATTTGCAGCCCATTTGCTAATTCTTAAGTAATTTATTACAGCCCATTTTCTGCCCAGGACCACGGTCAAAAAGTTCAACCTTATTTTGCATATTTCGGTGGAGTCCGAACTATTGTAATCCCGAAATTATAAACTTTTTTTAAGAACTTATTGATTTGCCAAAAAATCGTTTTGTTTTTGTAAGCAAATAAGACGTGGGACAATTGAGTTGGTTTAAGGGAAACCCAGTGGTAAAAAAATCAGCGTTGGGTGGGAAAAAACAACAAAAATAAGATTGTAAATATGAAAAGGGAATTTTATGTGTTTTCAATATAATGATACGTGTATATGAACTAGTAAAACTATAGGTAGAGATTAGAAAACGGATGTAGGACATGCGTTTCAAGAGGAAAATAGAACTAGGCTGTGTGTTTGATTCAGTAAAAAAACTGCCTGCGGATGTTGTAAGACAAAATATAACTAACGCTGGCGGGCCAGAGGCCAGTAGATACCTGCTCGATCTTTGTGCCCCGTTGTCGTCATGGGCTGGGCCTGTTAAAAACAAAACCAACCCTGGGCAGTCTACAGCCCAGTTGAAACTTGCTCGACCTGAAAAAACAATATACGTGCTCAATAAACGAGAGAATTCTACAAGTACAGACTGATAACTGGGATGCAGCACGGATATTTTTTTTATCGTGATAATAAGTGCATGCACTTGTTTCAAAAAAATGGAGAACTGGGAATTCGAACGGCGGGTGCTTATGCTACCCATCAAATAAAAATCAGGTGCCTGAAAATTCGTTTCGAAACAAATGATTCAGCTTTATATCCACGTCGACCCTCGGCATGATGGGTGGAAGCAAATGCAAGTTCATACCAAAAGATCGTTAACAACAATATCAACTTGCAGACGACAAGGTAGTACAACTACCAATACCAAACTAACTTATAATCTTTTTACTCCTGGCCCTAGTGTTCGTCTGGTAGAAAATCTTGCAGAGGACCAACTCCCGCTCCTTCTCTTGCTCCAGGTCCCCGAGGTGGTACTGGTGCATCCCCAGTTGGTCCTCTGCTGGTCGAAGTTCTTGTTGGTGTGCAGCACCAGAACCTTTTTTGTCGCCCGTCTACTGGCCGTTGACCATCACCGGCAAGGTATTGCCGGTCTTGTGCCACATCGCGTGCATGCCGCACTCCGACTGTATCTTGCAACGCGTCCACGTGCCACTTTTGAACGCCCTGGAATTGCGCTGGAAGAAATGCTTCCTTAGGCCACTCAGTGTGATACCTGCAGTATTGTGGAATACAGGTTTTAGTGTACCTAGTTGGCATTTTCGTAACATCTTTGGCATGTTGCAGTCACTTGTTTCACCTTTTATTAGCTGTCAAATTGTAATTGCTTCACCAGGTCTGCGTCTAAAAAGAAAAATAGAGCTATAAACAAAGGAATATGTTTGTGCAAGTAGACGGCCGATCGGTGTCTTACCTGGAAGTTTCTCAGGTTGGGTGTAGCATATGCCGTGCTCGCTGTCAATGGTTGGTATGAACAAATCAATGAGAGACTGAAATCTCGCGCTGTCAACACTCACTTTGGCCTCAAGGTGCTCGATCAGCTCCTGATCCGTGGGATCGAACTTGACGCCAGCCGGCAGCACCGGCCAATCCTTCTTCGACTTGCATCGGTAATTCCAGTTATATGGTACTCAATGTATGATCAATCGACTGTTTTAAGTGAATGATGAAAGATTTCGACAGATAAGTGGTACTCCAAATCTGAAGTCCAGAATACCCGAACACGCTGCCGGGATTCTTGTGTCACCTCACGCGCAGCATGTTGTCACGTCAATTCAATGTGTGGACATGATGAATAATTTGACCGACGTATACTAGTACTGCTACTGTACTACTTACTAGTCGTATTTAGTGTCACAATTCATACATAGGTTTAACTAACAAGTACACACTTGAAGCCTAACTGATATATATATATATGGCTTCTGCACAGCATCTCCATCATCATTATCAGTACATCCTACGCAGGTGAGTTAGGATGCACTTGATCCCAGGAAGGTATCTATCCTTCAAACCAGAGGAGTGCTTCAAACTAACAATAGTACATAATATCCAACAAAAGAGGGTCGTGCTACAGCAGCAGAATACATGACTCAGTCTAGATATCAGCACGAATCAAGTTGTGCATATTTGCTGTTGGCATGAACCACATCGCCGCATGTCGGGTTTGCAAAAGCCATCCATCGCATGGAAGCTTGATGCCTTTCACACACTGAAGATTATCTGGCAACAAGCCGTGTCAACAAATCTCTGGATATGGTGATTCATGAAACCCATGGTATGATGTGTAAACACAGCCCCCCCTCGCGAATGGAAGTTGCATAGCACAGTAATCATCGCCGGTGATATGATCGATGATTGGTTGGATGATCCGATAATTGAGCCCGAGGAACAAGGAGTGGTTGCCGAGGCTGTAAACCCGCCTCCAGTTGAATACGCCTGGCCCAACGGAGCTGGGATCTTTCTCGAACACGAAGCAGCCATAGCCATCAACGTCATGAACGCCCCACGCATTGTACTGCATGTGGTTTGATGTAATGGTTTGGTCAATTTGGTACGTGCGAATGAGCATCAAATGACCGCCGTCAGCTGAACGGGCGATAAACCACCACCCATCGGCTGGTATGATTCCAGGTCCTGGAATCATGAAGGCCAGCGCATTTGTGTCTACTGCAACAATTCAAATTGGAGACCAAAAGGACAAAAATAAACAATCATGTTCAGAGTATGTGTGGAATTAAGATTATTATAACAGTGACACATATCATAGACAGAGAATTGCAATGCCGTGGTCATAATCATACCCCAAGTTAAAAAAAGCCAATGGCTTTCATATTCTAGCAATATGTCATGGTTCAAACATCATGTAACAATGAGAGGAAAACAACTATGACAGCGCCTACTCATATTCTACCATAGCACTTACTACTACTGTTCTCATATCAACTCTAAGCAATAACATGCGTTGTTATAAAAATCTTGTAAATGAGAGTAACATATAGCAATCATGATGTTATGCTCATAATATGTAGGGACAATTGCATTTTTACCCCTAGTTGGTTCCTACCCACGGGTTTTGCCCTTACTTTTTCTGTCGTGGTCCCTCGAATGCCCTTTAACCGTTTAACCAAAACTTTGAAAATTCATAACTAATTCATATGAACTCGGAAAAATGAAAATAAGATCTCAAAATGTTCAGATAAACATTACCTTTATGTGCATATCATTTGCATTCAGGACAAAAGCACCCTTTAAACTACCTGAGGTAATTAATGTTATTAACATTATTAAAAATAAAAAGGTATAAACAATATTTTTTACATGAATAAAAATTACATGCAAATGTAGGTGATGTTTTCGGAACATCCAGATATCTTATTTGCATTTTCCTGAGTTCGTATCGTCTTGTTAAGAATGTTCTAACGACTTTGACCATTATTTGGAAACTTCATAACAAGTTGATACGAACTCAGAAAAATGCAAATAAGATATCAGGATGTTCAGAAAATATCACCTACATTTGCATGTAATTTTTATTCATGGAAAAAATATTGTTTATACCTTTTTATTTTTAGTAATGTTAATAACATTAATTACCTCAGGTAGTTTAAAGGGTGCTTTTGTCCTGAATGCAAATGATATGCACATAAAGGTAATGTTTATCTGAACATTTTGATATCTTATTTGCATTTTTCTGAGTTCATATGAATTAGTTATGAATTTTCAAAGTTTTGGTCAAACGGTCAAAGGGCATTCGAGGGACCTCGACGGAAAAAGTAAGGGCAAAACAGAGGAAGCTTGAAAAGTAAGGGCAAAACCCGTGGGTAGGAACCAACTAGGGGTAAAAATGCAATTGTCCCTAATATGTATTCTAACAATCATTAGATGCCAATTGTTCTCATATCAACTCTAACAATAACATGTGTGGTCATAAAAATCTAGGAAATAAGAGGAACATATAGCAATGATGTGATTATAGACATGCTATGCATTCTAAATTTGTAACAAATGAACAGGCAGTCGTATTCATAAGGTAAAGATGAGATGAGATAGAAAAATTACACGACGATAGATTCCACCAGTATAGGCAGCCAATCTGTGCGTCGATCGCGTAAACGATGCCATCATGCACTATAGCATCAGACAGAAATGTTGCCTCAACAGGATTGATGATGAGCCATAACCATGTATGGCGACCGGATTCCAGATAGACTAATCCCATGTTGAACAAGGCAATGAGCTTGTAATACATGTAGTCTTCTGATGGTGTGGGCACTTCGCAGATTACAACTTTCTGCAAACAGAGGTCGAGCCAAAAGCTTGACGCGTCTCGTGCGTAGTAGGCAGGAGTGTCTGGCGGGCCGCGAGGCTCGATGGCGGTGGTATCCAACGATGGAAGGGTGATCTCTCGCTGGGTGTAGATATCCATGAGACGCCACGGACTACCGGTGTGGTGGATGAGGACGATCCAGTTGGCCTTCATGCCTGCCCAGTAGTGGCCGCGCATGAAGGATAGGTGGACGGGTAGTGGTAGCATGTCGAGGGGCACCACGGCAACCTCCGTAGGATCGTCAAGTCGGTGTCTGGGCCACCTGCGAGGATCGGGCATCAGCAAGGAGGGTATCTTGAAAAGAGCCGGCCAGTTGCAGACGAGTAGATGGTACAAAGACACCGAGCATGCGGCCAGACGGATGGTGCTGAGTAGCTCCATACGACTACAGATCTGCTCCAAGAGAACATCGGGGAGGGAATTCCAATCGCGGCTCTGCGTGTCAGTCAGTTCTGCCATTGGGGTTTTCGGTGCCTGCGAGCCAGCGGGGAAGTGGATTCGGGCGGGCGAGCAAAGAAGCTTCTCCTCGTGTGGCCGAGCAGTGAGCGGGGGGATATGGTACGCGCGAGCTAACAAGGAAGATGGCGCGGGCGGGCGAGTAGTGAGCGGGGTTAAATGGTGTGCGGCCGACGATGGGGAAGAGAGGAGGAAGAAGAAGAGAGGAGGAAGAACAAGAGAGGAGGAAGAAGAGTGGAAGACGGGGAAGAAAGTGCATTCAATCTCAATTCTACTAGTACTACTACCAGGATATACCGTCCTTCGGATTGTAAATAGTTACACCGATGACATGTGGGTCTACCACAACAGGGCCCATATGTCAGTTAATGGAGGATAGAGGTGCGTAGGCGTATTTGCGGAAGCGTGCTCTACTGGCAAACATGATGGCAGTATTGGGTAAGGCTGATTTAGTAACACCAACACGCTGGTTCAGCTTATTAATTACATGTCCCATCTGCTGCAGCGTGTATTGTCACTTCACTGCAAAGACTAGTTGAATAGTTCTCTCTGACCGAGATGGGGAATAATGGATCGTGAGGACTTCCTTTCTACAGTATCCCTATGCCTCTACGCTCACTTCACTCATTTTGCTCCGTACCTAGTCACTTGTTGAAATCTGTAGAAAGACAAATACTCCGTATTTGGGAACAGAGGGAGGCTTTTACTCCGTACTATTTGGGAACAGAGGGAGTATCACCATATGGAGGGAACAGAGGAAGCTTGAAATATGAACATGTCAATGGGAGGGAGTAAGCCCCATGCATGCATGCATGCATGCAACATGCAACACTCACACGTACACATGGACGCACGCAACACACACGCACCCATGCGGCACACAGCACACGACGCAACACACACGCTCATGCTCAAGTGCTCAACCTACTCCCTACGTCCGTGAAAGACTGTACATTTAGAGATTTACACATTGACCAGGGCATAATTAACGCCCAAAAGTAGCAGACTTATGTGTGCATGCGACCATTGAGATAAGAAGATTAAATAAAGGCCGTTGCATGCTGTAATTAAGGATAGACATGTAGCCTATACCTACAGCACAACTTGGTGCATTAGTCAATCAATATCGATTTAGATTAAAGGCTAAATGCATTGGAAGTGTAGATGTACATCATGTACTACACTCTTTGTTTTATAGCCGATGTACACTCTTTGTTGGAAGACCGAGGGAGGAACCGTGCATGCACTCACATACACAGCCAGGGCGGTTTGCGCGCAAGGGTTGGACTCGTGTCGCGCCTGTGTAAATTTTTGTTTAACTGATTTCTTTGCTCTGCCAACTGACAGGTGAGACCCAGAAACCAGGTGACAATTTAACCAGTCAACAAAGTGCCACGTCGACTATGTGGCCGATCAGTAGGGTGCAATACGGTGCTCTACGATGAGCTAGTGATCATATAATCTCCGCAAAACTATATATAGTGAGCGTAAAGAGCGTATTGCTACATACGTTGACCGCCAGTGTATTTTTCTCGTTTCAAATTAAGCCATATTAATCGGAAAGGACGCAGTATGGACTACAACTACTAGTACTAGTACTGCTTTGATGTGTCCCATCAACTCGCCGAACGAGGAGAAGCTTGCTTAATACGCCTCTCCCTCGCCCACGCGCGCGGTGGTTCGCAGGACGAGGAGAGGGTTTTGACTACATCGCCCTCTCCCTCTCCCTCTCCCTCTCCCTCTCCCTCGCCCTCACCCTCGCCCTCGCCCTCGCGGTGGACGTGCAGCAGTTCAATCGGTGTCAGATTGCCAGAAGCATATTGTACTGTAGTATCATCATTGTTGGACCTTCCGAAGAGGCGAAGAGCCAAGTGCAAGGTTCACACGAGTACGAACTATTGAACCTCCCGAAGAGGTAAAGAGCCAAGCGCAAGGTTTTATAGGAGTTGTCGTCCTAGTAGGAGTGTACTACAACTATAGCGAACGATGCTGCTGTATGACGCCGCCACGTCACGTATGTCCAAAGCTGTGCCACCTTTTTTTTCTAAAAGAGCGTGTTGGAGCCCGTGCAACAACCACACAAGTTGCACGTAGACATAACACATTTACTAGTAATAAATTCTAAAGGACAAATGCCAGTATGCCACACAAGTTCATCTCCAATTCATGTGATAAATTTGTGCACGACTAGTCTACATATATTCACAGCGCTACCGTTCACAACTACCATACTCCACTTACACGTTATAGATGGGCTACATGTCCTCCTCCAGGTTCCAGTCCCAGGTGTTCTTCATGGATGGCACGATCCATAGCGGTGGGCAACGGGAATCATTGTCGCAGCTTTCTAGTCCGGTTCCACACGATGGAGACTCATCCAAGCTGAAGCGGCATAAATCAGGGATAGCGTGTCCCAGCATGTCGTTCATCCGGCGGTACGCACTGAAGACACAACCATGCTTCATGAATGGCAGGCCTTCCGTGTCGTGCACGGAAGGTGGCATCCGCTTCACAATGGGGTAGCTGTCCCCGATGAAAAGCGAGTACTCTCCAAGAGTGTTCCTCGGCACCCACGTAGCATCACGGGGGTCGAACTCGGCGCCGTTCATCTGGTACACGCGGCATCCCAGATCTGGACACATGGTGACGTACGTAGTCAAGGTCCATGCATAATAATGTTGTGCTCAAATATGGCGGTCAGTAATACTGTGCACCAAATAGTACTACTCCGGTATAGAGGAAGTAAAATAACCGGCTTATTATATATAGCCACTCTTGGCTACATGGATGAGATAGTAAGACATGGAAAAACAAAAATGGTGGCAGCTAGTGGGTTCAAGTCTTCAAGGTCCTAGCTAGCTATATGTGTCCTCCAAGGTAAAAAGTATTCCTACTAGTACTACAAAGTATACTACTAGTACAACAATGAAAGAGAAGGCGAGAGGGTTAAAAATGGAATACCTGGGTAGATGGTGACGGTTCGATCATGGTAGATTGTGTGACCATGTTGCACATCAGTGGTACCATGGGTAACGATTCCTAAGATAGTTGATCCCAATATGCCAAAGTCAGCTACAAGGTTCCAGGTTAGACCGAATCGCGGATGCAAATGCACATCCAGGATCGGCAATCTTATTTTGATCGGGGGATGACTAGTCCCTGCAAAATAATGGAGTACCGTCAGGGATGCAAATGATGGTTTGTGCATTCCGTTTGTAATCTCCTGTACCGTAGGATGGCAACCAAATGAAACAAGTCCCCTGGCTTGTCACCGCAAAGATGCGGCCTAGATGGCGCACGGCGTCTTCGAACGTGTAGGGGTACAAATCTGCCACCGCCAACATTCGCCAGCCTCTGCCATTACTGCCTCTTGCATTGATGGCAATCCTTATGTCGAACACCGCGATGAGATAGTAATCGTCGTAGCCGCGTCGCTTTGTCGGCGGGTCCGCAGTTGCTATCTTCTTCAATCTCATGTAGGCATCATCATACGTATTCAAGCCCAGCCAGTCCGGAAGGCCGGTCCCAATGGTGGAGAAGGGGTCTACCGGAACGGCCGCACTGCTGTGGATGTTGTGCAAAATGATGGTGGTATCCGGACGGAGGTATGCAAGCCAATCTTCGTTGGCACCGACCCAGACCTATATATAAGGCGGTGGGCAGCGGAGAAATTACGGGATGGAAATGGAATAACTAAGTACTACATGATCAAACACCATTACTGACCTGCTCATCGGACATAATCCGACTACCTCTCAACGTCGACAACTCTAGCGGAGTCAATGTGCAACCATGGCCAGGGAGCGGTGGACTGTTCGAAGGATTGTCCCATAGAAGAACCTTCTCCTCGAGGACACATGGAAGACCAACAAGCATGGCCTTTTCCCAAGCCTGTTTAAGCAGCGTCTTGAAAAAGTTGGTGCAGGAAGCACCGAGTCTTGCGGCGGTGAGGACGTCGGAGCGGCGTGCGATTTCTCCCAGAGGATCGTCGTCCAAGGTCTCCCAGCCCCGAAGAGGAGGAGAACCGCCTGGCGAATCCATGGGAGCAGCGACGAACTGCCTTCTCTTCGGGGGGAGGGGAACTGGCGAGGAGGAGATATGAGCGTAGTAACCGCAGGGCCTCGTCCCTTCCAACTGTAGATCGTTCCTCAGCGATGGGGTGAGGCTATTATTTACTACTAGTACTAGCATTATGGAACGTTATGGGATTGCATTATACTGTAAATAATAGCACTAGTAAGAAATTTTTGGCACTAGGTAGTAGTTTTTGGCATGGATTAAGAAATTTTGGGTATGTTTTTTCCATTTTTTGTACACACCAACTAGTGTCAAAAAACGTCTTACATTATGTGACGAAGGAGTACGTACTCGTACTGTAGTAGTACTAGTACTACTTTTCTCAACTAGTAGTGCGATGTAATGTACTTCTAGTCTAGTCTAGTATAGTGCACCAGTTTTGAACTCTTGAATCTCAAGGCCAAGGAGCTATAGTTGGAAGTGGAGGGTACTACTGTTCTCTAGAACCATCACTGTACTATCAATGCAGGGGAAGTACACCTACGTAGTGGCCTAGTGGGTACTCTCGGTGCTCTATTCAGCCGCTCCTCTCACGTAGCTGGCCTGCTCAGCCGCTTCTCTCACGCACACAGTAGCAGCCTGTTTATCAGCGACGGTTACTACGGGGGCAGAACATTTGAGTTATTTGATACAGCGAGACTAAGCTTTTCGCTTCCATTTGTGGAGGTGTATTGGAACTCGTCGAACTTTGTTAGTAGTTCCTTCTTTATGAATGAGATGAAGCAAAGCTTTTGCCTCCGTTTCAAAAAAACACGTCAAGAGGAATTTCTTTTATAGTAGAGCCGATAATGGAGTGAAGTCCATGCGTGCAACGCCACAAGCTACAGAGTAGTAGTAGAGCACTTTACGTACAGAGCCATATTGCACAGTTCCCAATGCCCCGCCAGGCTTTTCCGGCTCCTCGGGCTTAATTGGGAGGCGCTAGTTTAAATATGCTACTAGCTGGAAGCTGCAAGCGAGGTGCGGCTAAGGCGAGCACGCGAGCCACGGGATGCTGGGAAGGAAAACCCGTTCACGTGGCTAGGCTATCCAGTGCGCCCAGATTGTGGGGCCGCACGTCCGTTTGACTTCAAAACTCAAACTACCCGTGTAAAATATTGGCTCGCAGCGAAGTGTAGTAGTACTATTTTAAAAAAAAAGGCCGCCGTGCGTTCGGCCGGGATCGAACCCACAAAACGAGGTATACACTCCCGCGACCACTAGTAGTACTCGTTGGAGTACAACGCAAGCTAGAATCGCCTTTTGTCGCTAGTAGTACGTACATTGTTCCTTACAAGAAACCCCTAAGAGCATGGTTAATAGTATAGCCAGCTGCTGGCTATAAGCCAGTGCCATGTCATCTACAGCCCATCTTATAGCCAACATGTACAATAATAGATCAAAAGAGTGTACTACTTTTTTATTATGTGGCCCACTTCTCATTCTCACAAAGTGCCTAGGAGCACGTGCTAGAGCTGGCTCTTCACGAAGAGCCCGCTTACCTTCCCTCCTCTTCTCTTTCCTCCAACTAAGCAGAAATATACTAGTTTATTTCTTATAGCCCGCTGACTCAGCTCTATTGTACTTGCTCTAATAATGCAAGAAACCACTAAAATGCCAGAAACTACTACCACTTGCATACGTGGCAGACTTAAGATAAGACTACCTTATCAACCATTGTACATGCTCTTACCAACAAAAATCCTCGAGTGACCTTCAACCTCCGGCCCGTCCACCTAGTCATCCTCGGCCATGGGACGCAGCTACCGCCGTCGGCAGAAGGCGAGGTCAAAACCGCCGGCGGTGCGGAGCCCATGTTGCGGCAGCCCGGATGCCAGCTCCGTCCTGCGCTCGCGGCCGCTAGCTAGCCAAGATAGCTCCGTCCAGCTGCTTGTCTGCAAGGTTTGCTAGCTAGATTGGCACGGCAGCACCGCGGCTTGCTCGCGCGCGCCGCGCTAAGGCCAGCCATCTGGCTCGAGCGAAGGCCAGCGCGGCGGCTTGCTCGCTCGTGAGTCACGCTCGGGCCAGCCTGCCAACCCGTGTGGAGGCCAGCGCGGTGTCCGGCCCGTCCGGCGGAGCGGCGGCCAACTCGCTCATCACCGGCGCCACCGACGAACACGCATCAGTACTGTTTGAAGTAATGTTCGGGAAAAATAATGATTTGAGGGGGAATAACAGGATAGAAGGTCAGATGTGGGTCCCTCGTGTCAACTGTCAAACAAAATGTGTTGGTTTAAGCTGCCTCGTCAGCACGGACGTGTGGGCCAACCCTGTCATAAATGGGTTAAAATGAACCTAATCGGTAGGAGTACTAGGTAGTTTTTGGCGTGGATTAAGAAATTTTGGGTATGTTTTGCTATTTTTTGTACAATAGATTCTTCTAGGGCTGGTTGAAAGGGGTAGTTTTTTGTTAAATACTCTACATATTGTAAGTAAGAGTGAAAGTTAAGCTTTGGAAGCCAATAAGCAAGGCTAGTTACATAGTGCATATGTGTACATGATTGAAAGTAAATATCAACCATGAGTGACTAATATCTTGATGGAAAACTCAAAACTATGGAACACTAGGAAAAAAAGCATGGTTGGAAATACTAGCAATGTTCATGTCCGTTGCAACGAATCATAATTAGAATAATACTTATTCACAAACTTGGTACAAAACACTCTAATTTTGATATACATATGTCACTAGAGATATATTATGTTTCCATTAGAATATATTCCTTGGGCTGTTTTGGTGAGGTCAGGGAGGGATGTGGTTGGTTTTAAGATACTAATTATGGGTTTTTCTGCAAATTGGTAGACAAGTGGGATGTTGGTGAGAAAAGGCAACAACTTACCTCACAATCGTTAGATGTAGATCTAATGGTCAGAAACGACGGATGGCAGACACACCAGCATCACCAACTTAGTCTTGTGTAGGAGTACTAGCAAGATCCGTGCATTGCACGGAACATCAAGATGCATTTTTTTATAAAACACTTGTTGTGATTGACCCTTGCGGGAGTAATCCCATGTGTAAAAACTAATGATATCCCGAGAAATATGAGATAAGATGAAGAGGAGTGGGGTGTGGTGGTGGTTGGTGTCGAACTTGTTAGAGTTATAATATAAGTCATGTACCCCTTTGTATTTATCCCGTTGTATAAGGGGTTTCCTGCATATGTTCCACACCTGTACATGTATATATATATATATATATATATATATATATATATATATATATATATATATATATATATATATATATATCGGCCTATGGCCTCATGGGAATACAAGTTGCTTATTCCGAACATGGTATTAGAGCTAGGTCAATTTTTTGCACGCTGCAACTCGTGCTGTTGATCCGTCTTCCTCTCGCTCGAAGCCTGCAGCCGCCGACGCTGCTTCCTCCTGCTCGGCGCCTCCCGCCCGCTCGAAGTCGCCGTCGCTGCTCCCGCTCTCCCTCCCGCTCGAAGCCGCCGTCGCTCCCTCCCGCTCCCCGTTCGTGCTGCCGGCCGTGGAGATTACACTGCTTGCCTCAATCGAGACCGCCACCTATCGGATCTCGTCTTCAGCAACTCTTCTGCTCAAGCCGCCAGAAGTCAATTCGCGCCGGCCACTATTGATTACCGTGGGCGTCCAGATCGTGGGGCGCCTTGCTTGGAGATCGCTGGCTCTCGTCCAAGTTTCGGCTGCCGGCCACCGGATCCTGCCCAGGCTGCCGTCCGCATCCGCTCAAGATCTCTGCTGGTTCCCGTGCTCCACTTGGTGCAGCCCGTGTGCGTTGACTGCGTCGGGCTCGCGTGATCCACGGCCGTGCTATTCTGCTTGCTTCGGCTGCTGGTGGGCCACCGTGCTACTCGGCTGATAGGCCTGTGTTCTGCTAAAAAAATGTCTGCTGCATCGGGCTATGTAGCTGTCCCTCGCTGTCCGGTGATCTTCGATGGTACTAACTACACCGAGTTCGCTGGCTTCATGCGCATTCACATGCGTGGCATTCGTCTCTGGGGTGTTCTTTCTGGCGAGGTCTGTTGTCCGCCACGTCCGGTTCCTCCAGTGGCCCCTACTCCGCCGACTCCACTGGTTCTTCCTACGGACGCTAATCGGGCCGCCAAGGATGCGGCTAAGATTGCTGATGAGGCTGCTGATCGTGCCTATGATGAGAGGGTTTTGGCCTATGAGGAGGCTCTTCAGACGTATCATCGTGCTTTGTCTGTTTACACCCAGTGGCTTGATGATGATGCTCGTGCTGCAGCTGTTCTCACTGCTAGTGTTCTGCCTCAGTTTGCTTCTGAGTTTCTGGGCCTTCCTACTGTCTTTCAGATGTGGACCTGTCTTCGTCAGCGCTATGAGCCCTCTGGTGATGCCTTATACCTTTCTGTGGTTCGTCAGGAGCATGCTCTTCAGCAGGGTGACTCTACTGTTGATGACTTTTATACACAGAGTTCTGCTATCTGGCGCCAGCTTGATTCTCTCCGCAGTGCTGGTTGTCGTACTTGCCCCTGATGCCAGGCTGTCCAGGCCAATTTGGAGTTTCATCACGTCTACGAGTTCCTGTCTCGGCTCCTTAAGGAGTTTGAGCCCCGGCGTGCTCAGTTGTTTTCTCGTGGCCGTATTTCTCTCATGGAGGCGCTTTCGGAGATTCGTGCTGAGGAGACTCGCTTATGTGGTGCTGGTTTGCTGGAGGTTCCCTCTGTGCTCGCTACTCGGGCTTCTTCCACTCCACCTGCTGCACCGACTCATTCTCGCTCCAGTGCTCCGCCGCTTTTGCCCACTCCTTCTGGAGGCTCAGGTCGCCCCCGTCCACATTGTGACTACTGCAACAATGATGGTCATATTGAGTCCCAGTGCTACACAAAGCGGAAACACCTGCGCAAGGCGCGATCACCATCCTCAGGGACTTCGTCATCTCCCTCGACAGCTTCAGCCATTGCTTTGACTGAGCAGGATATTCTGAGACTTAAGCGTCTACTCGCGGCTTCAGGTTCTTCCTCGACGGGTACTGCTGGTTCTGTGACTGATGCTTCCCGCACTGCGCAACCGCCCTCTACACAGTCAGGTACATCCCCATGGGTTCTGGACTCTAGAGCTTCTTTTCATATGTCTTCTCATTCTTCCGCTTTGTCCTCTCTTCGATCGCTGGATTCTCCTGTTCATGTCTTCACTGCTGATGGTACTCCACTTTCTGTTGCTAGTAGAGGCAATCTTTCCACTCCTTCTTATTCTGTTCCTGATGTTGCTCATGTTCCTCGACTTACTATGAATCTGTTTTCTGCTGGTCAACTTACTGATTCTGGTTATCGTGTCATCCTTGATGTTGACTCTTGTTCTGTTCAGGACCGTCGCACGCACACTCTGGTTGGGGCTGGCCCTCCCCGCCGTGATTCTCAGGGTCTTTGGGAGTTGGACTGGCTTCATGTTCCTTCCGCTGCCACCACCATCGCCAGTTCCTCCGCTTCTGTCGCCTCTGTTACTGGTTCCTTCAAGCAGTGGCACCATCGACTTGGTCATCTGTGTGGTTCTCGGTTGTCGTCTTTAGTTCATCGAGGTCTTCTGGGGTCCGTCTCAGGAGATGTCTCTTTAGAGTGTCAGGGTTGTCGTCTTGGCAAGCAGATTCAGTTACCATATTCACATAGTGAGTCAGTGTCTAAGCGTCCTTTCGATTTAGTCCATTCTGATGTATGGGGTCCGGCTCCTTTTTCTTCGAAAGGTGGTCATAAATATTATATTATTTTCATAGATGGTTTCTCTCGTTACACATGGCTTTATTTCATGACTTCTCGTAGTGAGGTGTTGTCTATTTATAAGCGTTTTGCTGCCATGGTTCATACATAGTTTTCTTCACCCATTCGTGTTTTTCGTGCTGACTCCGCTGGCGAGTATATCTCTAAGATGTTGCGTGGTGTCCTTGCTGAGCAGGGTACTCTTGCCCAGTTCTCTTGTCCTGGTGCTCATGCTCAGAATGGCATGTCTGAGCGCAAGCATCGTCACCTTCTTGAGACGGCTCGCGCGATGATGATCGCTGCCTCTCTTCCGCCTAATTTTTGGGCCGAGGCTATCTCCACTTCTGCCTATCTCATCAACCTTCAGTCGTCCGCTGCTTTGCAGGGTGGTGTTCCTTTTGAGCATCTTTTTGACCGTTCTCCCGATTATTCGATGCTTCGCTTGTTTGGTTGTGTTTGCTATGTTCTTCTTGCCCCTCGCGAACGCACCAAACTGACCGCTCAGTCTGTTGAGTGTGTCTTCTTAGGCTACAGTGATGAGCATAAGGGCTATCGTTTTTGGGATCCTATCGGCCGTCGGATGCGTATCTCTCGAGACGTGACTTTTGATGAGTCTCGTCCCTTTTACCCACGCCCATCTTCCTCGCTTTTTTCAGTGGAGGATATCTCTTTCCTCACTTTTCTTGACTCACCTATCACCCCCGTCGCGCCTGTGCCTATTCGTTCCACTCCCTCTGCTTCTCCACCTCTCGTCGATTTGCAGCCACCATCCTCTCCGGTCTCCTCGTCTAGCATGTCACAGGATTCTACGCCTTCCTCTCCGGTGACTTCTTCGTCACCACCCCCCGATCCTACCTTGGCGATTCCTCCTTCTATTGTTCCATCTTATCCACAGCATTACAATCGTCGTTCACGACCTGTGGATGCCTCATTGGATGAGTCGTCCTCTTCCTCTCAGCCTACTTATGGCTTGCGTTCTTGTCGTGGAATTGTCACGGCAGATGTCCTCGGGTTAGGACTTAGTTGTGGAGCCATCGCAATTGGGAAGCTTGAAGGGGTTAAGTGGGACAAGGAACACGAGGGTTTATACTGGTTCGGCCCCTTACGGTGAAGGTAAAAGCCTACGTCCAGTTGAGGTGGTATTAATCAGGGTTTCGATAACCAGGGAGCTAAACAGCTATGCCCGGCTCTCGATCAGATTGTTGTCGCCCCTAAACCGCTGCCGGGTCGTCCCTTTATATAGGGAGGTTGGCACCCAGCAGCCCTTAGAGTCCCGGCCGGCTCATAAGAGTGTCCGGCTCGGACTCTAAACAATACTTGCCTTACACTACAAGTCTACTATAACAATAAAGATTGTACTACGGGCTTTAAGCCATATCCGGGTCTCAGCCCATCTCTGGCCCATTATCTTGGAACTTGGCTCCGGGCTTCTGGCAATGACCCTACAAGTAACCCGGCCCTCCTGGCGGGTGACACCAAGGTCTATATCCTCAACATTAGGCCCCAGATTGACTTGAGCCGGCTCGTGTCAATCTTCAACTCTGCCGACAGAAAAAATCTCCGGCTTACTGTTCGTGTGAAGGCCATAACCCGGTGTGACATCATTCTCCGGACTCCGGATAATCCGCCGTGACGTCATCCTCCATTAAGTCCGTTTTTTACTCCGCCAGATCTGCAACGGATCTCTGCTGTTACTGTCTTTCCGAAAATCGAGGCGCCGTGAGGGGGAGATAACCACGCCGTGGTCTCCTTCAATATCGCGCCCACTTATGACTTGCCTTATAAATAGGCCGGCCCAGCACTTTCTCCTCACGCTCTCCCTCTTCCTCCTCGCGCCGTTGCTCCTTTGCTCGAGCTCCGCCACTGCCGCCGCCGTCGCGCCCCTGGTCTTCATCAACCCGGCCGCTGCATCACCCTGATTCGGACCAGACTCACGGCGGCAACTTCCGCTCCTTCCAACTCCGGTGAGTCTCCTCTGCCTTGCTAGAACAGATCTGCGGTAGGGTTCTTTCAGTTCTTCGTGTTCATCACCATTGCCCACAGACTCGGTAGTTCTTGTTGCCACTGTAGTTAGTTGATCTTTAACCTCGCGTAGAACCACTGCGGTAGAGGTTTGAGACCCATTTCATCTATAAGAAAACCCTCTTTTTACTGCATAAGAACTGTGTTCAACCTCAAGAACTTCTTCTGCCTCTGTTTTTTAGGTCTAGAAAATTTTCACCTCGCCCGACCATTTTGATCCGAAAAAGTTACTGCAATATGTGAAATCCGTTTTACCATACTTAGTAAAAACTGCAACCCTTGAATCTTGGCGGCTTATGCTTCCGACTTAAAGAAAACGCGCGTGGTAGAACTTTCCGGTTTAAAGAGAACCATGCTCCGTAGAATCCTCCGACTTAACTGCAGTAAGCTGTAGATGACCAACTTATCCTGAAAACGCTGACGGCTTAGATAACTCATCGTATCAATATATATCATTAGTTCCCTTCATAAGTCGTCACTGTAGTTTGAATGATAATCCCCGGCTTATAATTAACCCGGACACTTTTCTCTTCCTCATAGACCACCAACCGTCACCATGCCTCCCAAGACTCCCATCACTTGCAACTGGATGAAATCCAACGTCACTGATGAGACCCTGGCCAACTTTGTTAAGTCCGGATATCTTCCCAAGAAGGAAGTGATGTCCTACCCTGCCCCTGACCCGTCCGAAGAAAGACCTCAGCCAAGGGACGGGGAGGTAGTGATCTTTGCAGACCATATGAGCCGGGGCTTCGCACCGCCCGGCTCAAAATTCTTCCGGGACGTGCTCAACTTCTTTGACCTTCGGCCTCAGGATATAGGACCCAATTCCATATCCAACATCTGCAACTTCCAAGTTTTTTGTGAAGTATATCTTGGAGAAGAGCCGAGTCTGCTGCTCTTCAGAGAGCTGTTTTATTTGAACCGCCAAAATGAGTGCGCAAACGGTCCAAGTCTAGAGCTAGGCAGCATCTCCATCCAACGGCGCAGGGACTGTCTATTTCCTTACGCAGAACCACCAAGTCACCCCAAGGACTGGAACATGACTTGGTTCTACTGCCAAGACACGTCCCCGGCTGATGAGAGCCCGCTGCCCGGCTTTCGCCCAACACGCCTGGAGCCGACTCATCCGCTATCCGACAAGTTGACTGCCGCGGAACGCCAGCCTCTGCTTCCAACGATCAATAAGATCAAGGCCCTGCTAGGCAACGGTCTGAACGGAATAGACCTGGTCCGGGTCTGGATCTCATGGCGGGTGATCCCATTGAGCCGCCGCCCCGGCTTAATGTGTGAGTACACCGGGCGAAAGGATGACCCGCAGAGGCACAGTCGCAACGACCTTCCAGAAGACGTTGCCGAAGAAGAGACCAAGGCTCTATTAAACGAGAGCCTAGCACACTGTGGAAAAACCGGGCTAGCCCCGTTCTGCAAGACCAATCCAGCTCCAGCGGTAAGCCGCTGACTTTAACCTTTCCATTTTTTCTTTTACCTGTCATCTTACTAAGAACTCATTACTGTATTTCTCAGGCTGATGAAAAATTCTGGCGGGTCAAGTATGACCATGAGGCGGCCAAGAAGGCCAGGAAGGCGAAGAAAGCCGCCCCTCGCGAAAAAGGAAACAGACCCACTGCTTCGGAGCTGCTGCAATTAAGCGATAGCTCCGAGTCAGAGGTAACCCTTAAACCTTTAAACTCTTGCCATATTTATTGTTTGCTGCTGTCCACTTTACCATCATTTTGCTTATTGACAGGATGACACCGGCGCCAGTAACCCGGTGATTGAAGAGGTAACATTACTCCCCTCCGACTCGGAGCCTTTGCCACAGCTGAAAGTCCGAAGGGTAACCCGGAAAGTAAGCTTTTCTCATCCATTAGCTCATCAAGACCCTCAATTTCTTTTGAAGCAGCAGGTTCACGAAAGCCGGCGTCTCACCCGGGCCCGCAAGGACACCGACTTCTCCGCCGGGTTACCCGACGCGACAAGGAAGCGTCGCACCGAGGTCTTTTCTCACTTGTACCCTTTTCATCCGTTGGCGGGTGTTATCCGTCAACCACTTAATTCTTCTGACTCCAATTACCAGGAGACCTCCCCCTCTTCGGGTGACTCCATGCAGTCAAGTCTGCCGGCCTTCAAGACTGCACCCGGGTAATAACAATCACCTTACATTATCTGTCTGTATTTACTCTTTGTATGCCTAACACTTCTGTCTTTTCAATGCCCAGGCAAAGCTCACCAAAAGAGCAAAGAAGACCAGGTCAGCCGGAGTGCCGGACTTGCCTGAGCCGGAGACGACGGCTCAAGATCCGCCAGCCGCCTCCGAGGCCACCATTCCCATGGATACGGCGCTTGAAGCCCCTGCCCCGGCCACCAAGACAACGACCGAAGCGTCAGCTAATCCGGAGGCCTCCGGCTCAACCCCACCGGCTAACGACCCGGACGTGGTAATTACCCGGACGGAGTATGTTGAGCCGGGGAGGCCGACCGCACTGGCCCAATGCTCCGCGAAGGGGGAGCTGCTGCGACCCCACCGGGCGAATCTGGATCTCTCGGGCTACCCCGATTTGAGCATTGGAGAGCTCGTTTCTGGCTACATCAGCCAGGTTCACAAGAGCCGGGACGCGGAGATCGCCATGGTCAATCAGATCCAACAAAAGTCTGAGGTAACCTTCTGCTGTCTTCTTACTTTCCGCATAGTGATCCTTGTCATGCTAGCCCCCAAGTCTATAACTTATACTTGGCATATGTTGTAGACTTAGAGTCCAGCTTACTTAATTGAACCAGCAGTACGTAGATAGGCACGTTCAATATGCATTAGCCCCCAAGTGCCAAGTGTCTTTGCTTGGAAAGTGCTTGGGACTTATATAATGACTGTTTAATAACCCGGAAATATATGCAGGCTACTGGCAAGAAATTTGAGTCGGACCTTGCGGGTCTCAAGAGCCAGTTAAAAACTCAAGAGATGGAGACCCGGAAGGCGAACGCCAAGTTTGTCTCCAGCATCGCCGCTCAGGTGAAATTGAAGACTGAATTCGACGCTGAGCGGAAGGCCTGGGCTGAGGAGAAAGCCGCACTGGTGACCCGGGCAGAACAAGCGGAGAAGGCCCTCAATGAGAAAACCGCTGAGCTCTCCAGCCTAAAGCGCCAGGTTTCCCAGATGGTGGCTGCTATATTTGGTAAGTCACCTCGCCGGCTTTCATCAAGTCTGTATATGTTATAATTCATCCTTGTCACCGGCTTACCTGATCTTTATTTAAACAGGTCCCAGGAGTGCCAACCTGAACCAGAGCGTGGTCACCAAGTTAAAGGCCGTGTACACCCTAGTGGAACAACTCTACACCGGGTCACAGCGCGCCTTAGCTGTGGTGGCCCTATCCAATGAGGTACCAACCCATCTGGCCGAAGTCCTGCGCCGGCTTGTTGTTCTGCCACAACGGATCCAGGAGCTACGCCGAGCCTCCGCAAGATCCGGAGCAATTGCCGCGCTGAGCCGGGCCAAGGCATTCCTGCCGGAGCTAGACCCGGCAGACATCGCCCTGGGTTACCCGAGCCTGAAGGAAGACGGCTCAGCCTTCGACCAGAAGGATTTCGCAGCATGCGTGAAGGCTGTACGCCCGGTGGCCACCATCATCGGGAACGACACCGACTTAACCAAGTATCAGCCGGGGTACAACGCGGAGAATCAGAGAATTCCAACCCCTCGCTATGAAGCTCTCAGTCTGATTCCTCCGGCTCGCCAGCACACCTTCGCCCCCGAAATTGACCTGGCCGGGTTAATTGACGAAGAAGCCCAGTTCGAGGCTCTCAGCGGCATCGACTGGAAGTCGTCAACCTTCGAAGTCTTGGGATCAGCCGGAGCAGAAGACGAGCCGGGGACTTCAACTCAACAAGCGTCATAAAGCGGCTGGCGGTTCACCGAACAACGCTCCGTCCTTGAGACTTGGTGAATTTTGTAATAGAATAGGTGCAACAATTTATCTCTGTCGTGCCATCGTGCATGTAATGAATGCTGCAATCCCTTAATGTTATCCTTTTGGTGTTCCTCCGGGTCATAATTATCCCTTTGTCCTTCTCAACCTTAACAGGTGCCGTTAAGTATCCGCATAGAAAGGCAAATCACAAGTCTCAAGGCGGCTTACCACCCTGAGAATCAGGTGTTTGAGATGGATAACCCGGAATATGACTCAAAAAAAGGACTGGTCCTTAGTGACACTCTGAACATAGCCATGAGAACACACTTAATGGCCAGTAACATACTTCCGGATTAAATAATCCGGGTAGCACGGTTGGTATCTTAACTCTAATTGACTTGTCTTGATGACATCCATGATGTTCAATTATCAAGATAAATCCAAAATTAAGCCGGCAAGCGAAATCCGGCCATGCACACTTTGTCATAATCAGAGTAGACTTTGTGATAGATCAGAACTTAGGGGCTTCCGGTTCGAATACGACCAGAGACCCGGCCCGAAAGGGGTTAAGCCAAGATTCGGATACGATCATATAGCCCCCAATGGGTGCGGCGATGCCAATCAAGAGGGTACCGACAGCTATGTTCTCTTGGGTTCGAATACGACCCATGTTTGAACAGGAAGCCCCCAAGTGATTCTGAAAATTGTTTAACGACGCTGATTCGAATACGATCCACGTCGGTTCTCAGAGGGGTTACACTATGATTCAAATGTGACCAAAGGCAACCTCCCAATGAGCTCGGCATTTTGCCAATCAAATGGGTATCGACAGCTATGTTCTCTTTGGTTCGAATACGACCCATGTTTGAACAGGAAGCCGGATCAAATGCGATCATAAGCCGGATCAAATGTGATCTTACTGCTTATGGCTAGACTCAAATGCGATCATAAGCCGGATCCTCCTTTCAAATTAGTATGACACGTATATTTGGAGGAGAAAAAAGGACAGAGGTCCTGCTTTATTGCTTATCATAATATATATATATATGTCTGAGATAAATATGTACACCACAAGAGCCGGTAGCTCAAGTGTAATAAGGCCGAAGCTGAGCGATATTCCACGGCCGACGGGTCTCCTCCTCAGATTTATGCGAATCTTTACGCTCCCGAACATCAATGAGGTAATATGACCCGTTGTGCAAGTTCTTACTGACCACAAAGGGCCCTTCCCAAGGTGGGGATAATTTGTGTGCATCTGTTTGATCCTGGATGAGCCGGAGCACAAGGTCGCCTTCCTGGAAGACCCGGGTTTTGACCCGGCGGCTATGATAACGGCGCAGGTCTTGTTGGTAAATCGCTGAACGGGCTGCTGCCACATCACGCTGTTCATCCAACAAGTCCAGAGCAACTTGGCGCGCCTGTTCATTGTCCGTCTCAACATAAGCCGCCACACGAGGTGAATCGTGACGGATGTCGCTAGGGAGGACCGCTTCTGCCCCATAAACCATGAAGAAAGGCGTGAAGCCAGTAGACCTGTTAGGAGTAGTGTTGATGCTCCATAAGACGGAGGGCAACTCCTCCACCCAACAACCCGGCGTCCGTTGCAAAGGGACCAAAAGCCGGGGTTTGATGCCCTTCAGAATCTCCTGGTTAGCTCTCTCAGCTTGACCATTGGACTGGGGATGAGCCACTGAAGAAACATCAAGCCAGATATGCTCTCATTGACAAAACTCCTCCATAGCGCCTTTAGACAGATTAGTGCCATTGTCTGTTATGATGCTGTGCGGAAAGCCGAAGCGGAAGATCACCTTTTTCATAAATTGAACCGCCGTGGCTGCATCACACTTGCTAACTGGCTCAGCTTCCACCCACTTCGTGAATTTCTCCACTGCCACCAAGAGGTGGGTCTTCTTATCCCTGGACCGTTTAAAAGGCCCGACCATATCAAGCCCCCAGACCGCAAAGGGCCAAGTGATCGGGATCATCCTCAATTCCTGAGCCGGCACATGAGCCCATCGGGAGAACCTCTGACAACCATCACACTTACTGACCAAGTCCTCCGCATCAGCGTGAGCCGTCAACCAATAAAAACCATGAAGGAATGCCTTGGCCACAAGGGATTTTGAGCCGGCATGATGGCCGCAATCCCCTTCATGGATCTCGCGCAAGATCTCTTGACCTTCTCTCAGCCCATCTCTGGCCCATTATCTTGGAACTTGGCTCCGGGCTTCTGACAATGACCCTACAAGTAACCCGGCCCTCCTGGCGGGTGACTCCAAGGTCTATATCCTCAACAATTCTCGTCCTCGTCCGCCTGTTGATCGCTTTGGATTTCCCACCGCTAGTGCTGCTGTTCTTGAGCCAACTTCTTATCGTCAGGCTGTTGTTCATCCTGAATGGCAGTTTGTGATGGCAGAGGAGATTGCTGCTCTTGAACGCACTGGTACCTGGGATCTTGTTTCTCTTCCTCCCGGAGTCCGTCCCATCACTTGTAAGTGGGTCTACAAGGTTAAGACTCGCTCCGATGGTTCTCTTGAGCGTCACAAAGCTCGTCTTGTGGCTCGTGGTTTTCAGCAGGAGGATGGTCGTGATTATGACGAGACTTTTGCGCCTGTGGCCCATATGACCACTATTCGTACACTTCTTGCCGTTGCCTCTGCACGCCACTGGTCTATATCTCAGCTTGATGTTAAGAATGCCTTTCTTAATAGTGAGCTACGTGAGGAGGTGTACATGCAGCCCCCACCTGGGTATTCTGTTCCTGATGGCATGGTATGTCATCTTCGTCGCTCTCTCTATGGCCTTAAGCAAGCCCCTCGCGCCTGGTTTGAGCGTTTTGCCTCTGTGGTCACTACTGCTGGTTTTTCAGCAAGTGCTCATGATCCAGCATTGTTTATTCACCTTTCTCCTCGTGGTCGGACTCTTCTTCTTCTCTATGTTGATGACATGATCATCACTGGGGATGACCCCGAGTATATTGCCTTTGTAAAGGCCCGTCTTAGTGAGCAGTTTCTTATGTCTGATCTTGGACCTCTTCGCTACTTTCTTGGGATTGAAGTCTTCTCTACCTCTGATGGCTTTTTTATATCCCAGGAAAAGTATATCCATGATCTTCTTGCTCGTGCTGCTCTTACTGACGAGCGCATTGTTGAGACTCCTATGGAGCTCAATGTTCACCTCCGTGCTACTGATGGTGATCCTCTCCCTGACCCGACGCGTTATCGTCATCTCGTTGGCAGTCTTGTCTATCTAGCTGTCACTCGTCCGGACATCTCTTATCCGGTTCATATTCTGAGTCAGTTTGTCTCTGCTCCCACATCGGTTCACTATAGCCATCTTCTTCGTGTTCTCCGATATCTTTGGGGCACGATCTCTCACCGTCTCTTCTTTCCTAGCTCCAGTTCTTTACAGCTTCAGGCCTATTCGGATGCTACGTGGGCTAGTGATCCTTCTGATCGCCGTTCACTTTCTGCTTACTGTGTTTTTCTTGGCGGTTCTCTCATTGCCTGGAAGACGAAGAAACAGATTGCAGTTTCCCGTTCGAGTGCTGAGGTTGAGTTGCGAGCCATGGCTCTTTTGACCGCAGAGGTGACTTGGTTACGGTGGTTACTTCAGGACTTTGGTGTTTCTGTCACTACACCGACTCTGCTCTTATCTAACAGTACAGGTGCTATTAGCATTGCGCGCGATCCTGTGAAGCATGAGCTCACCAAGCATATTGGTGTTGATGCTTTCTATGTGCGCGCTGCTGTGCAGGATCAGGTTATTGCTCTTCAGTATGTGCCTTCCGAGTTACAGTTGGCAGATTTCCTGACAAAGGCCCAGACTAGAGCACAACATGGCTTTTATCTCTCCAAACTCAGTGTTGTTCCTCCACCATGAGTTTGAGGGGGGGTGTTAGAGTTATAATATAAGTCATGTACCCCTTTGTATTTATCCCGTTGTATAAGGGGTTTCCTGCATATGTTCCACACCTGTACATGTATATATATATCGGCCTATGGCCTCATGGGAATACAAGTTGCTTATTCCTAACAGAACTGAGCGGAGGCATGGGGATCGATACTTGCTTCCGTAAACTAGCATCTACATTCTATTCAACGACTCGGCATGTGGGGCCTTAGCACAATGACTTCTCGACTGTGTAAAACAAAGATTTTCCCGTCGCTGACAAGGAGGGGGTGACGGCGGCGCGCTTTTTGGCTTGCTCTAGTCCTAGTAGTCATACTAGGTGGTCTAAGCATGTGTAGATTTATTCTTTTTCACATCTCGTGTTCGCCATACTGCCATGACTGTTGATGAATAAACGGTAAGTTATTCACGGGGAAACCCTTGTTGAGCGTGTTTGCGAGAGAGAGAGAGACAGTGTGCGTGTGTGATATGTTAGAGACTGAGGCAATGATAACAGATTCTTTGTGTCTATGTGTGTGGAGGATAGAGAGAGACATGTACATGGGGCTTTGTGTTGTGTAACGTGGAGACACATATACATAATTAGAGAGTGAGTGTGTGAGATACACATGCGGACATGAGGAGAGATGAGGATCCAGATAAATGGGTGTTTGTGCGTGTCTGTGTGTGTTTGTGCATGCGTTTGTGTGTGAGAGGGAGAGAGTGTATGTGGATTAGAGAGACCACTGATGATGTAAACCTAGTATAAGGGAAGGGGGAATGGTGTGACATGTGTAGTAGCGAGATAGCATGGGTGCGGGCGGGGGGAGCAGACTATTTGGAAGAGACATCGAGTGTGTGTGTGGGAGAGGGGTGTGAGAGCGAGAGAAAGAGAGAGCTAGCGACGGAGAGAGAGAGAGGAAGGGAGGGGGCGAGAGGGGTCGTTTGTGTCCATAAATGGTGTATAGATAGGGAGACAATGTTGATGTTGTCCGAAATTGGCCTGTGAACGGAGACGCAAGGGAAGCGAGTCATCGTGTGTGTGATAGGGACTTCATGAGAGATCTAGAATAGATGGTGTAGAGAACAATGTGCGAAATCGAGAACGATTATACATTAGGGAGCTATGCAAAGAGTCACGACATATATGTATACAGGGAAGGAGCTGGGGCGGGTCCGCATGTGGGAGAGATAGAAAGAGGAGAGTGGTGCACAAGGAGACAAAGTGTGCTTGTTTGCAATGGGGGTGGTGTGTGAGGTGAGTGCGCGAGAACCACATAACTAGGGAGATAGACGTTTGGGGGCGACGTTTTGTGTGTATGGGAAATATACACTCTACATAGTGCGTGTGCTTGCGTAAGAGAGATAGCGGGAGACCTAGAGAGTGAGGGAAGAGATGTGTGCATGCCCGAGACTCCGAGAGACAAAGTGATAGAGACCTATGTTGGGGTCCAGACTTTACAAGAGAGAGGGGTGTTAATGTGCCCGTGTGTTGGTGTTTGGGGGAGAGAACGACTTCTCTATGTGTGTGTGTGTGTGTGTGTGGTGGGGGGGTTGACTTCAGGTAAAGACTGAGGTGTCTATATTTGAGGGACTTTAGCGTAATTGAGATATTGTGTACTCATGGTTGATCAATTTGTTTCACACTTTGTACTATGAGATAACGATACTTTTGAACATGCGTGATATACCTTGATGTACCAGAATTACAAACCTAATATTGGAATTTTGGAATTCGACTCCATCATTAGCTTTTGTAATTCATTTAAACGGAGGTACATTTTTTAAGCCGGGATTTCGTGATTTCAAATTCATATATCAAACCTAGAGATATACACATACGGGCATGTTCAAACTTTATAATCATCCACTTTATTCATACACATACACATTTTTGCTTTTGTCATCATATTTAGGATAAACACATTTGGAATTTCATTTGAATTGGACCGTATGATGGTATTTGCTTGTAGTAGCTCAATGATCCATATTTGAATTGAATGGACAATCTAAGTTTCGAGTTGGAGACATTGATTTTCAAAACTTGCACTTTTTTTTGCGTGCAAAACAAACAAATTGTCGGCCATGATATCATAGTCGGCCGTGCGAGAGCAGAATACTTATAATTTTAGGCGCCAAAAGCTTTCAAACTTCCCGCTCACATCGAAATATCACGCGCCCGAAAGTTTAGCCCTGCGATATTCCTGTTTTACCCCTGCCACATGAACGGAAAAGGGCTGCTTTGGTAACTCCATTGTTTTCCCCTCTTTGCCCCCAACATTCTTCACCGGAGCCCCTCCCCTTCCCCTCCCCGACCCCCCCAACCACGGCAAGCCGCCGAATCTAGTCCTCCGCCGCAGCGGTGGACCTCACACCCCGCCGGACCTACCTTCCGCACCTTGGAACCCCCAACTGCCAACTCTCCACTTCACCGGAGCCACTTCAGCGACTGGCTTGTCCACCGCTCCAGATCTCCTTGACCGCCATCATGGTCCACCGCACCGGATCTGTTTAACCAGCGCCCTCGTCCACCACAGCGTAGGCCCTTCACTGACTCCCTCGTCCGCCCCTTCGCTGGCCCTTCATACAAGCCCTCGTCCGCCGCAACAGATCCGCCTCACCGAAAGCACTGTACAACACGCCCGCCGAAGCCTTCGTCCACTGCACCGGACCCGCTCCACGGACGCCATATTCAACTCCACCGGCCCTGCTTTACCGACGCCGCAGCCTCATCAGGTTATTTCGATTTGTACTCCTTCGGTTTTTCCCTTTATCGTGCAACTGTTCACTTACCACAGATGAGCTTTCTTGTATGTCGACAGGCGCCGCAATCGTAGCACCGGAGCCGCTTCAGCGACGGCGACAGCCGGCCCAAACTCAACCGCAACACGAGCACCATCAACGATCCTTAGCTATCAAGTATGACAACGATACCCATACGCCGCCGAGGATCAGGTACTATTATCCAACGGCCGGCGCCTACGTTCACTTTCCTAGCATAAGCACCGCACCTTTGAATTTCTTCAGGGCATCATTCAGTTTTTCATGAGACGCGTTATTCTGCTTGCACCTGTAGGGCCATACTTCTGGCAATGAACATGTTACATGTGCTAAATTGCATACCAGTGCACATATAGTTAATATGCTTTAGTTTTGTTCTGATGCCACCTGTTGGTTCCATCAGACTGCTTAATGTTCTCTATGCTTAATTACACATCAGCAAACTAGCATGTGGTTCCGCTGCTTTTTGTTCGTTTTACCCTACATTTTCTGATGCTAGCTATTACATCACTGCTCCGAGCCTCTGTTCATTACTTGTTTGTGTGTTCTTGATCTTCCCAAGTTGCATGACTAATTTGATGCTTCTATTAATTATGGAGCTGCCAACCCCATCAAGCAAAATATTTGTTCTTTGGGGGCTGGCACCTCGAACAAGCATAAAAATAGAGGGAAGCAGGTATATTGTCGTGTATGCACACACCCTTCTTTCATTAGTTTAGATGAACCATTGATGATCAATTCGGACCAGTGCATGCGATTAAAATTAATTTTACCTAAATAGATGGTGCAGAATAAACTACAACAACTAGATTTGCAACCACGGGATGCTGACGATATCTTCAAAGAACATTGCAACAGCAGCTAGGCTTCACAGCAACATATGGTAAGCCAGTGTGTTTTAGTACATGTGAAATGTAATGCGAGTGGGCTGCTTTCTTGGCTTGTGCCCTCAACGTGTAATCCTACCGAATTACAAATAGTTCAGTTGTCTGCTTTGCTGTATTGCTTGATTCGAATGCTTATTTGTTGTTACGCTATACCTGAGTTGGCCAATATGTCAGCAGTGCCTGCTGTACTATCATAAAGAAATGCATGCCTATTTCATTTGAGTCCTTAACTTTTCCTCTCAACTTCATCACAAGACTGTCTTCGTAGTTTATATGAGGCCACACTGTTAAGTGCTTTCTCAGATTATTTCAACTGCTTAGATGCCTTGGCAACTTAAATATAGTGGTTGTACACTCCCTTTCAACTAGGGATGTCAACTGGGTCCCGTTTAATCCCGATTAAAGTCCACTACTGGTATGATAGTTCAAAAGAGTTTTTGTTTTTTGAGGAAAATGAACTAGGGAGGTAGCAAAAACTAACTAGATGGGACTGGCGGATGTCGTTTATTTGCCACTTACATCCCTAGTTTCATCTTACCATTTTAATTTCTTTTCGGCTGATGCTGCTTCGAACCATTTAAATATAGTTTGCCATGCTCGGCAATAATTCGTCCTTCGTTTACCATGTAAGCTTACTGCCTGGATCATACGATAACTATCTCTTACTGATGTCCAGCGGAAACCTTTCAGGATGCCGTTCACACTAGGACACAATGTACAACCCCAGAATCTATTTGTGGAAGCAGTGCGCCATCCATGATACCAGATGGTAGCAGTTCAGAGGCAACACCGCCGGAGAGCAGTCTGAGCACAGATATTATAGTGCTTGAGGCTCTACTAGAGGCAGAAAGAGATGGTGTGGCTGCCATGAATGAGGTAATCTTTATCTTGAGGCTGGAAATTACGGAATTAGCGGCACGCATTATGCAAGCAACCAAGAATTGGAGGAAGTAAGAATGTTGCATTTGAAGACGGAGGAGGTCCTGCAGTTTCTGCTATCTGAAGCCCAAGGTAATCCCGGTTCTTCTTTAGATACCAGTTGAAATTGTCATTAGATTATTGTACTTGCATGTTGTGTCATGTCTCTGAATGGATTATGTTGCAAGACCCCCTATGTTGTCCATGTGTTGTAATGATCCAAATTTTTTAGGCGAGGTAATCCTCAGTACTTATATGATTGACATAAGGTGAACTGTTTTTCGTGTGAGCATATAGTATTGGATGAAATAACTGTTTGACTCAGAGTGTATCCAACCTACTGAATTTGAAGATCACGGCATTTCTAAATCATTATCATATATAAAGGTGGAATAAATCTTTGTTGTGGTTTTGAAGAAATAAATAACAAAACGTATAATTATCTGTGGATATTCGTAATCAAATACAAATTGGATTTGAATTTAGTTTGCCAGGTCCCAGGGCAAACGTGAATGCTAATTCTCCCAAGTTTTGAACGAAGCGGCTAAACACCCACTATAATTTGTGGGCTTCCCGAAGCAAGTGTTTGCGAGATGGAAATTATTGTCTACCCCTGACACTTGACATCCTTATCGACCGGTTTTACACTCCTGTCGATAGGGGTAGACTAGTAACTTCAATCAGACGTGACACGGTGGGCGCCAAACGTGGGCGGCAAAACACATTTGATTCAAGCTCGTCCGAAAGACATGTGTCTCTTCCTCCATTTCCCCATTCATACACGGTGGGCGGCAAAACAAACTCTCCTCGTCCGAAATCGATGTAGGCTAATATTTTAAATAGGGGCAGATGTGTAACTTCCATCAGACGTGACACAACCGCCCTACCTGTCAGCCCCGTTCATACACCGTGGGCGCCAACCGTGGGCGGCAAAACACCCTCTCCTCGCCCGAAATAGTTACCGGCAGATATTTGGGAGATGCGAGATTACCGTCCTATCCCCAACCGACGCAATGTCCGAAATTTTAAACGGGGGATAAGTTCGTAACTTTCCCCCATTTCAGAGAAGCGCGTCCCAAAGTTTGAGATCCCCCCTCCCCTCCATTTCCCCATTCATACACCATCGGCGGCACGACAACCTCCGCACTACGGCCAGCCTCCTCCGTCCGCCACCCCATCCTCCACCTTGCCGGAGCCGCTACCCCTACCCCGTCGTCCACTACAAGAGGTGGACGTCTCTCATCCACGGCGCTGGACTAGGATCCTTTCATCGCCTCCTCTCGCTTCATTGGCGCCGTCGTCCACCTTGCCGTTGCCGCTCCTACGACCGCCTCGTCCACGGCAACAGGATATATCCCCCGACCCGTCCGTCTGCCGTCTAAAGTCTTCTTCCCCGCCGCTGACAGCCATCGCACCTGCAGCACCCTCAACGTATCAGCATAGGCTTACACGGCGTCGCAAGAGAGGTGGTACTCTTCCGTATGTGCTTAAGTTATTGATCTCACCCGAAAAATAGATCGTAATTTGTTTACTGTACTTTTCTTGTCCGTACCAAATCGTAGTGGCTAGTTGAAAGCAAACATTGGTTGCAAAGTAGCTTTGTCCGGTTTGCACCTTCAGATCCGCCATGGCACGGGCACTATACTCGTAAAGCTTATGGTTTCCCCCCTTTATATTCACTACCATCATCGTAGGTGCTTCGTGTCGTGCTAGCACTGCTCCTCAAGACCTCAACCCAAAGCTTACGTGTTGAAATACGAATCTGATATGATGCTCATATCACTAAAACAGAGAACATTTAATTGGTCACCTAATGTTCCTATATTCGTTTCGAAAAGCATGTGCGCCACCCACTGGTCCAGCTAGCTCCACTTTCCTGATTTTTCTCTTGATGCTTAGGGTTTTCCCCTTTTATCTACTCTACTATGATCTGCGTAGGTGCTTTTTGTCGTACTAGCATTACTCCACCCTTCAAGCTAAACAACACAACACTCATAATTCGAAAGCTTAGTTGTTCAAATATGATTGTGATATGATGCTGATATTAGTTAACCGACACATTTAATTGGTTAGCTAAAGGTCCCACTTGAGTTTCCAAATGCATGTCGCGACATATAGAGAGACAACATAATTGCATTTCTTTGTCACTTCTTGACCGTACTTTCTTGTCCATACCAAATCTTAGTTGGTATTTCAAAGCAAACATCGGTTGCTAACTACCCTTTGCGCGGTTTGCAGCTTCAGATCTGCCATCCCACTGCCACGGTCAACACTGTACTCATCATGCTTATGTTTTCCCCATTTTATGATGACCACAATCAACCTACATGGTTCGTGTCGTAATAGCACTGCTCCACCCATCGAGCTAAACAATCTTAGTTGTAAAAATTCATATCTGATATTATTGCTGATATTAGTAAAACTGAGAGATGTTTAATTGGTTAGCTAAATGTTCCTACTTTAGTTTCGAAATGCATGTGAGCCACATATGGAGAGACCGGAAAGAATAGTATTTCTCTGTGCGCTCTGGTTCATCATGGGTGGCCAACCGACATTGTATTGAAAGACTTATAATATCTTCAATCTGCTTGCTCTTCTTTAAGATGATACTCTTCTCTTGCGGTCGACTGGTCAGGTCGAGTTGTTCTCCCTTAGTATATTTTGAATCTGTCAGGTCAGGTCGACTTGTTCTTCTTTACTATATGTTGAAGCTATCATCTGCGAAGTGTCATCACTTCTAGAGCTCTCATATTTTGAGTAGTAGGCCACATTATATTAATGCACACAACAAATTACAGCATGCATGGCATCTTTTAAAAGAATTGCAGAGATAGCACAAAGGGGTTTACAGGGAGGCAGTATTGGATTAGAATCACTTCTGCATTACAAAGAAAATCTCACTTGTTTTTATGTTTTCATGCATGTCAGATATTGAACATTATCAAAATGAATATGAGAATGGGCGCATGAGAGGAATATTGCGGAACGATCCACTGGCTAACAAACTTGGCATGGTGGAGGATGGCCTATCTTATTCACCCATCAAGGTGCTTGCTCTAACTTTGCAAAGTTGTATTGGTCGCACATATTTTGCATCTGACCTCTTGCATTACTTCTACTTTGTTACACCATCTGCTTAGTTTAAGCATCATATATGAGTATATGCCATACCTATCCATTTTCTGTACCTATTCCATGTGTCGTCACACTATGTTTTTCCAGTCAAATTTGTTCTTTCGTAATAGATGTCCAAAAGGAAGAGGGTGAGTGCAGATCCTCAAGGAGTACAAACTAGGTATTTGGAAAAGGTAGTGATACCTGTTAAATCAGATAGATCAGCAGCCATAGAAAACACAGGCCCAACTGTACCACACTTTACCCCTACTCCAGTGGCCAAACCCCTATTAGAACTGCTGGGAGCCCAGCGTCAGGTACTGTCTATGATATCAATTCAAAATTTGAACTCCTAAATTTCTGCTTGTGCCTTACCTTCTCTCTTGTATGAAAACTAATTTCAAATGAATCTCCTTGCTCAAAGGATCATACGATCTCAAAACAATAATGGGCTCTGCATTGCTCTTGTCAGTACCTCTCTCCCTTTTGCCTTGTAACGCTGTACTTAATTAATTGCTATTTGATTATGTATCATCAGTCTGCACCTGAGCTTCATTATCATCTGTTTCTTCCAATATTATTTGATCTATATTTACTCTTTGCAAAATGTAGAATAATGGCAACGCTTATAAAGAATTTTCTTTGGGGAATTTATTGAATTATCCTTCCATCAACATGGAGAAGGGCTTTGTCCAGCCCGTGTTAACATGTAATGTAAGTTCATCCTTCTCAAGCCCTCAAACTTTGTTCTAGTATAGATTTGGATAGGCATCATTTCCTCCACTGCTGTTTGCTTTGCTGTTTACATCTGATTGGATGTTTGCAACAACTACCAGTTTCAAATTGTAGTTGTAAAAACATGTTCCTTATGTAGAACAGATCCATTTATTTGCTTATATAATTGTGAAACCTGTTACGTGTCTCCTTGTTTCTCTTTCAGACTCGTATCTCTTACGCCAGGCAGAACTTTAGGGAAGATAGTGAGCCAAACCATCTTGAGGACAGCGAGATGACCCCAAGGTCCTGTCTTGATGAAGACAGTGAGTTGAAGCTACTCACCAGCAGGTGTGAGACAACCTCTGTGCAGTCGCTGCCTCAATCAGTTCGACTTCTTCAGTCTCAACTTAAAGCGGAAAGGCTTGCTTCAGCTCAGCTCCGACTTGAAGTCAAAGATGCAATGAAGATGTCAGAGGACTGTCGTGCGCACCATCATGCCTTAAATCTAGTGTTGATGCATCTATCGTTGACACAACTGAGGTCTACTCATCTTCTTCAGCTGTTTGGGGGGCCTGACGTGGCCAGGCATAGTGCCTTCTGAAGTGCTCTCAGTTTTGTATATTCTTTTGTCGGCGCGTTTATTTGCACTGGTGGCGAACTTTGATGCTCAGTGGATGTAATATGTGTGATAGCCGTGATAGCCTAGCGTAAGTTGCTTGCTTATTTATTTCCTTGTTGTCTTGTTTATTTGTTTGCTTGTAGTCATTGCAGTTCTTTTTCCACGGTTTGCTAGTGGCTGCAATAACCTATTTTTTAAAACTAGGCCACAATAACCATGGGCTAATATTTACTGTAGTGACATTGGGCCTCCTACGAGCCGTAGAAACAGTGGGCCTTCTACGGGCCGTAGAAACAATGGACCTTCTACGGGCCGTATCATCAATGGGCCTTATACCGGCTGTATGATCGATTGGCCAAACATGGGCCAAACAGACCGCATTCTGGCCGTAAATGGGCTAGAGTTGGAATCGTCCGTTCATTGGCCGACCATAACGGTGTTGGGGAACGTAGCAGAAATTCAAAATTTTCTACGCATCACCAAGATCAATCTATGGAGTCATCTAGCAACGAGAGAGACGAGTGCATCTACATACCCTTGTAGATCGCGAGCGGAAGCGTTCAAGAGAACGGGGTTGATGGAGTCGTACTCGTCGTGATCCAAATCACCGATGATCCTAGCGCCGAACGGACGGCACCTCCGCGTTCAACACACGTACGGAGCAGCGACGTCTCCTCCTTCTTGATCCAGCAAGGGTGGAGGAGAGGTTGATGGAGATCCAGCAGCACGACGGCGTGGTGGTGGAAGTAGCAGGATCCCGGCAGGGCTTCGCCAAGCGCAAGCGGGGAGGAGGGAGATGTGTCACGGGAGGGAGAGGGAGGCGCCAGGGCTTAGATATTGCTGCCCTCCCTCCCCCCCCCCCCCCACTATATATATGGCCAAGGGAGAGGGGGGCGCAGCCTTGGCCCTTCCTCCAAGGAAGGGTGCGGCCAGGGAGGAGTCCATCCTCTCCAAGGCACCTCGGAGGTGCCTTCCCCCTTTAGGACTCTCCCTTTCCCTTATCTCTTGGCGCATGGGCCTCTTGGGGTTGGTGCCCTTGGCCCATATAGGCCAAAGCGCACACCCCTACAGCCCATGTGGCCCCCCGGGGCTGGTGGACCCCCTTGGTGGACCCCGGGACCCCTTTCGGCACTCCCGGTACAATACCGATAATGCGTGAAACTTTTCCGGTGACCAAAATAAGACTTCCCATATACAAATCTTTACCTCCGGACCATTCCAACTCCTCGTGACGTCCGGGATCTCATCCGGGACTCCGAACAACTTTCGGATTACCGCATACTAATATCTCCATAACCCTAGCGTCACCGAACCTTAAGTGTGTAGACCCTACGGGTTCGGGAGACATGCAGACATGACCGAGACGACTCTTCGGTCAAAAACCAACAGCGGGATCTGGATACCCATGTTGGCTCCCACATGTTCCACGATGATCTCATCGGATGAACCACGATGTCGGGGATTCAATCAATCCCGTATACAATTCCCTTTGTCTACCGGTATGGTACTTGCCCGAGATTCGATCGTCGGTATCCCGATACCTTGTTCAATCTCGTTACCGGCAAGTCTCTTTACTCATTCCGTAACACATCATCCCGTGATCAACTCCTTGGTCACATTGTGCACATTATGATGATGTCCTACCGAGTGGGCCCAGAGATACCTCTCCGTTTACACGGAGTGACAAATCCCAGTCTCGATTCGTGCCAACCCAACAGACACTTTTGGAGATACCTGTAGTGCACCTTTATAGCCACCCAATTACGTTGTGACGTTTGGTACACCCAAAGCATTCCTACGGTATCCGGGAGTTGCACAATCTCATGGTCTAAGGAAATGATACTTGACATTAGAAAAGCTCTTAGCAAACGTACTACACGATCTTGTGCTAGGCTTAGGATTGGGTCTTGTCCATCACATCATTCTCCTAATGATGTGATCCCGTTATCAACGACATCCAATGTCCATGGTCAGGAAATCGTAACCATCTATTGATCAACGAGCTAGTCAACTAGAGGCTTACTAGGGACATGGTGTTGTCTATATATCCACACATGTATCTGAGTTTCCTATCAAAATACAATTCTAGCATGGATAATAAACGATTATCATGAACAAGGAAATATAATAATAATCAATTTATTATTGCCTCTAGGGCATATTTCCAACAGTCTCCCACTTTCACTAGAGTCAATAATCTAGTTCACATCACCATGTGATTAACACTCACAGGTCACATCACCATGTGACCAACATCCAAAGAGTTTACTACAGTCAACAATCTAGTTCACATCACTATGTGATTAACACTCAATGAGTTCTGGTTTGATCATGTTATGCTTGTGAGAGAGGTTATTAGTCAACGGGTCTGAACCTTTCAGATCCGTGTGTGCTTTACGAATATCTATGTCATCTTGTGAATGCTACCACGCGCTACTTGGAGCCATTTCAAATAACTGCTCTACTATACGAATCCGGTTTACTACTCAGAGTCATCCGGATTAGTGTCAAAGTTCGCATCGACGTAACCCTGTACGACGAACTCCTTTTCACCTCCATAATCGAGAAAATTCCTTAGTCCACTAGATACTAAGGATAAGTTCGACCGCTGTCATGTGATCCATTCCCGGATCACTATTGTACCCCTTGACAAACTCATGGCAAGGCACACTTCATGTGTGGTACATAGCATAGCATACGGTAGAGCCTACGTCTAAAGCATAGGGGACGACCTTCGTCCTTTCTCTCTCTTCTGCTGTGCTCAGGCCTTGAGTCCTACTCAATACTCACACCTTGTAACACAGCCAAGAACTCCTTCTTTGCTGATCTATTTTGAACTCTTTCAAAATCATGTCAAGGTGTGCGTTCTTTGAAAGTATCATCAGGCGTCTTGATATATCTCTATAGATCTTGATGCCCAATATGTAAGCAGCTTTATCCAGGTCTTCCTTTGAAAAACTCCTTTCAAACAACCCTTTATGCTTTCCAAAAAAATTACATCATTTCGGATCAACAATATGTCATTCACATATACTTATCAGAAATGTTGTAGCGCTCCCACTCACTTTATTGTAAATACAAGTTTCTAACAAACTTTGTATAAACCCAAAAACTTTGATCACTCCATCAAAGCATATATTCTGACTCCGAGATGCTTGCTCTAGTCCATGGAAGGATCGCTGGAGCTAGCATACCTTTTAGCATCCTTAGGATCGACAAAACCTTTCTGATTGTATCACATACAACCTTTCCTTACGAAAACTGGTAAGGAAACTTGTTTTGACATCCATCTGCCAGATTTCATAAATGCAGCTAATGCTAACATGATTCCGACGGACTTAAGCATCGCTACGGATGAGAAAATCTCATCGTAGTCAACTCCTTGAACTTGTGAAAATACTCTTTGCCACAAGTCGAGCTTCATAGACGGTAACATTACCGTCCACGTCCGTCTTCTTCTGAAAGATCCATTTATCTCAATGGCTTGCCGATCATCGGGCAAGTTCACCAAAGTCCATGCTTTGTTCTGATACATGGATCCTATCTCGGATTTCATGGCTTCTAATCATTTGTCTGAATATGGGCCCACCATCGCTTCTCCATAGCTCGTAGGTTCAGTATTGTCTAACAACATGATATCTAAGACAGGATTACCGTACCACTCAGGAGTAGTACATGTCCTTGTCGACCTACGAGGTTTGGTAGTGACTTGATCCGAAGTTTCATGATCACTATCATAAGCTTCCACTTCAATTGGTGTAGGTGCCACAGGAACAACTTCCTGTGCCCTGCTACACACTAGTTGAAGTGACGGTTCAATAACCTTATCAAGTCTCCACCATCCTCCCACTCAATTCTTTCGAGAGAAACTTTTCCTCGAGAAAGGACTCGTTTCTAGAAGCAATTACTTTTGCTTCCAGATCTGAAATAGGAGGTATACCCAACTGTTTTGGGTATTCTTATGAAGATGCATTTATCCGCTTTGGGTTCGAGCTTATCAGCCTGAAACTTTTTCACATAAGCATCGCAGCCCCAAACTTTTAAGAAACGACAACTTAGGTTTCTCTAAACGGTGTCGTCTCACCGGAATTGCGTGGTGCCCCTTTTAAAGTGAATGCGGTTGTCTCTAATGCCTAACCCATAAACGATAGTAGTAATTCGATAAGAGACATCATGGTATGCACCATATCCAATAGGGTGCAGTTATGATGTTCGGACACACCATCCCACTGTGGTGTTCCACGCGGTATTAATTGTGAAACGCTTTCCACAATGTCTTAATTGTGTGCCAAACTCGTAACTCAGATATCTCTATGATCATATCATAGACATTTTATCCTCTTGTCACGACGATCTTCAACTTCACTCTGAAATTACTTGAACCTTTCAATAATTCAGACTTGTGTTTCATCAAGTAAATACACTCAGCATCTACTCAAATCATCTGTGAAGTAAGAACATAACGATATCCACTGCATGCCTCAGCACTCATTGGACTGCATACATCAAAATGTATTACTTCCAACAAGTTGCTTTCTTGTTCCATCTTACCGAAAACGAGGCCTTTCGGTCATCTTGCCCATGTGGTATGATTTGCATGTCTCAAGTGATTCAAAATCAAGTGAGTCCAAACGATCCATCTGCATGGAGTTTCTTCATGCATATATACCAATAGACATGGTTCGCATGTCTCAATCTTTTCAAAAACGAGTGAGTCCAAAGATCCATCTACATGGAGCTTCTTCATGCGTTTTATACCAATATGACTCAAGTGGCAGTGCCACAAGTATGTGGTACTATCATTACTATCTTATATCTTTTGGCATGAACATGTGTATCACTACGATCGAGATTCATAGGTGCAAGACCATTGAAGGTATTATTCAAATAAACAGAGTAACCATTATTCTCCTTAAATGAATAACCGTATTGCGATAAACATAATCCAATCATGTTTATGCTCAACACCAAATAACAATTATTTAGGTTTAACACCAATCTCGATGGTAGAGGGAGCATGCGATGCTTGATCACATCAACCTTGGAAACACTTCCAACACATATCGTCATCTCACCTTTAGCTAGTCTCCGTTTATTCCGCAGCTTTTATTTCGAGTTACTAACACTTAGCAACCGAACCGGTATCTAATACCCTGGTGCTGCTAGGAGTACTAGTAAAGTACACATTCATATAATGTATATCCAATATACTTCTGTCGACCTTGCCTGCCTTCTCATCTACCAAGTATCTAGGGTAGTTCTGCTTCAGTGACCGTTTCCCTCATTACAGAAGCACTTAGTCTCGGGTTTGGGTTCCACCTTGGGATTCTTCACTAGAGCAGCAAATGATTTGCTGTTTCATGAAGTATCCCTTTTGCCCTTGCCCTTCTAGAAACTAGTGGTTTTACTAACCATCAAAAATTGATGCTCCTTCTTGATTTCTACTTTCGCGGTGTCAAACATCGCGAATAGCTCAAGGATCATCATATTTATCCCTGATATGTTATAGTTCATCACGAAGCTCTAATAGCTTGGTGGCAGTGACTATGGAGAACCATCACTATCTCATCTGGAAAATTAACTCCCACTCGATTCAAGCGATTGTGGTACTCAGACAATTTGAGCACATGCTCAACGATTGAGCTTTTCTCCCTTAGTTTGCAGGCTTAAGAAACTTGTCAGAGGTCTCATACCTCTTGACGTGGGCACTAGTCTGAAATCCCAATTTCAGTCTTCGGAACATCTCATATGTTCTGCGACGTTTCAAAAAACTGTCTTTGGTGCCACAATTCTAAACCGTTAGCATTACACACTGAACTATCACGTAGTCATCAAAACGTGTATGTCAGATGTTTCGCAACATCTACAGACGACGCTGAGGTTCAGCACACCGAGCGGTTTATTAAGGACATAAGCCTTCTGTGCAGCAATGAGGACAATCCTCAGTTCACGGACCCAGTCCGCATAATTGCTACTATCAACTTTCAACTAAATTTTCTCTAGGAACATATCTTAAATAGTAGAGCTAAAGCGTAAGCTATGACACAATTTGCAAAGACCTTTTGACTATGTTCATGATAATGAAATTCATCTGATTATTTAATGAACTCCCACTCAGATAGACATCCCTCTAGTCATCTAAGTGATACATGATCCGAGTCAAACTAGGCCGTGTCCGATCATCACGTGAGACGGACTAGTCATCATCGGTGAACATCTCCATGTTGATCGTATCTACTATACGACTCATGTTCGACCTTTCGGTCTCTTGTGTTCCGAGGCCATGTCTGTACATGCTAGGCTCGTCAAGTCAACCTAAGTGTTTCTCATGTGTTCCGAGGCCATGTCTGTACATGCTAGGCTCGTCAACACCCGTTGTATTCGAACGTTAGAATCTATCACACCCGATCATCACGTGGTGCTTCGAAACAACGAACCTTCGCAACGGTGCACAGTTAGGGGGAACACGTCTCTTGAAATTTTAGTGAGTGATCATCTTATTTATGCTACTGTCGTTCTAAGCAAATAAGATGTAAACATGATAAACATCACATGCAAATCATAAAGTGACGTGATATGGCCAATATCATCCTGCGCCTTTGATCTCCATCTTCGAGGCGCGGCATGATCACCTTCGTCACCGGCATGACACCATGATCTCCATCATTGTGTCTTCATGAAGTTGTCTCGCCAACTATTACTTCTACTACTATGGCTAGCGGTTAGCAATAAAGTAAAGTAATTACATGGCATTTTCATTGACACGCAGGTCATACAATAAATTAAGACAACTCCTATGGCTCCTGCCGGTTGTCATACTCATCGACATGCAAGTCGTGATTCCTATTACAAGAACATGATCAATCTCATACATCACATATATCATTCATCACATCCTTTTGGCCATATCACATCACATAGCATACCCTGCAAAAACAAGTTAGACGTCCTCTAATTGTTGTTGCATGTTTTACGTGGCTGCTATGGGATTCTAGCAAGAACGTTTCTTACCTACGCAAAAGCCACAACGTGATATGCCAATTTCTATTTACCCTTCATAAGGACCCTTTTCATCGAATCCGATCCGACTAAAGTGGGAGAGACAGACACCCGCTAGCCACCTTATGCAACTAGTGCATGTCAGTCGGTGGAACCTGTCTCACGTAAGTGTACGTGTAAGGTCGGTCTGGGCCGCTTCATCCCACGATGCCGCCGAATCAAGATAAGACTAGTAACGGCAAGTAAATTGACAAAATCGACGCCCACAACTACTTTGTGTTCTACTCGTGCATAGAAACTATGCATAAACCTGGCTCTGATACCACTGTTGGGGAACGTAGCAGAAATTCAAAATTTTCTACGCATCACCAAGATCAATCTATGGAGTCATCTAGCAACGAGAGAGACGAGTGCATCTACATACGCTTGTAGATCGCGAGCGGAAGCGTTCAAGAGAACAGGGTTGATGGAGTCGTACTCGTCGTGATCCAAATCACCGATGATCCTAGCGCCGAACGGACGGCACCTCCGCGTTCAACACACGTATGGAGCAGCGACGTCTCCTCCTTCTTGATACAGCAAGGGGGGAGGAGAGGTTGATGGAGATCCAGCAGCACGACGGCGTGGTGGTGGAAGTAGCGGGATCCCGGCAGGGCTTCGCCAAGCGCAAGCGGGGAGAAGGCAGATGTGTCACGGGAGGGAGAGGGAGGCGCCAGGGCTTAGATATTGCTGCCCTCCCTCCCCCCACTATATATAGGGCCAAGGGAGAGGGGGGCGCAGCCTTGGCCCTTCCTCCAAGGAAGGGTGCGGCCAGGGAGGAGCCCATCCTCTCCAAGGCACCTCGGAGGTGCCTTCCCCCTTTAGGACTCTCCCTTTCCCTTATCTCTTGGCGCATGGGCCTCTTGGGGCTGGTGCCCTTGGCCCATATAGGCCAAGGCGCACACCCCTACAGCCCATGTGCCCCCCCCCCCGGGGCTGGTGGACCCCCTTGGTGGACCCCCGGACCCCTTTCGGCACTCCCGGTACAATACCGATAATGCGCGAAACTTTTCCGGCGACCAAAATAAGACTGCCCATATATAAATCTTTACCTCCGGACCATTCCGGAACTCCTCGACGTCCGGGATCTCATCCGGGACTCCAAACAACTTTCTGGTTACCGCATACTAATATCTCCATAACCCTAGCGGCACCGAACCTTAAGTGTGTAGACCCTACGGGTTCGGGAGACATGCAGACATGACCGAGACGACTCTCCGGTCAATAACCAATAGCGGGATCTGGATACCCATGTTGGCTCCCACATGTTCCACGATGATCTCATCGGATGAACCACGATGTCGGGGATTCAATCAATCCCGTATACAATTCCCTTTGTCTACCGGTATGGTACTTGCCCGAGATTCGATCGTCGGTATCCCGATACCTTGTTCAATCTCGTTACCGGCAAGTCTCTTTACTCGTTCCGTAACACATCATCCCGTGATCAACTCCTTGGTCACATTGTGCACATTATGATGATGTCCTACCGAGTGGGCCCAGAGATACCTCTCCGTTTACACGGAGTGACAAATCCCAGTCTCGATTCGTGCCAACCCAACAGACACTTTCGGAGATACCTGTAGTGCACCTTTATAGCCACCCAGTTATGTTGTGACGTTTGGTACACCCAAAGCATTCCTACGGTTTCCGGGAGTTGCACAATCTCATGGTCTAAGGAAATGATACTTGACATTAGAAAAGCTCTTAGCAAACGAACTACACGATCTTGTGCTAGCCTTAGGATTGGGTCTTGTCCATCACATCATTCTCCTAATGATGTGATCCCGTTATCAACGACATCCAATGTCCATGGTCAGGAAACCGTAACCATCTATTGATCAACGAGCTAGTCAACTAGAGGCTTACTAGGGACATGGTGTTGTCTATATATCCACACATGTATCTGAGTTTCCTATCAATACAATTCTAGCATGGATAATAAACGATTATCATGAACAAGGAAATATAATAATAATCAATTTATTATTGCCTCTAGGGCATATTTCCAACAAATGGGCCATCGTTAATAGGCCATATTTGATGACACTATGAAAACGGCCCAACGTATTAACGGACCACAAACGGGCCGACTATAACGACAGACTGAATTTGGCCCACAAGCAGAAAATGACAGTAACGGGCCGTAAGTAAACGAATGCTGGAAAATAGCCCAAGAATAAATGGGCTCTGAGAAGGCCGAAAGATAACATGGGCTGGAAACGGCCCAACGGAATAACGGGCCGTTAATGGGTATAAAGTGATACACTGTTCATTACGGGCGAGTTTCACCATAGGCCGTTAATGGGTGTAAAGTAATACACTGTTCATTACGGGCCAGTTTCAGCACGGGTCGTTAATAGGCCAAGAGTTACATAGGGCCTCATATGGGCCAAAAGACATCATGGGCCATACATGGGCCAGAAGTGAAAACGGGCTGGAATCATATTGGATGGCCCAGATGACGCTACCGGGCCTAATTCGAATAGGGCGTAACGGGCCTTGGGTTAGCGGGCTGTAAATGGGCTATATGCGAACATGCCGTTAACAGGCTTTCCAAGGGCCGGCCCGCCAGCTTTTGACCAAGTCAAACGGGCCGGCCTTTTCACAGGAATGGGCCACTGTTGGGCCGTGCCACATGTCGACGTATCATAGGCGCCTTCTGTCCAATGAGTGGATGACATCTGTCCCAGCGATGAGCCGACACGTGTTTCCTCCAGCCAATGATGATTTTACACGTGGAAAATCCCCATTGGTCGGGGCTGTTAACGGGTTATCGGATCCAAAACCCGACCCGATAGCTTAACGGCGTTCCGTTACGGTGGATGCCACGTGTCGGTCACCCTTGACGAAAGCACTTCTGTGACGCGCGATTTATCGTCATGGAAGTGGACACTTCCATGATGATAATTTTGGTAATGTCATGGAACACTTCTACGACAGCACAGGTATGACTATCTTGATTCTGTCATAAATTTGTCATGGATGTACATGCATGAAAAAAAACGCGACCTACTGTGACAAACACGTATCATCACGGAAGTGTATTTTTTTGTAGTGATGTTCGTACATGCTAGGCTCGTCAAGTTTAACCCGAGTATTCTTCGTGTGCAAAAATGCCTTACACCCATTGTATGTGAACGTAGAGTCTATCACACCCGATCATCATGTGGTGTCTCGAAACGACAAATTTTCGCAATGGTGCATACTCGGGGAGAACACTTCTACCTTGAAATTTTAGTAAGGGATCATCTTATAATGCTACCTTCGATCTAAGCAAAATAAGATGCATAAAAGATAAACATCACATGCAATCAAAACATGTGACATGATATGGCCATCATCATCTTGTGCTTTTAATCTCCATCTCCAAAGCATCGTCATGATCTCCGTTGTCACCGGCTTGACACCTTGATCTCCATTGTAGCGCCGTGGTCGTCTCGCCAACTATTACTTCCACGACTATCGCTGACGCATAGTGATAAACTAAAGCAATTACATGGCGTTCACAATCCATACAATAAGAAGACAACCATATGGCTCCTGCCGATTGCCGATAACTTACAAAACATGATCATCTCATACAACAACGTACATCATGTCTTGACCATATCACATCACAGCATGCCCTACAGAAACAAGTTAGACGTCCTCTACTTTATTGTTGCAAGTTTTACGTGGCTGCTACGAGCTTCTAGCAAGAACCATTCTGAACTACGCACAAAAACACCACAACGATGATTTATCAAGTTTGCTGTTTTAACCTTCAACAAGGACCGGCCGCAGTCAAATTTGATTCAACTAAAGTAGGAGAAACAGACACCCGCCAGCCACCTGTGTGCAAAGCATGTCGGTGGAACCGGTCTCATGAACGCGGTCATGTAAGGTTGGTTCGGGCCGCTTCATCCAACAATACCGCCGAATCAAAATAAGACTTTGGTGGTAAGGAGTATGACGATCATCGCCCACAACTGTTTTGTGTTCTACTCGTGCATATCATCTACACATAGACTTGGCTCATGATGCCACTGTTGGGAACGTAGCATGCAATTTAAAAAATCCTATGATCACGCAAGATCTATCTAGGAGATGCATAGGAACGAGAAGGGAGAGTGTGTCCACGTACCTTTGTAGACTGAAAGCGGAAGCGTTAGCTTAACGTAGTTGATGTAGTCGAACGTCTTCTCGATTCAACCGGTCAAGCACCAAACATACGACACCTCTGAGTTCTGCACACGTTCAGCTCGATGACGTCCCTCGAACTCTTGATCCAGCAAAGTGTCGAGGGGGAGTTTCGTCAGCATGACGGCGTGGTGATGGTGATGTGATCCACGCAGGGCTTCGCCTAAGCACTACGACAATATGACCGGAGGAGTAAACGGTGGAGGGGGCACCACACACGACTAAGAACAATTGATGTGCCTTAGAGGTGCCCCCTGCCCCGTATATAAAGGAGGGAGAGGGGAGGAGGCCGGCCTGGGGGGCGCGCCAACTGGGAGGAGTCCGCCGAGTGGAAGCGCGGCCGGGGAGGCCGCGCGACCATGGCGCGCCTCCCTTCATCGACGACGCTGCCACGACATGGGCGACTCCCACCACGCGAAGAGGTGCCGCCGCGGCCGCGAGGGACCACGGCAGGGGTCGCGGTGTGCTTGCGGGGGCGGCCACGCCCCTTCTTGGGCAGCGGTGAGCCGGGCCCCTCCTGGCGGGCCTTCCCCTTCTCTACGACCGAGAACCTCTTCGTGGGCGCCATGGGTGTCGCTGCTAGCCATGAAGCAAGGAAGAAGGGGAAAGTGGAACGGGAAGAGATGGGCGACGGGGGCTCCGCCCCCCTCCTCATTTATAGCCTGGAGGAGGCCAACCGTCGACCTCCACGATCGCAGGTAATGATAACCCTTTTTTGCATGCAGCGGGGACTCGTCAAGTCGGGCAGTTGCCGAGGCAGTGTGGGGAAGCCAAGACGCCCACGTCCAATCAATTGCCACGCGTCAAGCGGGCCCACGGGCTGTTGGGGCCCGCGGCGCTCCGCACTTGCCCTTTGGCTTCGCCTCAAAGCCAAGTCCGAGCGCGCCTTGGGCCCGGGGGCTACTGTCGGCGTTCTGGGAACGGGGGTCCCCATACTTGCTTGCCTGCAGCCCATGGCGTGGCTCCACCAGCGGCCCTGTATGACCCATCTTCACCAGCAAACACTCAAGACCCTCGCGAGGGGCCAAGCCTCGCGAGGCGGATGACACAAGACCTCCTCAGGGGCGGCCTCACCAGGATGGCTCGCGAGGAGCGGAGAGATCAAGGCAAGGGGCACCTCGCGAGGTCCCTGTGATGCAAGCCATGACGACCATGACCAGGCGGGCGCCAGCACATAGTTTCCTTGTTTCCTCTTTGGTGCAAAAGAGGCAAGCGCAGGCGAGGAGCCCCGAGGCATCAGGCAAAGGTTTCCATATCGGTGCAACAAGACCAAGACCAGCAGGACGGCAGGACGGAGGTCACCGTGGAGCCCAAGACAGCATCACCACCAGAGCCTTTGGCAAGCGGAGACTACTTTTGTCAGGATAGCTTGTACTAGTTGTCCCCCTTCAAACTTGGCCGTTGTGGGATCCCTTCCCGCTCAATATTTGGGAAGAGGACCAAGGCCTTTATAAATAGGACTAGCCACCACCGTAGGAGGCAACTCATATGGCATCAGATCTAGACTGGCTGGAGAGACACCACACCAGCTCACCAAGCACAAGAACACCTCTCCTCAGGAGGCTGTTCTTCCCTTGTAACTGTTCATCCTCAGCCCAAGAGGCAATCCACCACACCACACTGGAGTAGGGTATTACACCACATCGGTGGCTCGAACCAGTATAAATCTTGTGTCCCTTTGTTCTTTGGGTTCGTGGAGCTAGGCCGTGAGATCGTGGAGCGTGTGAGCTAGGCGGAGGAGAGATCTTCGTGCGCACCCCAGTGTTCAAACCTTAAGGGTTTTGCCGGAACCCGTGGTCCGACATTTGGCATGCCAGGTAGGGGTGCGCCGAAGCTTCACCCCTCCCCCCCCCCCCCCGACAGCTTCGCCTCTCCGACCAGCTCTCATGGACGGCGCCGCTTCTCCGACTGGATCGACGGGCGCACTCAGCAGTGATGTGGGGCTCCGGGCTTTTACCCCTGCCTTGCAGCGAGTGCGGTGGCCGCACAAGTTCAAGCCGGAGATGCCGCCCCGCTACGACGGTGCGGCAGATCCGGCGGCCTTCCCGCTGGCGTACGAGGAGGCCGTTCTGGAGGCCGGGGGAGACGATAAGGTCATGACCAACTGGCTCCCCATGGCCCTTGCTGGCGTGCCGCGTGCTTGGCTCCGCCATCTGCCGGGGTCTTCTGTGGCCTCCTAGGGGGAGCTGTGCGACCTCTTCGTCGTGCGCTTTGGGGGACCAGCGCCCCCCGCCGTCGCGGCCCTCCTCGGTGGCTCGCAAGCGCCGCCCGCGGACCATCATACCAAGTCGTTCTTTCACCAGATCGGTGCCGCCTCCACGCGGCAGGGGGCTCCCCTGGGTTGGGGGGCGCCCAAGGCCGACCTGACCTTCGACTCGGGGGATCGCCCTGTCACCACTGTCGGCTCGGGCGTGCTCCCAATGCTTTGAGGGCCCACCATCTGTAGTATAGCCGTCACCAAGACCCTCATCGACGGTGGCACCGGCCTCAACATGCTCTCTGTGGAGGCTTTTAGCCTCCTCCACGTACCGCTTGAGCGGCTCCGTCCCAGCAAGCCCTTCTCCGGGGTCGGCGGCGGCTCCTCCAACCCCCTGGGGCAAATCCGTCTCCCCGTGACCTTTGGCACACACGACAACTACCGCACCGAGCTAATCGACTTGGACATCGCCCGCATCGACCTACCGTACAACGCCATCCTCGGGTACCCGGTGCTGGCCCAATTCATGGCAGCTACTCATCCTGCCTACAACCTCATGAAGATGCCAGGGAGAAAGGGTGTCCTCACCGTGGCCGGAGACACCAAGGAAGCCTTGGCAGCCCTCAAACTTGCTTTCAGGGCCACGGCGGCAGCTTGTCCGGCCGGCAAGGCTGAACCCAGGGCCAAGGGGGCTACGCCGACCAAGAAGAAGCAGTTGTTCACTCAAGGTCAAGCCAAGACGAAACAAATACCGGTCGACGAGGACGGGGCCTCAGGCGCCACCTTCACTATAGGCGCCGACCTCGCCCTAGATCAAGAGAGGGAGTTGGTGGACTACTTGCGGGCAAACAAGGAAGTGTTCGCCTGGGAGTCCAAGCAGCTAGTTGGGGTCCCGAGAGGAGTGATTGAGCATCATCTAAAGGTATGCCCTAACGTGCGCCCTGTGAAACAGAGGGCACGGCGGCAATCCACGAAGAAGCAGTCTTTCATCGTCCAGGAGACCCACGAGCTGGAGGCAGCAGGTGTCATTCATGAGGTCCGATACCCAAAGTGGCTAGCAAACCCGATCGTCGTGCTGAAGAAAGGAGGGAAGGAGCGCATGTGCATCGACTTCACCAACCTCAACAAGGCCTGCCCTCAAGACCCATTCCCGCTACCGCACATCGACCAGATTGTTGACTCCACCGCAGAGTGCGACCTGCTATGCTTCCTGGATGCATTCTCAGGCTATCATCAGATCAAGATGGCGGTGGAGGATGAGGAGAAGACGGCCTTCCTGACCCCATGCGGGGTGTACTGCTATACTTGCATGCCGTTCGGACTATGCAACGCGGGAGCGACCTTCCAGCGGCTGATGCACATCGCCTTGGGACGGTAGCTCGGGAGAAACGCTGAGGCCTACGTCGACGACATTGTGGTGAAGTCTCGGGAGGCGAGAACTTTGATTCAGGACCTGGAGGATACCTTCGCGAGCCTGCGCCAAGTGGACTTGCGGCTCAACCCAGAGAAGTGCGTGTTTGGTGTCCCTTCCGGCAAGCTACTGGGCTTCCTCGTGTCCCACAGGGGGATCGAGGCCAACCCGGAGAAGGTCAAGGTGATCAAAGACATGAGCCCACCGCAAACCCTCAAGGAGATGCAGAAGCTCACGGGTTGCGTGACTTCGCTGGGGCGCTTCATCTCAAGCTAGGGGAGCGCGCTTTGCCGTTCTTCAAGCTGATGAAGAAGAAGGGTTCGTTCGAGTGGACCCCCGAGCCGACCTGGCATTTCAAGACCTCAAGAGATACTTGACCAGCCCACCGGTGATGGTGGCACCTCGTCCTCTCGAGCCCTTGGTACTCTACCTGTCTGCCACACCCTGATACGTCTCCAACGTATCTATAAGTTTTTTTATTGTTCCATGCTATTATATTATCTGTTTTGGATATTTAATGGGCTTTATTATACACTTTTATATTATTTTTGGGACTAACCTACTAACCGGAGGCCCAGTGCAAATTGCTGTTTTTTGCCTATTTCAGTGTTTCGCAAAAAAGGAATATCAAACGGAGTCCAAACGGAATGAAACCTTCGGGAGAGTTATTTTTGGAACAAACACAATCCAGGAGACTTGGAGTGGACGTCAAGGAAGCAACAAGGCGGCCACGAGGTAGGGAGGCGCACCCAGGGGGTAGGCGCGCCCCCACCCTCGTGGGCCCCTCGTGGCTCCCCCAACCGACTTCTTTCGCCTATATATACTCATATACCCCGAAAACATCCGAGAGCACCACGAAACCCTATTTCCACTGCCGCAACCTTCTGTACCCGTGAGATCCCATCTTGGGGCCTTTTCCGGCGCTCCGCCGAAGGGGGAATCGATCACGGAGGGCTTCTACATCAACACCATAGCCTCGATGATGTGTGAGTAGTTTACCACAGACCTTCGGGTCCATAGTTTTTAGCTAGATGGCTTCTTCTCTCTCTTTGATTCTCAATACCAAGTTCTCCTCGATCTTCTTGGAGATCTATTCGATGTAATACTTTTTGCGGTGTGTTTGTCGAGATCCGATGAATTGTGGGTTTATGATCAAGATTATCTATGAACAATATTTGATTCTTCTCTGAATTCTTTTATGTATGATTTGATATCTTTGCAAGTCTTTTCGAATTATCATTTTGGTTTGGCCTACTAGATTGATATTTCTTGCAATGGGAGAACTGCTTAGCTTTGGGTTCAATCTTGCGGTGTCCTTTCCCAGTGACAGCAGGGGCGTCAGGGCACGTACTGTATTGTTGCCATCGACGATAAAAAGATGGGGTTTATATCATATTCCTTGAGTTTATCCCTCTACATCATGTCATCTTGCTTAATACGTTACTCCGTTCTTATGAACTTAATACTCTAGATGCATGCTGGATAGCAGTCGATGTGTGGAGTAATAGTAGTAGATGCAGAATCGTTTCGATCTACTTGACACGGACGTGATGCCTATATACATGATCATGACTAGATATTCTCATAACTATGCGCTTTTCTATCAATTGCTCGACAGTAATTTGTTCACCCACCGTAAGATATACTATCTTGAGAGAAGCCACTAGTGAAACCTATGGCCCCCGGGTCTCTTTTCTATCATATTATATCACTTTTATTTATATCGCATCTCATTTACTATTTTGCAATCTTTACTTTTCAATCAATACAACAAAAATACCAAAAATATTTATCTTATTATCTCTATCAGATCTCACTTTTGCAAGTGGCCGTGAAGGGATTGACAACCCCTTTATCGCGTTGGTTGCAAGGTTCTTATTTGTTTGTGAAGGTACTAGGCGACTTGTGCGTAACCTCCTACTGGATTGATACCTTGGTTCTCAAAAGCTGAGGGAAATACTTACGCTACTTTGTTGCATCACCCTTTCCTCTTCAAGGGAAAACCAACGCATGCTCAAGAGGTAGCACACCCCACTCCGCCAGCGCGGCGCTGGTGGCCCTCAAAGAAGAGCGCCAGGTCGTGGGCCTGCCAAGTGGAACCACCCTTTCCTTGTTGCAATCCGTGCTAAATTCTACTCATGCTTATAGTCAAAATAAAGCCTTTACTAAACACATCGTTGATGCTTTAATGCAATCTTATGAAGAAAAACTTGAATTAGAAGTTTCTATCCCTAGGAAACTCTATGATGAGTGGGAACCTATTATTAAAATTAAGATTAAAAATCATGAATGCTATGCTTTGTATGATTTGGGTGCTAGTGTTTCCACGATTCCTAAAACTTTGTGTGATATACTAGGTTTCCATGAATTTGATGATTGCTCTTTAAATTTGCATCTTGCGGATTCCACCGTTAAGAAACCTATGGGAAGGATTAATGATGTTCTTATTATTGCAAATAGGAATTATGTGCCCATACATTTCATTGTTCTCGATATAGATTGCAATCCTTCACGTCCTATTATTCTTGGTAGACCTTTTCTTAGAATAATTGGTGCAATTATTGATATGAAGGAAGGAAATATTAGATTCCAATTTCCATTAAGGAAAGGCATGGAGCACTTTCCTAGGAAGAAAATCAAATTACCTTATGAATCTATTATGAGGGCCACCTATGAATTGCAAACCAAAGATGATAATACCTAGATCTATTTTTGTTTTTATGCCTAGCTAGGGGCGTTAAACGATAGCGCTTGTTGGGAGGCAACCCAATTTTATTTTTTCCTTGCCTCTTTTTCCTGTTTAGTAATAAATAATTCATCTAGCCTCTGGTTAGATGTGGTTTTGTGTTTTAGTTAGTATTTGTGCCAAGTAGAACCTTTAGGACAACCTATGGTGATAGTTAATTTGATCTTGCTGAAAAACAGAAATTTTTGCATGCACGAGATTAGTTTTCATAAATCACAGAAACGTGCTTTTCAGTTGATTCTTTTTGCAGAAGATTAATAAACAATTTATCTAGGACTTCCTAATTGATCAGAATGTTTTGGGTTACAGAAGTTTGAGTTTGATACAGATTGCTATAGACTGTTCTCTTTTTGACAAATTCTGTTTTTTCGTGTGTTGTTTGCTTATTTTGATGAATCTATGGCTAGTATCCGGGGGTATGAACCATAGAGAAGTTGGAATACAGTTGGTTTAACACCAATATAAATAAAGAATGAGTTCATTACAGTACCTTACTATGGTGGTTTGTTTTCTGGCACTAACGGAGCTCATGAGATTTTCTGTTAAGTTTTGTGTTGTGAAGTTTTCAAGTTTTTGGGTAAAGACTTGATGGATTATGGAATAAAGAGTGGCAAGAGCCTAAGCTTGGGGATGCCCAAGGCACCCCAAGGTAAAATTCAAGGACAACCAAAATCCTAAGCTTGGGTATGCCCCGAAAGGCATTCCCTCTTTTATCTTCGTCTATCGGTAACTTTACTTGAGGCTATATTTCTATTCACCACATGATATGTGTTTTGCTTGGAGCATCTTGTATGATTTGAGTCTTTGCTTTTTATTTTACCACAATCATCCTTGCTGTACACACCTTTTGGGAGAGACACACATGAATCGGAATTTATTATAATACTCTATGTGCTTCACTTATATCTTTTGAGCTAGATAGTTTTGCTCTAGTACTTACTTATATCTTTTTAGAGCACGGTGGTGGTTTTAGTTTATAGAAATTATTGATCTCTCATGCTTCACTTATATTATTTCGAGAGTCTTTTAGAACAGCATGGTTATTTTCTTTGGTTATAAAACTAGTCCTAAAGTGATGAGCATCCAAGATAGGTATACTAAAAACTATCATATAAAGTGCATTGAATACTATGAGAAGTTTGATTCTTTATGATTGTTTTGAGATATGAGGATGGTGATATTAGAGTCATGCTAGTTGAGTAGTTGTGAATTTGAGAAATACTTGTGTTAAAGTTTGTGATTCCCGTAGCATGCACGTATGGTGAACCGTTATGTGATGAAGTTGGAGCATGATTTATTTATTGATTGTCTTCCTTATGTGTGGAGGTCGGGATCGCGCGATGGTTAACTCCTACCAACCCTTCCCCTAGGAGCATGCGTGTAGTACTTTGTTTTGATGACTTGTAGATTTTTGCAATAAGTATGTGGGTTCTTTATGACTAATGTTGAGTCCATGGATTATACGCACTCTCACCCTTCCACCATTGCTAGCCTCTCTAATACCGCGCACCTTTCGCCGGTATCATACACCCACCATATACCTTCCTCAAAACAGCCACCATACCTACCTAATATGGCATTTCCATAACCATTCTGAGACATATTGCCATGCAACTTTCCACCGTTCCGTTTATTATGACACGCTCCATTATTGTCATATGGCTTTGCATCATCATGTAGTTGACATCATATTTGTGGCAAAGCCACCGTTCATAATTTTTTATACATGTCACTCTTGATTCATTGCATATCCCGGTACACCGCCAGAGGCATTCACATAGAGTCATATTTTGTTTTAAGTATCGAGTTGTAATTCTTGAGTTGTAAGTAAATAAAAGTGTGATGATCTTCATTTTTAGAGCATTGTCCCAGTGAGGAAAGGATGATGGAGACTATGATTCCCCCACAAGTCGGGATGAGACTCCGGACGAAAAAAAAAGAGGCCATAAAAAAGAGAAAATGCCCAAATAAAAAAATAAAAAAATGAAAAAAAGAGAGAAAAAGAGAGAAGGGACAATGTTACTATCCTTTTACCACACTTGTGCTTCAAAGTAGCACCATGATCTTCATGATAGAGAGTCTCTTATTTTGTCACTTTCATATACTAGTGGGAATTTTTCATTATAGAACTTGGCTTGTATATTCCAATGACGGGCTTCCTCAAATTGCCCTAGGTATTCGTGAGCAAGCAAGTTGGATGCACACCCACTTAGTTTGTTTTGTTGAGCTTTCATACACTTATATCTCTAGTGCATCCGTTGCATGGCAATCCCTACTCACTCACATTGATATCTATTGATGGGCATCTCCATAGCCCATTGATACGCCTAGTTGATGTGAGACTATCTTCCTCCTTTTTGTCTTCTCCACAACCACCATATTCCATTCCACATATAGTGCTATGTCCATGGCTCACGCTCATGTATTGCGTGAAAGTTGAAAAAGTTTGAAAAAATTAAAGTATGAAACAATTGCTTGGCTAAAACCGGGGTTGTGCATGATTTAAATATTTTGTGTGATGAAGATAGAGCATAGCCAGACTATATGATTTTGTAGGGATAACTTTCTTTGGCCATGTTATTTTGAGAAGACATGATTGCTTTATTAGTATGCTTGAAGTATTATTATTTTTATGTCAATACTAATCTTTTGTTTTGAATATTTCGGATCTGAACATTCATGCCACAATAAAGAAAATTACATTGAGAATTATGTTAGGTAGCATTCCACATCAAAAATTCTGTTTTTATCATTTACCTACTCGAGGACGAGCAGGAATTAAGCTTGGGGATGCTTGATACGTCTCCAACGTATCTATAATTTTTGATTGTTCCAAGCTATTATATTATCTGTTTTGGATGTTTAATGGGCTTTATTATACACTTTTATATTATTTTTGGGACTAACCTACTAACCGGAGGTCCAGTGCAAATTACTGTGTTTGCCTATTTCAGTGTTTCGCAGAAAAGGAATATCAAACGGAGTCCAAACGGAATGAAACCTTCGGGAGAGTTATTTTTGGAACAAACGCAATCCAGGAGACTTGGAGTGGACGTCAAGGAAGCAACGAGGCGGCCACGAGGTAGGGAGGCGCGCCCCCACCCTCGTGGGCCCCGGCTCCCCCAACCGACTTCTTTTGCCTATATATACTCATATACCCCCAAAACATCCGAGAGCACCACGAAACCCTATTTCCACTGGCGCAACCTTCTGTACCCGTGAGATCCCATCTTGGGGCCTTTTCTGGTGCTCCGCCGGAGGGGGAATCGATCACGGAGGGCTTCTACATCAACACCATAGCCTCTCCGATGATGTGTGAGTAGTTTACCACAGACCTTCGGGTCCATAGTTATTAGCTAGATGGCTTCTCCCTCTTTGATTCTCAATACCAAGTTCTCCTCGATCTTCTTGGAGATGTAATAATTTTTGTGGTGTGTTTGTCGAGATCCAATGAATTGTGGGTTTATGATCAAGATTATCTATGAACAATATTTGATTCTTCTCTGAATTATTTTATGTATGATTTGATATCTTTGCAAGTCTCTTCGAATTATCAGTTTGGTTTGGTCTACTAGATTGATCTTTCTTGCAATGGGAGAAGTGCTTAGCTTTGGGTTCAATCTTGCGGTGTCCTTTCCCAGTGACAGCAGGGGCAGCAGGGCACGTATTGTATTGTTGCCATCGAGGATAAAAAGATGGGGTTTATATCATATTGCTTGAGTTTATCCCTCTACATCATGTCATCTTGCTTAATACGTTACTCCGTTCTTATGAACTTAATACTCTAGATGGATGCTGGATAGCGGTCGATGTGTGGAGTAATAGTAGTAGATGCAGAATCGTTTCGATCTAGTTGACACGGACGTGATGCCTATATACATGATCATGCCTAGATATTCTCATAACTATGCGCTTTTCTATCAATTGCTCGACAGTAATTTGTTCACCCACGATAAGAGATGCTATCTTGAGAGAAGCCACTAGTGAAACCCATGGCCCCCGGGTCTCTTTTCTATCATATTATATCACTTTTATTTATATCGCATCTCGTTTACTATTTTGCAATCTTTACTTTTTTATCTATACAACAAAACTACCAAAAATATTTATCTTATTATCTCTATCAGATCTCACTTTTGCAAGTGGGCGTGAAGAGATTGACAACCCCTTTATCGCGTTGGTTGCAAGGTTCTTATTTGTTTGTGTAGGTACTAGGCGACTTGTGTGTAACCTCCTACTGGATTGATACCTTGATTCTCAAAAGCTGAGGGAAATACTTACGCTACTTTGCTGCATCACCCTTTCCTCTTCAAGGGAAAACCAACGCATGCTCAAGAGGTAGCACACCCCACTCCGCCAGCGCGGCGCTGGTGGCCCTCGGAGAAGAGCGCCAGGTCGAGGGCCTGCCAAGTGGAACCACCAAGCCGGACGAGGCAGCGCAACACCAAGGTGATGCTCCTGAGGCAGCGGCAGCCCCAGCGAGTCATCAAGCCCTTGAAGCCGGAGATCCACAAGAAACACCTCAGCCCCCGGGAGCCGAAGACTCCGTCAGCTCTCCCGCCCTTATCGAGCACCCGGTGTACTTCGTCAGCACAGTGCTACGGGATACGAGAGCACGATACCCCATGCCTCAGAAACTCTTGCTTGCGCTCCTGGTGGCCTCGCGTAAGTTGCGCCACTACTTCCAGGGTCACCCCATAAAGGTCGTCTCAGCCAACCCGCTGGAGAGAGTGCTATGAAGCCCCAATGCTGCGGGAAGAGTTGCCGAATGGAACATCGAGCTGCAAGCATTTGATTTGGAGTTCAGCACAGCCAGGGTCATCAAGGGGGCTGCACTCGCCGACTTCGTGGCAGAATGGACCGACACCCCAGAACTCGAAGCGGGCGAGAACCGATCCCTCTCGCCAGGGAGTGAAGCGCCAGATGGCTGGGTCATGTACTTCGACGGTGCGTTTGCACGCCAGGACTAGAGCTGTTGCTACCTCTTGAGCACTGCGTTGGTTTTCCCTTGAAGAGGAAAGGGTGATGCAGAAAAGTAGCGTAAGTATTCCCCTCAGTTTTTGAGAACCAAGATACCAATCCAGTAGGAGGCAACGCACGAGTCCCTCGCACCTACACGAACAAATAAATCCTCGCAACCAACGCGATAAGGGGTTGTCAATCCCTTCACGGTCACTTACGAGAGTGAGATATGATAGATATGATAAGATAATATTTTTGGTATTTTTATGATAAAGATGCAAAGTAAAGGAAACAAAATAAAAGGCAAGGAAATAGCTTGTTGATGGGAGATTAATATGATGGAAAATAGACCCGGGGGCCATAGGTTTCACCAGTGGCTTCTCTCAAGAGCATAAGTATTTACGGTGGGAGAACAAATTACTGTTGAGCAATTGACAGAATTGAGCATAGTTATGAGAATATCTAGGTATGATCATGTATATAGGCATCCCGTCCGAGACAACTAGACCAACTCCTGCCTGCATCTACTACTATTACTCCACACATCGACCGCTATCCAGCATGCATCTAGAGTATTAAGTTCATAAGAACAGAGTAACGCTTTAAGCAAGATGACATGATGTAGAGGGATAAACTCATGCAATATGATATAAACCCCATCTTGTTATCCTCGATGGCAACAATACAATACGTGCCTTGCTGCCCCTACTGTCACTGGTAAAGGACACCGCAAGATTGAACCCAAAGCTAAGCACTTCTCCCATTGCAAGAAAGATCAATCTAGTAGGCCAAACCAAACTGATAATTCGAAGAGACTTGCAAAGATAACCAATCATACATAAAAGAATTCAGAGAAGATTCAAATATTGTTCATAGATAAACTTGATCATAAACCCAAAAGAAGATTACATCGAATAGATCTCCACAAGAGAGGGGGAGAACATTGTATTGAGATCCAAAAAGAGAGAAGAAGCCATCTAGCTAATAACTATGGACCCAAAGGTCTGAGGTAAACTACTCACACATCATTGGAGAGGCTATGGTGTTGACGTAGAAGCCCTCCGTGCTCGATGCCCCCTCCGGTGGAGCTCCGGAACAGGCCCCAAGATGGGATCTCACGGGTACAGAAGGCTGCGGCGGTGGAATTAGGTTTTTGGCTCCGTATCTGGTAGTTTGGGGGTACGTAGGTATATATAGGAGGAAGGAGTATGTCGGTGGAGCAACAGGGGGCCCACGAGGGTGGAGGGCGCGCCCCCTACCTCGTGCCCTCCTGGTTGATGTCTTGACGTAGGGTCCAAGTCCTATGGATCACGTTCGTTCCGAAAATCACATTCCCGAAGGTTTCATTCCGTTTGGACTCCGTTTGATATTCTTTTTCTGCGAAACTCTGAAATAGGCACAAAAACAGCAATTCTGGGCTGGGCCTCCGGTTAATAGGTTAGTCCCAAAAATAATATGAAAGTGTATAATAAAGACCAATAATGTCCAAAACAGAATATAATATAGCATGGAACAATCAAAAATTATAGATACGTTGGAGACGTATCAAGCATCCCCAAGCTTAATTCCTGCTCGTCCTCGAGTAGGTAAATGATAAAAACAGAATTTTTGATGTGGAATGCTACTTGGCATAATTTCAATGTAATTCTTCTTAATTGTGGTATGAATATTCAGATCCGAAAGATTCAAGACAAAAGTTTAATATTGACATAAAATTAATAATACTTCAAGCATACTAACTAAGCAATTATGTCTTCTCAAAATAACATGGCCAAACAAAGTTATCCCTACAAAATCATATAGTCTGGCTATGCTCTATCTTCACCACACAAAATATTTAAATCATGCACAACCCCGATGACAAGCAATTGTTTCATACTTTTGACGTTCTCAAACTTTTTCAATCTTCACGCAATACATGAGCGTGAGCCATGGACATAGCATTATATGTGGAATAGAATGGTGGTTGTGGAGAAGACAAAAAGGAGAAGATAGTCTCACATCAACTAGGCGTATCAACGGGCTATGGAAATGCCCATCAATAGATATCAATGTGAGTGAGTAGGGATTGCCGTGCAACAGATGCACTAGAGCTATAAGTATATGAAAGCTCAACAAAAGAAACTAAGTGGGTGTGCATCCAACTTGCTTGCTCACGAAGACCTAGGGCATTTTGAGGAAGCCCATCATTGGAATATACAAGCCAAGTTCTATAATGAAAAATTCCCACTAGTATATGAAAGTGATATCATAGGATTCTTTATCATGAAGATCATGGTGCTACTTTGAAGCACAAGTGTGGTAAAAGGATAGTAGCATTGCCCCTTCTCTCTTTTTCTGTCTTTCATTTTTTATTTGGGCCTTTTTTTATGGCCTCTTTTTTTTAGTCCGGAGTCTCATCCCGACTTGTGGGGGGATCATAGTCTCCATCATCCTTTCCTCACTTGGGACAATGCTCTAAAAATGATGATCATCACACTTTTATTTACTTACAACTCAAAAATTACAACTCAATACTTGGAACAAAATATGACTCTATGTGAATGCCTCCGGCGATGTACCGGGATATGCAATTAATCAAGAGTTACATGTATGAAAGAATTATGAATGGTGGCTTTGCCACAAATACAATGTCAACTACATGATCATGCGAAGCAATATGACAATGATGGAGCATGTCATAATAAACGGAACGGTGGTAAGTTGCATGGCAATATATCTCGGAATGGCTATGGAAATGCCATGATAGGTAGGTATGGTGGCTGTTTTGAGGAAGGTATATGGTGGGTGTATGATACCGGCAAAAAGTGCGCGGTATTAGAGAGGCTAGCAATGGTGGAAGGAAGAAAAGTGTGTATAATCCATGGACTCAACATTAGTCATAAAGAACTCATATAATTATTGCAAAAATCTACAAGTTATCAAAGCAAAGTATTACGCGCATGCTCCTAGGGGGATAGATTGGTAGGAAAAGACCATCGCTCGTCCCCGACCGCCACTCATAAGGAAGACAATCAATAAATAAATCATGCTCCGACTTCATCACATAACGGTTCACCATACGTGCATGCTACGGGAATCACAAACTTTAACACAAGTATTTCTCCCCCTCACTTCTGGTGGCACCAGAGCGCCACCGGGGCCATCATCATCACCGCAATCTACACCACAACTTCACCGCCCTCATCACCAACTCTTCCCCCCTCTATGCAGCGGTGTAACCCCTCTTTTACCCGCTGTAATCTCTACTTAAACATGGTGCTCAACACTATATATTATTTCCCAATGATGTATGGCTATCCTATGATGTTTGAGTAGATCCGTTTTGTCCTATGGGTTAATTGATGATCATGATTGGTTTGAGTGCATGTTTTATTATTGGTGCTGTCCTATGGTGCTCTCCGTGTCGCACAAGCGTGAGGGATTCCCGCTGTAGGGTTTTCAATATGTTCATGGTTTGCTTATTGTCTGCGTTGCGTGAGTGACTGAAACACAAACACGGATAAGTGGGTCATGGCTGCTACCTCTTGAGCACTGTGTTGGTTTTCCCTTGAAGAGGAAAGGGTGATGCAGCAAAGTAGCGTAAGTATTTCCCTCAATTTTTGAGAACCAAGGTATCAATCCAGTAGGAGGCCACGCACGAGTCCCTCGCACCTACACAAACAAATAAATCCTCGCAACCAACGCGATAAGGGGTTGTCAATCCCTACACGGTCACTTACGAGAGTGAGATCTGATAGATATGATAAGATAATATTTTTGGTATTTTTATGATAAAGATGCAAAGTAAAATAAAAGGCAATGGAAATAGCTTGTTGTTGGAAGATTAATATGATGGAAAATAGACCCGGGGCCATAGGTTTCACTAGTGGCTTCTCTCGAGAGCATAAGTATTTACGGTGGGTGAACAAATTACTGTTGAGCAATTGACAGAATTGAGCATAGTTATGAGAATATCTAGGTATGATCATGTATATATGCATCACGTCCGAGACAAGTAGACCGACTCCTGCCTGCATCTACTACTATTACTCCACACATCGACCGCTATCCAGCATGCATCTAGTATTAAGTTCATAAGAACAGAGTAACTCTTTAAGCAAGATGACATGATGTAGAGGGATAAACTCATGCAATATGATATAAACCCCATCTTGTTATCCTCGATGGCAACAATACAATACGTGCCTTGCTGCCCCTACTGTCACTGGGAAAGGACACCGCAAGATTGAACCCAAAGCTAAGCACTTCTCCCATTGCAAGAAAGATCAATCTAGTAGGCCAAACCAAACTGATAATTCGAAGAGACCTGCAAAGATAACCAATCATACATAAAAGAATTCAGAGAAGATTCAAATATTGTTCATAGATAAACTTGATCATAAACTCACAATTCATCGGTCTCAACAAACACACCTCAAAAGAAGATTACATCGAATAGATCTCCACGAGAGAGGGGGAGAACATTGTATTGAGATCCAAAAAGAGAGAAGAAGCCATCTAGCTAATAACTATGGACCCGAAGGTCTGAGGTAAACTACTCACACATCATCTACATTCTATTCAACGACTCGGCATGTGGGGCCTTAGCACAATGACTTCTCGACTGTGTAAAACAAAGATTTTCCCGTCGCTGACAAGGAGGGGGTGACGGCGGCGCGCTTTTTGGCTTGCTCTAGTCCTAGTAGTCATACTAGGTGGTCTAAGCATGTGTAGATTTATTCTTTTTCACATCTCGTGTTCGCCATACTGCCATGACTGTTGATGAATAAACGGTAAGTTATTCACGGGGAAACCCTTGTTGAGCGTGTTTGCGAGAGAGAGAGAGACAGTGTGCGTGTGTGATATGTTAGAGACTGAGGCAATGATAACAGATTCTTTGTGTCTATGTGTGTGGAGGATAGAGAGAGACATGTACATGGGGCTTTGTGTTGTGTAACGTGGAGACACATATACATAATTAGAGAGTGAGTGTGTGAGATACACATGCGGACATGAGGAGAGATGAGGATCCAGATAAATGGGTGTTTGTGCGTGTCTGTGTGTGTTTGTGCATGCGTTTGTGTGTGAGAGGGAGAGAGTGTATGTGGATTAGAGAGACCACTGATGATGTAAACCTAGTATAAGGGAAGGGGGAATGGTGTGACATGTGTAGTAGCGAGATAGCATGGGTGCGGGCGGGGGGAGCAGACTATTTGGAAGAGACATCGAGTGTGTGTGTGGGAGAGGGGTGTGAGAGCGAGAGAAAGAGAGAGCTAGCGACGGAGAGAGAGAGAGGAAGGGAGGGGGCGAGAGGGGTCGTTTGTGTCCATAAATGGTGTATAGATAGGGAGACAATGTTGATGTTGTCCGAAATTGGCCTGTGAACGGAGACGCAAGGGAAGCGAGTCATCGTGTGTGTGATAGGGACTTCATGAGAGATCTAGAATAGATGGTGTAGAGAACAATGTGCGAAATCGAGAACGATTATACATTAGGGAGCTATGCAAAGAGTCACGACATATATGTATACAGGGAAGGAGCTGGGGCGGGTCCGCATGTGGGAGAGATAGAAAGAGGAGAGTGGTGCACAAGGAGACAAAGTGTGCTTGTTTGCAATGGGGGTGGTGTGTGAGGTGAGTGCGCGAGAACCACATAACTAGGGAGATAGACGTTTGGGGGCGACGTTTTGTGTGTATGGGAAATATACACTCTACATAGTGCGTGTGCTTGCGTAAGAGAGATAGCGGGAGACCTAGAGAGTGAGGGAAGAGATGTGTGCATGCCCGAGACTCCGAGAGACAAAGTGATAGAGACCTATGTTGGGGTCCAGACTTTACAAGAGAGAGGGGTGTTAATGTGCCCGTGTGTTGGTGTTTGGGGGAGAGAACGACTTCTCTATGTGTGTGTGTGTGTGTGTGTGTGTGGTGGGGGGGGTTGACTTCAGGTAAAGACTGAGGTGTCTATATTTGAGGGACTTTAGCGTAATTGAGATATTGTGTACTCATGGTTGATCAATTTGTTTCACACTTTGTACTATGAGATAACGATACTTTTGAACATGCGTGATATACCTTGATGTACCAGAATTACAAACCTAATATTGGAATTTTGGAATTCGACTCCATCATTAGCTTTTGTAATTCATTTAAACGGAGGTACATTTTTTAAGCCGGGATTTCGTGATTTCAAATTCATATATCAAACCTAGAGATATACACATACGGGCATGTTCAAACTTTATAATCATCCACTTTATTCATACACATACACATTTTTGCTTTTGTCATCATATTTAGGATAAACACATTTGGAATTTCATTTGAATTGGACCGTATGATGGTATTTGCTTGTAGTAGCTCAATGATCCATATTTGAATTGAATGGACAATCTAAGTTTCGAGTTGGAGACATTGATTTTCAAAACTTGCACTTTTTTTTGCGTGCAAAACAAACAAATTGTCGGCCATGATATCATAGTCGGCCGTGCGAGAGCAGAATACTTATAATTTTAGGCGCCAAAAGCTTTCAAACTTCCCGCTCACATCGAAATATCACGCGCCCGAAAGTTTAGCCCTGCGATATTCCTGTTTTACCCCTGCCACATGAACGGAAAAGGGCTGCTTTGGTAACTCCATTGTTTTCCCCTCTTTGCCCCCAACATTCTTCACCGGAGCCCCTCCCCTTCCCCTCCCCGACCCCCCCAACCACGGCAAGCCGCCGAATCTAGTCCTCCGCCGCAGCGGTGGACCTCACACCCCGCCGGACCTACCTTCCGCACCTTGGAACCCCCAACTGCCAACTCTCCACTTCACCGGAGCCACTTCAGCGACTGGCTTGTCCACCGCTCCAGATCTCCTTGACCGCCATCATGGTCCACCGCACCGGATCTGTTTAACCAGCGCCCTCGTCCACCACAGCGTAGGCCCTTCACTGACTCCCTCGTCCGCCCCTTCGCTGGCCCTTCATACAAGCCCTCGTCCGCCGCAACAGATCCGCCTCACCGAAAGCACTGTACAACACGCCCGCCGAAGCCTTCGTCCACTGCACCGGACCCGCTCCACGGACGCCATATTCAACTCCACCGGCCCTGCTTTACCGACGCCGCAGCCTCATCAGGTTATTTCGATTTGTACTCCTTCGGTTTTTCCCTTTATCGTGCAACTGTTCACTTACCACAGATGAGCTTTCTTGTATGTCGACAGGCGCCGCAATCGTAGCACCGGAGCCGCTTCAGCGACGGCGACAGCCGGCCCAAACTCAACCGCAACACGAGCACCATCAACGATCCTTAGCTATCAAGTATGACAACGATACCCATACGCCGCCGAGGATCAGGTACTATTATCCAACGGCCGGCGCCTACGTTCACTTTCCTAGCATAAGCACCGCACCTTTGAATTTCTTCAGGGCATCATTCAGTTTTTCATGAGACGCGTTATTCTGCTTGCACCTGTAGGGCCATACTTCTGGCAATGAACATGTTACATGTGCTAAATTGCATACCAGTGCACATATAGTTAATATGCTTTAGTTTTGTTCTGATGCCACCTGTTGGTTCCATCAGACTGCTTAATGTTCTCTATGCTTAATTACACATCAGCAAACTAGCATGTGGTTCCGCTGCTTTTTGTTCGTTTTACCCTACATTTTCTGATGCTAGCTATTACATCACTGCTCCGAGCCTCTGTTCATTACTTGTTTGTGTGTTCTTGATCTTCCCAAGTTGCATGACTAATTTGATGCTTCTATTAATTATGGAGCTGCCAACCCCATCAAGCAAAATATTTGTTCTTTGGGGGCTGGCACCTCGAACAAGCATAAAAATAGAGGGAAGCAGGTATATTGTCGTGTATGCACACACCCTTCTTTCATTAGTTTAGATGAACCATTGATGATCAATTCGGACCAGTGCATGCGATTAAAATTAATTTTACCTAAATAGATGGTGCAGAATAAACTACAACAACTAGATTTGCAACCACGGGATGCTGACGATATCTTCAAAGAACATTGCAACAGCAGCTAGGCTTCACAGCAACATATGGTAAGCCAGTGTGTTTTAGTACATGTGAAATGTAATGCGAGTGGGCTGCTTTCTTGGCTTGTGCCCTCAACGTGTAATCCTACCGAATTACAAATAGTTCAGTTGTCTGCTTAGCTGTATTGCTTGATTCGAATGCTTATTTGTTGTTACGCTATACCTGAGTTGGCCAATATGTCAGCAGTGCCTGCTGTACTATCATAAAGAAATGCATGCCTATTTCATTTGAGTCCTTAACTTTTCCTCTCAACTTCATCACAAGACTGTCTTCGTAGTTTATATGAGGCCACACTGTTAAGTGCTTTCTCAGATTATTTCAACTGCTTAGATGCCTTGGCAACTTAAATATAGTGGTTGTACACTCCCTTTCAACTAGGGATGTCAACTGGGTCCCGTTTAATCCCGATTAAAGTCCACTACTGGTATGATAGTTCAAAAGAGTTTTTGTTTTTTGAGGAAAATGAACTAGGGAGGTAGCAAAAACTAACTAGATGGGACTGGCGGATGTCGTTTATTTGCCACTTACATCCCTAGTTTCATCTTACCATTTTAATTTCTTTTCGGCTGATGCTGCTTCGAACCATTTAAATATAGTTTGCCATGCTCGGCAATAATTCGTCCTTCGTTTACCATGTAAGCTTACTGCCTGGATCATACGATAACTATCTCTTACTGATGTCCAGCGGAAACCTTTCAGGATGCCGTTCACACTAGGACACAATGTACAACCCCAGAATCTATTTGTGGAAGCAGTGCGCCATCCATGATACCAGATGGTAGCAGTTCAGAGGCAACACCGCCGGAGAGCAGTCTGAGCACAGATATTATAGTGCTTGAGGCTCTACTAGAGGCAGAAAGAGATGGTGTGGCTGCCATGAATGAGGTAATCTTTATCTTGAGGCTGGAAATTACGGAATTAGCGGCACGCATTATGCAAGCAACCAAGAATTGGAGGAAGTAAGAATGTTGCATTTGAAGACGGAGGAGGTCCTGCAGTTTCTGCTATCTGAAGCCCAAGGTAATCCCGGTTCTTCTTTAGATACCAGTTGAAATTGTCATTAGATTATTGTACTTGCATGTTGTGTCATGTCTCTGAATGGATTATGTTGCAAGACCCCCTATGTTGTCCATGTGTTGTAATGATCCAAATTTTTTAGGCGAGGTAATCCTCAGTACTTATATGATTGACATAAGGTGAACTGTTTTTCGTGTGAGCATATAGTATTGGATGAAATAACTGTTTGACTCAGAGTGTATCCAACCTACTGAATTTGAAGATCACGGCATTTCTAAATCATTATCATATATAAAGGTGGAATAAATCTTTGTTGTGGTTTTGAAGAAATAAATAACAAAACGTATAATTATCTGTGGATATTCGTAATCAAATACAAATTGGATTTGAATTTAGTTTGCCAGGTCCCAGGGCAAACGTGAATGCTAATTCTCCCAAGTTTTGAACGAAGCGGCTAAACACCCACTATAATTTGTGGGCTTCCCGAAGCAAGTGTTTGCGAGATGGAAATTATTGTCTACCCCTGACACTTGACATCCTTATCGACCGGTTTTACACTCCTGTCGATAGGGGTAGACTAGTAACTTCAATCAGACGTGACACGGTGGGCGCCAAACGTGGGCGGCAAAACACATTTGATTCAAGCTCGTCCGAAAGACATGTGTCTCTTCCTCCATTTCCCCATTCATACACGGTGGGCGGCAAAACAAACTCTCCTCGTCCGAAATCGATGTAGGCTAATATTTTAAATAGGGGCAGATGTGTAACTTCCATCAGACGTGACACAACCGCCCTACCTGTCAGCCCCGTTCATACACCGTGGGCGCCAACCGTGGGCGGCAAAACACCCTCTCCTCGCCCGAAATAGTTACCGGCAGATATTTGGGAGATGCGAGATTACCGTCCTATCCCCAACCGACGCAATGTCCGAAATTTTAAACGGGGGATAAGTTCGTAACTTTCCCCCATTTCAGAGAAGCGCGTCCCAAAGTTTGAGATCCCCCCTCCCCTCCATTTCCCCATTCATACACCATCGGCGGCACGACAACCTCCGCACTACGGCCAGCCTCCTCCGTCCGCCACCCCATCCTCCACCTTGCCGGAGCCGCTACCCCTACCCCGTCGTCCACTACAAGAGGTGGACGTCTCTCATCCACGGCGCTGGACTAGGATCCTTTCATCGCCTCCTCTCGCTTCATTGGCGCCGTCGTCCACCTTGCCGTTGCCGCTCCTACGACCGCCTCGTCCACGGCAACAGGATATATCCCCCGACCCGTCCGTCTGCCGTCTAAAGTCTTCTTCCCCGCCGCTGACAGCCATCGCACCTGCAGCACCCTCAACGTATCAGCATAGGCTTACACGGCGTCGCAAGAGAGGTGGTACTCTTCCGTATGTGCTTAAGTTATTGATCTCACCCGAAAAATAGATCGTAATTTGTTTACTGTACTTTTCTTGTCCGTACCAAATCGTAGTGGCTAGTTGAAAGCAAACATTGGTTGCAAAGTAGCTTTGTCCGGTTTGCACCTTCAGATCCGCCATGGCACGGGCACTATACTCGTAAAGCTTATGGTTTCCCCCCTTTATATTCACTACCATCATCGTAGGTGCTTCGTGTCGTGCTAGCACTGCTCCTCAAGACCTCAACCCAAAGCTTACGTGTTGAAATACGAATCTGATATGATGCTCATATCACTAAAACAGAGAACATTTAATTGGTCACCTAATGTTCCTATATTCGTTTCGAAAAGCATGTGCGCCACCCACTGGTCCAGCTAGCTCCACTTTCCTGATTTTTCTCTTGATGCTTAGGGTTTTCCCCTTTTATCTACTCTACTATGATCTGCGTAGGTGCTTTTTGTCGTACTAGCATTACTCCACCCTTCAAGCTAAACAACACAACACTCATAATTCGAAAGCTTAGTTGTTCAAATATGATTGTGATATGATGCTGATATTAGTTAACCGACACATTTAATTGGTTAGCTAAAGGTCCCACTTGAGTTTCCAAATGCATGTCGCGACATATAGAGAGACAACATAATTGCATTTCTTTGTCACTTCTTGACCGTACTTTCTTGTCCATACCAAATCTTAGTTGGTATTTCAAAGCAAACATCGGTTGCTAACTACCCTTTGCGCGGTTTGCAGCTTCAGATCTGCCATCCCACTGCCACGGTCAACACTGTACTCATCATGCTTATGTTTTCCCCATTTTATGATGACCACAATCAACCTACATGGTTCGTGTCGTAATAGCACTGCTCCACCCATCGAGCTAAACAATCTTAGTTGTAAAAATTCATATCTGATATTATTGCTGATATTAGTAAAACTGAGAGATGTTTAATTGGTTAGCTAAATGTTCCTACTTTAGTTTCGAAATGCATGTGAGCCACATATGGAGAGACCGGAAAGAATAGTATTTCTCTGTGCGCTCTGGTTCATCATGGGTGGCCAACCGACATTGTATTGAAAGACTTATAATATCTTCAATCTGCTTGCTCTTCTTTAAGATGATACTCTTCTCTTGCGGTCGACTGGTCAGGTCGAGTTGTTCTCCCTTAGTATATTTTGAATCTGTCAGGTCAGGTCGACTTGTTCTTCTTTACTATATGTTGAAGCTATCATCTGCGAAGTGTCATCACTTCTAGAGCTCTCATATTTTGAGTAGTAGGCCACATTATATTAATGCACACAACAAATTACAGCATGCATGGCATCTTTTAAAAGAATTGCAGAGATAGCACAAAGGGGTTTACAGGGAGGCAGTATTGGATTAGAATCACTTCTGCATTACAAAGAAAATCTCACTTGTTTTTATGTTTTCATGCATGTCAGATATTGAACATTATCAAAATGAATATGAGAATGGGCGCATGAGAGGAATATTGCGGAACGATCCACTGGCTAACAAACTTGGCATGGTGGAGGATGGCCTATCTTATTCACCCATCAAGGTGCTTGCTCTAACTTTGCAAAGTTGTATTGGTCGCACATATTTTGCATCTGACCTCTTGCATTACTTCTACTTTGTTACACCATCTGCTTAGTTTAAGCATCATATATGAGTATATGCCATACCTATCCATTTTCTGTACCTATTCCATGTGTCGTCACACTATGTTTTTCCAGTCAAATTTGTTCTTTCGTAATAGATGTCCAAAAGGAAGAGGGTGAGTGCAGATCCTCAAGGAGTACAAACTAGGTATTTGGAAAAGGTAGTGATACCTGTTAAATCAGATAGATCAGCAGCCATAGAAAACACAGGCCCAACTGTACCACACTTTACCCCTACTCCAGTGGCCAAACCCCTATTAGAACTGCTGGGAGCCCAGCGTCAGGTACTGTCTATGATATCAATTCAAAATTTGAACTCCTAAATTTCTGCTTGTGCCTTACCTTCTCTCTTGTATGAAAACTAATTTCAAATGAATCTCCTTGCTCAAAGGATCATACGATCTCAAAACAATAATGGGCTCTGCATTGCTCTTGTCAGTACCTCTCTCCCTTTTGCCTTGTAACGCTGTACTTAATTAATTGCTATTTGATTATGTATCATCAGTCTGCACCTGAGCTTCATTATCATCTGTTTCTTCCAATATTATTTGATCTATATTTACTCTTTGCAAAATGTAGAATAATGGCAACGCTTATAAAGAATTTTCTTTGGGGAATTTATTGAATTATCCTTCCATCAACATGGAGAAGGGCTTTGTCCAGCCCGTGTTAACATGTAATGTAAGTTCATCCTTCTCAAGCCTTCAAACTTTGTTCTAGTATAGATTTGGATAGGCATCATTTCCTCCACTGCTGTTTGCTTTGCTGTTTACATCTGATTGGATGTTTGCAACAACTACCAGTTTCAAATTGTAGTTGTAAAAACATGTTCCTTATGTAGAACAGATCCATTTATTTGCTTATATAATTGTGAAACCTGTTACGTGTCTCCTTGTTTCTCTTTCAGACTCGTATCTCTTACGCCAGGCAGAACTTTAGGGAAGATAGTGAGCCAAACCATCTTGAGGACAGCGAGATGACCCCAAGGTCCTGTCTTGATGAAGACAGTGAGTTGAAGCTACTCACCAGCAGGTGTGAGACAACCTCTGTGCAGTCGCTGCCTCAATCAGTTCGACTTCTTCAGTCTCAACTTAAAGCGGAAAGGCTTGCTTCAGCTCAGCTCCGACTTGAAGTCAAAGATGCAATGAAGATGTCAGAGGACTGTCGTGCGCACCATCATGCCTTAAATCTAGTGTTGATGCATCTATCGTTGACACAACTGAGGTCTACTCATCTTCTTCAGCTGTTTGGGGGGCCTGACGTGGCCAGGCATAGTGCCTTCTGAAGTGCTCTCAGTTTTGTATATTCTTTTGTCGGCGCGTTTATTTGCACTGGTGGCGAACTTTGATGCTCAGTGGATGTAATATGTGTGATAGCCGTGATAGCCTAGCGTAAGTTGCTTGCTTATTTATTTCCTTGTTGTCTTGTTTATTTGTTTGCTTGTAGTCATTGCAGTTCTTTTTCCACGGTTTGCTAGTGGCTGCAATAACCTATTTTTTAAAACTAGGCCACAATAACCATGGGCTAATATTTACTGTAGTGACATTGGGCCTCCTACGAGCCGTAGAAACAGTGGGCCTTCTACGGGCCGTAGAAACAATGGACCTTCTACGGGCCGTATCATCAATGGGCCTTATACCGGCTGTATGATCGATTGGCCAAACATGGGCCAAACAGACCGCATTCTGGCCGTAAATGGGCTAGAGTTGGAATCGTCCGTTCATTGGCCGACCATAACGGTGTTGGGGAACGTAGCAGAAATTCAAAATTTTCTACGCATCACCAAGATCAATCTATGGAGTCATCTAGCAACGAGAGAGACGAGTGCATCTACATACCCTTGTAGATCGCGAGCGGAAGCGTTCAAGAGAACGGGGTTGATGGAGTCGTACTCGTCGTGATCCAAATCACCGATGATCCTAGCGCCGAACGGACGGCACCTCCGCGTTCAACACACGTACGGAGCAGCGACGTCTCCTCCTTCTTGATCCAGCAAGGGTGGAGGAGAGGTTGATGGAGATCCAGCAGCACGACGGCGTGGTGGTGGAAGTAGCGGGATCCCGGCAGGGCTTCGCCAAGCGCAAGCGGGGAGGAGGGAGATGTGTCACGGGAGGGAGAGGGAGGCGCCAGGGCTTAGATATTGCTGCCCTCCCTCCCCCCCCCACTATATATATGGCCAAGGGAGAGGGGGGCGCAGCCTTGGCCCTTCCTCCAAGGAAGGGTGCAGCCAGGGAGGAGTCCATCCTCTCCAAGGCACCTCGGAGGTGCCTTCCCCCTTTAGGACTCTCCCTTTCCCTTATCTCTTGGCGCATGGGCCTCTTGGGGTTGGTGCCCTTGGCCCATATAGGCCAAAGCGCACACCCCTACAGCCCATGTGGCCCCCCGGGGCTGGTGGACCCCCTTGGTGGACCCCGGGACCCCTTTCGGCACTCCCGGTACAATACCGATAATGCGTGAAACTTTTCCGGTGACCAAAATAAGACTTCCCATATACAAATCTTTACCTCCGGACCATTCCAACTCCTCGTGACGTCCGGGATCTCATCCGGGACTCCGAACAACTTTCGGGTTACCGCATACTAATATCTCCATAACCCTAGCGTCACCGAACCTTAAGTGTGTAGACCCTACGGGTTCGGGAGACATGCAGACATGACCGAGACGACTCTTCGGTCAAAAACCAACAGCGGGATCTGGATACCCATGTTGGCTCCCACATGTTCCACGATGATCTCATCGGATGAACCACGATGTCGGGGATTCAATCAATCCCGTATACAATTCCCTTTGTCTACCGGTATGGTACTTGCCCGAGATTCGATCGTCGGTATCCCGATACCTTGTTCAATCTCGTTACCGGCAAGTCTCTTTACTCATTCCGTAACACATCATCCCGTGATCAACTCCTTGGTCACATTGTGCACATTATGATGATGTCCTACCGAGTGGGCCCAGAGATACCTCTCCGTTTACACGGAGTGACAAATCCCAGTCTCGATTCGTGCCAACCCAACAGACACTTTTGGAGATACCTGTAGTGCACCTTTATAGCCACCCAATTACGTTGTGACGTTTGGTACACCCAAAGCATTCCTACGGTATCCGGGAGTTGCACAATCTCATGGTCTAAGGAAATGATACTTGACATTAGAAAAGCTCTTAGAAAACGTACTACACGATCTTGTGCTAGGCTTAGGATTGGGTCTTGTCCATCACATCATTCTCCTAATGATGTGATCCCGTTATCAACGACATCCAATGTCCATGGTCAGGAAATCGTAACCATCTATTGATCAACGAGCTAGTCAACTAGAGGCTTACTAGGGACATGGTGTTGTCTATATATCCACACATGTATCTGAGTTTCCTATCAAAATACAATTCTAGCATGGATAATAAACGATTATCATGAACAAGGAAATATAATAATAATCAATTTATTATTGCCTCTAGGGCATATTTCCAACAGTCTCCCACTTTCACTAGAGTCAATAATCTAGTTCACATCACCATGTGATTAACACTCACAGGTCACATCACCATGTGACCAACATCCAAAGAGTTTACTACAGTCAACAATCTAGTTCACATCACTATGTGATTAACACTCAATGAGTTCTGGTTTGATCATGTTATGCTTGTGAGAGAGGTTATTAGTCAACGGGTCTGAACCTTTCAGATCCGTGTGTGCTTTACGAATATCTATGTCATCTTGTGAATGCTACCACGCGCTACTTGGAGCCATTTCAAATAACTGCTCTACTATACGAATCCGGTTTACTACTCAGAGTCATCCGGATTAGTGTCAAAGTTCGCATCGACGTAACCCTGTACGACGAACTCCTTTTCACCTCCATAATCGAGAAAATTCCTTAGTCCACTAGATACTAAGGATAAGTTCGACCGCTGTCATGTGATCCATTCCCGGATCACTATTGTACCCCTTGACCAACTCATGGCAAGGCACACTTCATGTGTGGTACATAGCATAGCATACGGTAGAGCCTACGTCTAAAGCATAGGGGACGACCTTCGTCCTTTCTCTCTCTTCTGCTGTGCTCAGGCCTTGAGTCCTACTCAATACTCACACCTTGTAACACAGCCAAGAACTCCTTCTTTGCTGATCTATTTTGAACTCTTTCAAAATCATGTCAAGGTGTGCGTTCTTTGAAAGTATCATCAGGCGTCTTGATATATCTCTATAGATCTTGATGCCCAATATGTAAGCAGCTTTATCCAGGTCTTCCTTTGAAAAACTCCTTTCAAACAACCCTTTATGCTTTCCAAAAAAATTACATCATTTCGGATCAACAATATGTCATTCACATATACTTATCAGAAATGTTGTAGCGCTCCCACTCACTTTATTGTAAATACAAGTTTCTAACAAACTTTGTATAAACCCAAAAACTTTGATCACTCCATCAAAGCATATATTCTGACTCCGAGATGCTTGCTCTAGTCCATGGAAGGATCGCTGGAGCTAGCATACCTTTTAGCATCCTTAGGATCGACAAAACCTTTCTGATTGTATCACATACAACCTTTCCTTACGAAAACTGGTAAGGAAACTTGTTTTGACATCCATCTGCCAGATTTCATAAATGCAGCTAATGCTAACATGATTCCGACGGACTTAAGCATCGCTACGGATGAGAAAATCTCATCGTAGTCAACTCCTTGAACTTGTGAAAATACTCTTTGCCACAAGTCGAGCTTCATAGACGGTAACATTACCGTCCACGTCCGTCTTCTTCTGAAAGATCCATTTATCTCAATGGCTTGCCGATCATCGGGCAAGTTCACCAAAGTCCATGCTTTGTTCTGATACATGGATCCTATCTCGGATTTCATGGCTTCTAATCATTTGTCTGAATATGGGCCCACCATCGCTTCTCCATAGCTCGTAGGTTCAGTATTGTCTAACAACATGATATCTAAGACAGGATTACCGTACCACTCAGGAGTAGTACATGTCCTTGTCGACCTACGAGGTTTGGTAGTGACTTGATCCGAAGTTTCATGATCACTATCATAAGCTTCCACTTCAATTGGTGTAGGTGCCACAGGAACAACTTCCTGTGCCCTGCTACACACTAGTTGAAGTGACGGTTCAATAACCTTATCAAGTCTCCACCATCCTCCCACTCAATTCTTTCGAGAGAAACTTTTCCTCGAGAAAGGACTCGTTTCTAGAAGCAATTACTTTTGCTTCCAGATCTGAAATAGGAGGTATACCCAACTGTTTTGGGTATTCTTATGAAGATGCATTTATCCGCTTTGGGTTCGAGCTTATCAGCCTGAAACTTTTTCACATAAGCATCGCAGCCCCAAACTTTTAAGAAACGACAACTTAGGTTTCTCTAAACGGTGTCGTCTCACCGGAATTGCGTGGTGCCCCTTTTAAAGTGAATGCGGTTGTCTCTAATGCCTAACCCATAAACGATAGTAGTAATTCGATAAGAGACATCATGGTATGCACCATATCCAATAGGGTGCAGTTATGATGTTCGGACACACCATCCCACTGTGGTGTTCCACGCGGTATTAATTGTGAAACGCTTTCCACAATGTCTTAATTGTGTGCCAAACTCGTAACTCAGATATCTCTATGATCATATCATAGACATTTTATCCTCTTGTCACGACGATCTTCAACTTCACTCTGAAATTACTTGAACCTTTCAATAATTCAGACTTGTGTTTCATCAAGTAAATACACTCAGCATCTACTCAAATCATCTGTGAAGTAAGAACATAACGATATCCACTGCATGCCTCAGCACTCATTGGACTGCATACATCAAAATGTATTACTTCCAACAAGTTGCTTTCTTGTTCCATCTTACCGAAAACGAGGCCTTTCGGTCATCTTGCCCATGTGGTATGATTTGCATGTCTCAAGTGATTCAAAATCAAGTGAGTCCAAACGATCCATCTGCATGGAGTTTCTTCATGCATATATACCAATAGACATGGTTCGCATGTCTCAATCTTTTCAAAAACGAGTGAGTCCAAAGATCCATCTACATGGAGCTTCTTCATGCGTTTTATACCAATATGACTCAAGTGGCAGTGCCACAAGTATGTGGTACTATCATTACTATCTTATATCTTTTGGCATGAACATGTGTATCACTACGATCGAGATTCATAGGTGCAAGACCATTGAAGGTATTATTCAAATAAACAGAGTAACCATTATTCTCCTTAAATGAATAACCGTATTGCGATAAACATAATCCAATCATGTTTATGCTCAACACCAAATAACAATTATTTAGGTTTAACACCAATCTCGATGGTAGAGGGAGCATGCGATGCTTGATCACATCAACCTTGGAAACACTTCCAACACATATCGTCATCTCACCTTTAGCTAGTCTCCGTTTATTCCGCAGCTTTTATTTCGAGTTACTAACACTTAGCAACCGAACCGGTATCTAATACCCTGGTGCTGCTAGGAGTACTAGTAAAGTACACATTCATATAATGTATATCCAATATACTTCTGTCGACCTTGCCTGCCTTCTCATCTACCAAGTATCTAGGGTAGTTCTGCTTCAGTGACCGTTTCCCTCATTACAGAAGCACTTAGTCTCGGGTTTGGGTTCCACCTTGGGATTCTTCACTAGAGCAGCAAATGATTTGCTGTTTCATGAAGTATCCCTTTTGCCCTTGCCCTTCTAGAAACTAGTGGTTTTACTAACCATCAAAAATTGATGCTCCTTCTTGATTTCTACTTTCGCGGTGTCAAACATCGCGAATAGCTCAAGGATCATCATATTTATCCCTGATATGTTATAGTTCATCACGAAGCTCTAATAGCTTGGTGGCAGTGACTATGGAGAACCATCACTATCTCATCTGGAAAATTAACTCCCACTCGATTCAAGCGATTGTGGTACTCAGACAATTTGAGCACATGCTCAACGATTGAGCTTTTCTCCCTTAGTTTGCAGGCTTAAGAAACTTGTCAGAGGTCTCATACCTCTTGACGTGGGCACTAGTCTGAAATCCCAATTTCAGTCTTCGGAACATCTCATATGTTCTGCGACGTTTCAAAAAACTGTCTTTGGTGCCACAATTCTAAACCGTTAGCATTACACACTGAACTATCACGTAGTCATCAAAACGTGTATGTCAGATGTTTCGCAACATCTACAGACGACGCTGAGGTTCAGCACACCGAGCGGTTTATTAAGGACATAAGCCTTCTGTGCAGCAATGAGGACAATCCTCAGTTCACGGACCCAGTCCGCATAATTGCTACTATCAACTTTCAACTAAATTTTCTCTAGGAACATATCTTAAATAGTAGAGCTAAAGCGTAAGCTATGACACAATTTGCAAAGACCTTTTGACTATGTTCATGATAATGAAATTCATCTGATTATTTAATGAACTCCCACTCAGATAGACATCCCTCTAGTCATCTAAGTGATACATGATCCGAGTCAAACTAGGCCGTGTCCGATCATCACGTGAGACGGACTAGTCATCATCGGTGAACATCTCCATGTTGATCGTATCTACTATACGACTCATGTTCGACCTTTCGGTCTCTTGTGTTCCGAGGCCATGTCTGTACATGCTAGGCTCGTCAAGTCAACCTAAGTGTTTCTCATGTGTTCCGAGGCCATGTCTGTACATGCTAGGCTCGTCAACACCCGTTGTATTCGAACGTTAGAATCTATCACACCCGATCATCACGTGGTGCTTCGAAACAACGAACCTTCGCAACGGTGCACAGTTAGGGGGAACACGTCTCTTGAAATTTTAGTGAGTGATCATCTTATTTATGCTACTGTCGTTCTAAGCAAATAAGATGTAAACATGATAAACATCACATGCAAATCATAAAGTGACGTGATATGGCCAATATCATCCTGCGCCTTTGATCTCCATCTTCGAGGCGCGGCATGATCACCTTCGTCACCGGCATGACACCATGATCTCCATCATCATGATCTCCATCATTGTGTCTTCATGAAGTTGTCTCGCCAACTATTACTTCTACTACTATGGCTAGCGGTTAGCAATAAAGTAAAGTAATTACATGGCATTTTCATTGACACGCAGGTCATACAATAAATTAAGACAACTCCTATGGCTCCTGCCGGTTGTCATACTCATCGACATGCAAGTCGTGATTCCTATTACAAGAACATGATCAATCTCATACATCACATATATCATTCATCACATCCTTTTGGCCATATCACATCACATAGCATACCCTGCAAAAACAAGTTAGACGTCCTCTAATTGTTGTTGCATGTTTTACGTGGCTGCTATGGGATTCTAGCAAGAACGTTTCTTACCTACGCAAAAGCCACAACGTGATATGCCAATTTCTATTTACCCTTCATAAGGACCCTTTTCATCGAATCCGATCCGACTAAAGTGGGAGAGACAGACACCCGCTAGCCACCTTATGCAACTAGTGCATGTCAGTCGGTGGAACCTGTCTCACGTAAGTGTACGTGTAAGGTCGGTCTGGGCCGCTTCATCCCACGATGCCGCCGAATCAAGATAAGACTAGTAACGGCAAGTAAATTGACAAAATCGACGCCCACAACTACTTTGTGTTCTACTCGTGCATAGAAACTATGCATAAACCTGGCTCTGATACCACTGTTGGGGAACGTAGCAGAAATTCAAAATTTTCTACGCATCACCAAGATCAATCTATGGAGTCATCTAGCAACGAGAGAGACGAGTGCATCTACATACGCTTGTAGATCGCGAGCGGAAGCGTTCAAGAGAACAGGGTTGATGGAGTCGTACTCGTCGTGATCCAAATCACCGATGATCCTAGCGCCGAACGGACGGCACCTCCGCGTTCAACACACGTATGGAGCAGCGACGTCTCCTCCTTCTTGATACAGCAAGGGGGGAGGAGAGGTTGATGGAGATCCAGCAGCACGACGGCGTGGTGGTGGAAGTAGCGGGATCCCGGCAGGGCTTCGCCAAGCGCAAGCGGGGAGAAGGCAGATGTGTCACGGGAGGGAGAGGGAGGCGCCAGGGCTTAGATATTGCTGCCCTCCCTCCCCCCACTATATATAGGGCCAAGGGAGAGGGGGGCGCAGCCTTGGCCCTTCCTCCAAGGAAGGGTGCGGCCAGGGAGGAGCCCATCCTCTCCAAGGCACCTCGGAGGTGCCTTCCCCCTTTAGGACTCTCCCTTTCCCTTATCTCTTGGCGCATGGGCCTCTTGGGGCTGGTGCCCTTGGCCCATATAGGCCAAGGCGCACACCCCTACAGCCCATGTGCCCCCCCCCCCGGGGCTGGTGGACCCCCTTGGTGGACCCCCGGACCCCTTTCGGCACTCCCGGTACAATACCGATAATGCGCGAAACTTTTCCGGCGACCAAAATAAGACTGCCCATATATAAATCTTTACCTCCGGACCATTCCGGAACTCCTCGACGTCCGGGATCTCATCCGGGACTCCAAACAACTTTCTGGTTACCGCATACTAATATCTCCATAACCCTAGCGGCACCGAACCTTAAGTGTGTAGACCCTACGGGTTCGGGAGACATGCAGACATGACCGAGACGACTCTCCGGTCAATAACCAATAGCGGGATCTGGATACCCATGTTGGCTCCCACATGTTCCACGATGATCTCATCGGATGAACCACGATGTCGGGGATTCAATCAATCCCGTATACAATTCCCTTTGTCTACCGGTATGGTACTTGCCCGAGATTCGATCGTCGGTATCCCGATACCTTGTTCAATCTCGTTACCGGCAAGTCTCTTTACTCGTTCCGTAACACATCATCCCGTGATCAACTCCTTGGTCACATTGTGCACATTATGATGATGTCCTACCGAGTGGGCCCAGAGATACCTCTCCGTTTACACGGAGTGACAAATCCCAGTCTCGATTCGTGCCAACCCAACAGACACTTTCGGAGATACCTGTAGTGCACCTTTATAGCCACCCAGTTATGTTGTGACGTTTGGTACACCCAAAGCATTCCTACGGTTTCCGGGAGTTGCACAATCTCATGGTCTAAGGAAATGATACTTGACATTAGAAAAGCTCTTAGCAAACGAACTACACGATCTTGTGCTAGCCTTAGGATTGGGTCTTGTCCATCACATCATTCTCCTAATGATGTGATCCCGTTATCAACGACATCCAATGTCCATGGTCAGGAAACCGTAACCATCTATTGATCAACGAGCTAGTCAACTAGAGGCTTACTAGGGACATGGTGTTGTCTATATATCCACACATGTATCTGAGTTTCCTATCAATACAATTCTAGCATGGATAATAAACGATTATCATGAACAAGGAAATATAATAATAATCAATTTATTATTGCCTCTAGGGCATATTTCCAACAAATGGGCCATCGTTAATAGGCCATATTTGATGACACTATGAAAACGGCCCAACGTATTAACGGACCACAAACGGGCCGACTATAACGACAGACTGAATTTGGCCCACAAGCAGAAAATGACAGTAACGGGCCGTAAGTAAACGAATGCTGGAAAATAGCCCAAGAATAAATGGGCTCTGAGAAGGCCGAAAGATAACATGGGCTGGAAACGGCCCAACGGAATAACGGGCCGTTAATGGGTATAAAGTGATACACTGTTCATTACGGGCGAGTTTCACCATAGGCCGTTAATGGGTGTAAAGTAATACACTGTTCATTACGGGCCAGTTTCAGCACGGGTCGTTAATAGGCCAAGAGTTACATAGGGCCTCATATGGGCCAAAAGACATCATGGGCCATACATGGGCCAGAAGTGAAAACGGGCTGGAATCATATTGGATGGCCCAGATGACGCTACCGGGCCTAATTCGAATAGGGCGTAACGGGCCTTGGGTTAGCGGGCTGTAAATGGGCTATATGCGAACATGCCGTTAACAGGCTTTCCAAGGGCCGGCCCGCCAGCTTTTGACCAAGTCAAACGGGCCGGCCTTTTCACAGGAATGGGCCACTGTTGGGCCGTGCCACATGTCGACGTATCATAGGCGCCTTCTGTCCAATGAGTGGATGACATCTGTCCCAGCGATGAGCCGACACGTGTTTCCTCCAGCCAATGATGATTTTACACGTGGAAAATCCCCATTGGTCGGGGCTGTTAACGGGTTATCGGATCCAAAACCCGACCCGATAGCTTAACGGCGTTCCGTTACGGTGGATGCCACGTGTCGGTCACCCTTGACGAAAGCACTTCTGTGACGCGCGATTTATCGTCATGGAAGTGGACACTTCCATGATGATAATTTTGGTAATGTCATGGAACACTTCTACGACAGCACAGGTATGACTATCTTGATTCTGTCATAAATTTGTCATGGATGTACATGCATGAAAAAAAACGCGACCTACTGTGACAAACACGTATCATCACGGAAGTGTATTTTTTTGTAGTGATGTTCGTACATGCTAGGCTCGTCAAGTTTAACCCGAGTATTCTTCGTGTGCAAAAATGCCTTACACCCATTGTATGTGAACGTAGAGTCTATCACACCCGATCATCATGTGGTGTCTCGAAACGACAAATTTTCGCAATGGTGCATACTCGGGGAGAACACTTCTACCTTGAAATTTTAGTAAGGGATCATCTTATAATGCTACCTTCGATCTAAGCAAAATAAGATGCATAAAAGATAAACATCACATGCAATCAAAACATGTGACATGATATGGCCATCATCATCTTGTGCTTTTAATCTCCATCTCCAAAGCATCGTCATGATCTCCGTTGTCACCGGCTTGACACCTTGATCTCCATTGTAGCGCCGTGGTCGTCTCGCCAACTATTACTTCCACGACTATCGCTGACGCATAGTGATAAACTAAAGCAATTACATGGCGTTCACAATCCATACAATAAGAAGACAACCATATGGCTCCTGCCGATTGCCGATAACTTACAAAACATGATCATCTCATACAACAACGTACATCATGTCTTGACCATATCACATCACAGCATGCCCTACAGAAACAAGTTAGACGTCCTCTACTTTATTGTTGCAAGTTTTACGTGGCTGCTACGAGCTTCTAGCAAGAACCATTCTGAACTACGCACAAAAACACCACAACGATGATTTATCAAGTTTGCTGTTTTAACCTTCAACAAGGACCGGCCGCAGTCAAATTTGATTCAACTAAAGTAGGAGAAACAGACACCCGCCAGCCACCTGTGTGCAAAGCATGTCGGTGGAACCGGTCTCATGAACGCGGTCATGTAAGGTTGGTTCGGGCCGCTTCATCCAACAATACCGCCGAATCAAAATAAGACTTTGGTGGTAAGGAGTATGACGATCATCGCCCACAACTGTTTTGTGTTCTACTCGTGCATATCATCTACACATAGACTTGGCTCATGATGCCACTGTTGGGAACGTAGCATGCAATTTAAAAAATCCTATGATCACGCAAGATCTATCTAGGAGATGCATAGGAACGAGAAGGGAGAGTGTGTCCACGTACCTTTGTAGACTGAAAGCGGAAGCGTTAGCTTAACGTAGTTGATGTAGTCGAACGTCTTCTCGATTCAACCGGTCAAGCACCAAACATACGACACCTCTGAGTTCTGCACACGTTCAGCTCGATGACGTCCCTCGAACTCTTGATCCAGCAAAGTGTCGAGGGGGAGTTTCGTCAGCATGACGGCGTGGTGATGGTGATGTGATCCACGCAGGGCTTCGCCTAAGCACTACGACAATATGACCGGAGGAGTAAACGGTGGAGGGGGCACCACACACGACTAAGAACAATTGATGTGCCTTAGAGGTGCCCCCTGCCCCGTATATAAAGGAGGGAGAGGGGAGGAGGCCGGCCTGGGGGGCGCGCCAAGTGGGAGGAGTCCGCCGAGTGGAAGCGCGGCCGGGGAGGCCGCGCGACCATGGCGCGCCTCCCTTCATCGACGACGCTGCCACGACATGGGCGACTCCCACCACGCGAAGAGGTGCCGCCGCGGCCGCGAGGGACCACGGCAGGGGTCGCGGTGTGCTTGCGGGGGCGGCCACGCCCCTTCTTGGGCAGCGGTGAGCCGGGCCCCTCCTGGCGGGCCTTCCCCTTCTCTACGACCGAGAACCTCTTCGTGGGCGCCATGGGTGTCGCTGCTAGCCATGAAGCAAGGAAGAAGGGGAAAGTGGAACGGGAAGAGATGGGCGACGGGGGCTCCGCCCCCCTCCTCATTTATAGCCTGGAGGAGGCCAACCGTCGACCTCCACGATCGCAGGTAATGATAACCCTTTTTTGCATGCAGCGGGGACTCGTCAAGTCGGGCAGTTGCCGAGGCAGTGTGGGGAAGCCAAGACGCCCACGTCCAATCAATTGCCACGCGTCAAGCGGGCCCACGGGCTGTTGGGGCCCGCGGCGCTCCGCACTTGCCCTTTGGCTTCGCCTCAAAGCCAAGTCCGAGCGCGCCTTGGGCCCGGGGGCTACTGTCGGCGTTCTGGGAACGGGGGTCCCCATACTTGCTTGCCTGCAGCCCATGGCGTGGCTCCACCAGCGGCCCTGTATGACCCATCTTCACCAGCAAACACTCAAGACCCTCGCGAGGGGCCAAGCCTCGCGAGGCGGATGACACAAGACCTCCTCAGGGGCGGCCTCACCAGGATGGCTCGCGAGGAGCGGAGAGATCAAGGCAAGGGGCACCTCGCGAGGTCCCTGTGATGCAAGCCATGACGACCATGACCAGGCGGGCGCCAGCACATAGTTTCCTTGTTTCCTCTTTGGTGCAAAAGAGGCAAGCGCAGGCGAGGAGCCCCGAGGCATCAGGCAAAGGTTTCCATATCGGTGCAACAAGACCAAGACCAGCAGGACGGCAGGACGGAGGTCACCGTGGAGCCCAAGACAGCATCACCACCAGAGCCTTTGGCAAGCGGAGACTACTTTTGTCAGGATAGCTTGTACTAGTTGTCCCCCTTCAAACTTGGCCGTTGTGGGATCCCTTCCCGCTCAATATTTGGGAAGAGGACCAAGGCCTTTATAAATAGGACTAGCCACCACCGTAGGAGGCAACTCATATGGCATCAGATCTAGACTGGCTGGAGAGACACCACACCAGCTCACCAAGCACAAGAACACCTCTCCTCAGGAGGTTGTTCTTCCCTTGTAACTGTTCATCCTCAGCCCAAGAGGCAATCCACCACACCACACTGGAGTAGGGTATTACACCACATCGGTGGCTCGAACCAGTATAAATCTTGTGTCCCTTTGTTCTTTGGGTTCGTGGAGCTAGGCCGTGAGATCGTGGAGCGTGTGAGCTAGGCGGAGGAGAGATCTTCGTGCGCACCCCAGTGTTCAAACCTTAAGGGTTTTGCCGGAACCCGTGGTCCGACATTTGGCATGCCAGGTAGGGGTGCGCCGAAGCTTCACCCCTCCCCCCCCCCCCCGACAGCTTCGCCTCTCCGACCAGCTCTCATGGACGGCGCCGCTTCTCCGACTGGATCGACGGGCGCACTCAGCAGTGATGTGGGGCTCCGGGCTTTTACCCCTGCCTTGCAGCGAGTGCGGTGGCCGCACAAGTTCAAGCCGGAGATGCCGCCCCGCTACGACGGTGCGGCAGATCCGGCGGCCTTCCCGCTGGCGTACGAGGAGGCCGTTCTGGAGGCCGGGGGAGACGATAAGGTCATGACCAACTGGCTCCCCATGGCCCTTGCTGGCGTGCCGCGTGCTTGGCTCCGCCATCTGCCGGGGTCTTCTGTGGCCTCCTAGGGGGAGCTGTGCGACCTCTTCGTCGTGCGCTTTGGGGGACCAGCGCCCCCCGCCGTCGCGGCCCTCCTCGGTGGCTCGCAAGCGCCGCCCGCGGACCATCATACCAAGTCGTTCTTTCACCAGATCGGTGCCGCCTCCACGCGGCAGGGGGCTCCCCTAGGTTGGGGGGCGCCCAAGGCCGACCTGACCTTCGACTCGGGGGATCGCCCTGTCACCACTGTCGGCTCGGGCGTGCTCCCAATGCTTTGAGGGCCCACCATCTGTAGTATAGCCGTCACCAAGACCCTCATCGACGGTGGCACCGGCCTCAACATGCTCTCTGTGGAGGCTTTTAGCCTCCTCCACGTACCGCTTGAGCGGCTCCGTCCCAGCAAGCCCTTCTCCGGGGTCGGCGGCGGCTCCTCCAACCCCCTGGGGCAAATCCGTCTCCCCGTGACCTTTGGCACACACGACAACTACCGCACCGAGCTAATCGACTTGGACATCGCCCGCATCGACCTACCGTACAACGCCATCCTCGGGTACCCGGTGCTGGCCCAATTCATGGCAGCTACTCATCCTGCCTACAACCTCATGAAGATGCCAGGGAGAAAGGGTGTCCTCACCGTGGCCGGAGACACCAAGGAAGCCTTGGCAGCCCTCAAACTTGCTTTCAGGGCCACGGCGGCAGCTTGTCCGGCCGGCAAGGCTGAACCCAGGGCCAAGGGGGCTACGCCGACCAAGAAGAAGCAGTTGTTCACTCAAGGTCAAGCCAAGACGAAACAAATACCGGTCGACGAGGACGGGGCCTCAGGCGCCACCTTCACTATAGGCGCCGACCTCGCCCTAGATCAAGAGAGGGAGTTGGTGGACTACTTGCGGGCAAACAAGGAAGTGTTCGCCTGGGAGTCCAAGCAGCTAGTTGGGGTCCCGAGAGGAGTGATTGAGCATCATCTAAAGGTATGCCCTAACGTGCGCCCTGTGAAACAGAGGGCACGGCGGCAATCCACGAAGAAGCAGTCTTTCATCGTCCAGGAGACCCACGAGCTGGAGGCAGCAGGTGTCATTCATGAGGTCCGATACCCAAAGTGGCTAGCAAACCCGATCGTCGTGCTGAAGAAAGGAGGGAAGGAGCGCATGTGCATCGACTTCACCAACCTCAACAAGGCCTGCCCTCAAGACCCATTCCCGCTACCGCACATCGACCAGATTGTTGACTCCACCGCAGAGTGCGACCTGCTATGCTTCCTGGATGCATTCTCAGGCTATCATCAGATCAAGATGGCGGTGGAGGATGAGGAGAAGACGGCCTTCCTGACCCCATGCGGGGTGTACTGCTATACTTGCATGCCGTTCGGACTATGCAACGCGGGAGCGACCTTCCAGCGGCTGATGCACATCGCCTTGGGACGGTAGCTCGGGAGAAACGCTGAGGCCTACGTCGACGACATTGTGGTGAAGTCTCGGGAGGCGAGAACTTTGATTCAGGACCTGGAGGATACCTTCGCGAGCCTGCGCCAAGTGGACTTGCGGCTCAACCCAGAGAAGTGCGTGTTTGGTGTCCCTTCCGGCAAGCTACTGGGCTTCCTCGTGTCCCACAGGGGGATCGAGGCCAACCCGGAGAAGGTCAAGGTGATCAAAGACATGAGCCCACCGCAAACCCTCAAGGAGATGCAGAAGCTCACGGGTTGCGTGACTTCGCTGGGGCGCTTCATCTCAAGCTAGGGGAGCGCGCTTTGCCGTTCTTCAAGCTGATGAAGAAGAAGGGTTCGTTCGAGTGGACCCCCGAGCCGACCTGGCATTTCAAGACCTCAAGAGATACTTGACCAGCCCACCGGTGATGGTGGCACCTCGTCCTCTCGAGCCCTTGGTACTCTACCTGTCTGCCACACCCTGATACGTCTCCAACGTATCTATAAGTTTTTTTATTGTTCCATGCTATTATATTATCTGTTTTGGATATTTAATGGGCTTTATTATACACTTTTATATTATTTTTGGGACTAACCTACTAACCGGAGGCCCAGTGCAAATTGCTGTTTTTTGCCTATTTCAGTGTTTCGCAAAAAAGGAATATCAAACGGAGTCCAAACGGAATGAAACCTTCGGGAGAGTTATTTTTGGAACAAACACAATCCAGGAGACTTGGAGTGGACGTCAAGGAAGCAACGAGGCGGCCACGAGGTAGGGAGGCGCACCCAGGGGGTAGGCGCGCCCCCACCCTCGTGGGCCCCTCGTGGCTCCCCCAACCGACTTCTTTCGCCTATATATACTCATATACCCCGAAAACATCCGAGAGCACCACGAAACCCTATTTCCACTGCCGCAACCTTCTGTACCCGTGAGATCCCATCTTGGGGCCTTTTCCGGCGCTCCGCCGAAGGGGGAATCGATCACGGAGGGCTTCTACATCAACACCATAGCCTCGATGATGTGTGAGTAGTTTACCACAGACCTTCGGGTCCATAGTTTTTAGCTAGATGGCTTCTTCTCTCTCTTTGATTCTCAATACCAAGTTCTCCTCGATCTTCTTGGAGATCTATTCGATGTAATACTTTTTGCGGTGTGTTTGTCGAGATCCGATGAATTGTGGGTTTATGATCAAGATTATCTATGAACAATATTTGATTCTTCTCTGAATTCTTTTATGTATGATTTGATATCTTTGCAAGTCTTTTCGAATTATCATTTTGGTTTGGCCTACTAGATTGATATTTCTTGCAATGGGAGAACTGCTTAGCTTTGGGTTCAATCTTGCGGTGTCCTTTCCCAGTGACAGCAGGGGCGTCAGGGCACGTACTGTATTGTTGCCATCGACGATAAAAAGATGGGGTTTATATCATATTCCTTGAGTTTATCCCTCTACATCATGTCATCTTGCTTAATACGTTACTCCGTTCTTATGAACTTAATACTCTAGATGCATGCTGGATAGCAGTCGATGTGTGGAGTAATAGTAGTAGATGCAGAATCGTTTCGATCTACTTGACACGGACGTGATGCCTATATACATGATCATGACTAGATATTCTCATAACTATGCGCTTTTCTATCAATTGCTCGACAGTAATTTGTTCACCCACCGTAAGATATACTATCTTGAGAGAAGCCACTAGTGAAACCTATGGCCCCCGGGTCTCTTTTCTATCATATTATATCACTTTTATTTATATCGCATCTCATTTACTATTTTGCAATCTTTACTTTTCAATCAATACAACAAAAATACCAAAAATATTTATCTTATTATCTCTATCAGATCTCACTTTTGCAAGTGGCCGTGAAGGGATTGACAACCCCTTTATCGCGTTGGTTGCAAGGTTCTTATTTGTTTGTGAAGGTACTAGGCGACTTGTGCGTAACCTCCTACTGGATTGATACCTTGGTTCTCAAAAGCTGAGGGAAATACTTACGCTACTTTGTTGCATCACCCTTTCCTCTTCAAGGGAAAACCAACGCATGCTCAAGAGGTAGCACACCCCACTCCGCCAGCGCGGCGCTGGTGGCCCTCAGAGAAGAGCGCCAGGTCGTGGGCCTGCCAAGTGGAACCACCCTTTCCTTGTTGCAATCCGTGCTAAATTCTACTCATGCTTATAGTCAAAATAAAGCCTTTACTAAACACATCGTTGATGCTTTAATGCAATCTTATGAAGAAAAACTTGAATTAGAAGTTTCTATCCCTAGGAAACTCTATGATGAGTGGGAACCTATTATTAAAATTAAGATTAAAAATCATGAATGCTATGCTTTGTATGATTTGGGTGCTAGTGTTTCCACGATTCCTAAAACTTTGTGTGATATACTAGGTTTCCATGAATTTGATGATTGCTCTTTAAATTTGCATCTTGCGGATTCCACCGTTAAGAAACCTATGGGAAGGATTAATGATGTTCTTATTATTGCAAATAGGAATTATGTGCCCATACATTTCATTGTTCTCGATATAGATTGCAATCCTTCACGTCCTATTATTCTTGGTAGACCTTTTCTTAGAATAATTGGTGCAATTATTGATATGAAGGAAGGAAATATTAGATTCCAATTTCCATTAAGGAAAGGCATGGAGCACTTTCCTAGGAAGAAAATCAAATTACCTTATGAATCTATTATGAGGGCCACCTATGAATTGCAAACCAAAGATGATAATACCTAGATCTATTTTTGTTTTTATGCCTAGCTAGGGGCGTTAAACGATAGCGCTTGTTGGGAGGCAACCCAATTTTATTTTTTCCTTGCCTCTTTTTCCTGTTTAGTAATAAATAATTCATCTAGCCTCTGGTTAGATGTGGTTTTGTGTTTTAGTTAGTATTTGTGCCAAGTAGAACCTTTAGGACAACCTATGGTGATAGTTAATTTGATCTTGCTGAAAAACAGAAATTTTTGCATGCACGAGATTAGTTTTCATAAATCACAGAAACGTGCTTTTCAGTTGATTCTTTTTGCAGAAGATTAATAAACAATTTATCTAGGACTTCCTAATTGATCAGAATGTTTTGGGTTACAGAAGTTTGAGTTTGATACAGATTGCTATAGACTGTTCTCTTTTTGACAAATTCTGTTTTTTCGTGTGTTGTTTGCTTATTTTGATGAATCTATGGCTAGTATCCGGGGGTATGAACCATAGAGAAGTTGGAATACAGTTGGTTTAACACCAATATAAATAAAGAATGAGTTCATTACAGTACCTTACTATGGTGGTTTGTTTTCTGGCACTAACGGAGCTCATGAGATTTTCTGTTAAGTTTTGTGTTGTGAAGTTTTCAAGTTTTTGGGTAAAGACTTGATGGATTATGGAATAAAGAGTGGCAAGAGCCTAAGCTTGGGGATGCCCAAGGCACCCCAAGGTAAAATTCAAGGACAACCAAAATCCTAAGCTTGGGTATGCCCCGAAAGGCATTCCCTCTTTTATCTTCGTCTATCGGTAACTTTACTTGAGGCTATATTTCTATTCACCACATGATATGTGTTTTGCTTGGAGCATCTTGTATGATTTGAGTCTTTGCTTTTTATTTTACCACAATCATCCTTGCTGTACACACCTTTTGGGAGAGACACACATGAATCGGAATTTATTATAATACTCTATGTGCTTCACTTATATCTTTTGAGCTAGATAGTTTTGCTCTAGTACTTACTTATATCTTTTTAGAGCACGGTGGTGGTTTTAGTTTATAGAAATTATTGATCTCTCATGCTTCACTTATATTATTTCGAGAGTCTTTTAGAACAGCATGGTTATTTTCTTTGGTTATAAAACTAGTCCTAAAGTGATGAGCATCCAAGATAGGTATACTAAAAACTATCATATAAAGTGCATTGAATACTATGAGAAGTTTGATTCTTTATGATTGTTTTGAGATATGAGGATGGTGATATTAGAGTCATGCTAGTTGAGTAGTTGTGAATTTGAGAAATACTTGTGTTAAAGTTTGTGATTCCCGTAGCATGCACGTATGGTGAACCGTTATGTGATGAAGTTGGAGCATGATTTATTTATTGATTGTCTTCCTTATGTGTGGAGGTCGGGATCGCGCGATGGTTAACTCCTACCAACCCTTCCCCTAGGAGCATGCGTGTAGTACTTTGTTTTGATGACTTGTAGATTTTTGCAATAAGTATGTGGGTTCTTTATGACTAATGTTGAGTCCATGGATTATACGCACTCTCACCCTTCCACCATTGCTAGCCTCTCTAATACCGCGCACCTTTCGCCGGTATCATACACCCACCATATACCTTCCTCAAAACAGCCACCATACCTACCTAATATGGCATTTCCATAACCATTCTGAGACATATTGCCATGCAACTTTCCACCGTTCCGTTTATTATGACACGCTCCATTATTGTCATATGGCTTTGCATCATCATGTAGTTGACATCATATTTGTGGCAAAGCCACCGTTCATAATTTTTTATACATGTCACTCTTGATTCATTGCATATCCCGGTACACCGCCAGAGGCATTCACATAGAGTCATATTTTGTTTTAAGTATCGAGTTGTAATTCTTGAGTTGTAAGTAAATAAAAGTGTGATGATCTTCATTTTTAGAGCATTGTCCCAGTGAGGAAAGGATGATGGAGACTATGATTCCCCCACAAGTCGGGATGAGACTCCGGACGAAAAAAAAAGAGGCCATAAAAAAGAGAAAATGCCCAAATAAAAAAATAAAAAAATGAAAAAAAGAGAGAAAAAGAGAGAAGGGACAATGTTACTATCCTTTTACCACACTTGTGCTTCAAAGTAGCACCATGATCTTCATGATAGAGAGTCTCTTATTTTGTCACTTTCATATACTAGTGGGAATTTTTCATTATAGAACTTGGCTTGTATATTCCAATGACGGGCTTCCTCAAATTGCCCTAGGTATTCGTGAGCAAGCAAGTTGGATGCACACCCACTTAGTTTGTTTTGTTGAGCTTTCATACACTTATATCTCTAGTGCATCCGTTGCATGGCAATCCCTACTCACTCACATTGATATCTATTGATGGGCATCTCCATAGCCCATTGATACGCCTAGTTGATGTGAGACTATCTTCCTCCTTTTTGTCTTCTCCACAACCACCATATTCCATTCCACATATAGTGCTATGTCCATGGCTCACGCTCATGTATTGCGTGAAAGTTGAAAAAGTTTGAAAAAATTAAAGTATGAAACAATTGCTTGGCTAAAACCGGGGTTGTGCATGATTTAAATATTTTGTGTGATGAAGATAGAGCATAGCCAGACTATATGATTTTGTAGGGATAACTTTCTTTGGCCATGTTATTTTGAGAAGACATGATTGCTTTATTAGTATGCTTGAAGTATTATTATTTTTATGTCAATACTAATCTTTTGTTTTGAATATTTCGGATCTGAACATTCATGCCACAATAAAGAAAATTACATTGAGAATTATGTTAGGTAGCATTCCACATCAAAAATTCTGTTTTTATCATTTACCTACTCGAGGACGAGCAGGAATTAAGCTTGGGGATGCTTGATACGTCTCCAACGTATCTATAATTTTTGATTGTTCCAAGCTATTATATTATCTGTTTTGGATGTTTAATGGGCTTTATTATACACTTTTATATTATTTTTGGGACTAACCTACTAACCGGAGGTCCAGTGCAAATTACTGTGTTTGCCTATTTCAGTGTTTCGCAGAAAAGGAATATCAAACGGAGTCCAAACGGAATGAAACCTTCGGGAGAGTTATTTTTGGAACAAACGCAATCCAGGAGACTTGGAGTGGACGTCAAGGAAGCAACGAGGCGGCCACGAGGTAGGGAGGCGCGCCCCCACCCTCGTGGGCCCCGGCTCCCCCAACCGACTTCTTTTGCCTATATATACTCATATACCCCCAAAACATCCGAGAGCACCACGAAACCCTATTTCCACTGGCGCAACCTTCTGTACCCGTGAGATCCCATCTTGGGGCCTTTTCTGGTGCTCCGCCGGAGGGGGAATCGATCACGGAGGGCTTCTACATCAACACCATAGCCTCTCCGATGATGTGTGAGTAGTTTACCACAGACCTTCGGGTCCATAGTTATTAGCTAGATGGCTTCTCCCTCTTTGATTCTCAATACCAAGTTCTCCTCGATCTTCTTGGAGATGTAATAATTTTTGTGGTGTGTTTGTCGAGATCCAATGAATTGTGGGTTTATGATCAAGATTATCTATGAACAATATTTGATTCTTCTCTGAATTATTTTATGTATGATTTGATATCTTTGCAAGTCTCTTCGAATTATCAGTTTGGTTTGGTCTACTAGATTGATCTTTCTTGCAATGGGAGAAGTGCTTAGCTTTGGGTTCAATCTTGCGGTGTCCTTTCCCAGTGACAGCAGGGGCAGCAGGGCACGTATTGTATTGTTGCCATCGAGGATAAAAAGATGGGGTTTATATCATATTGCTTGAGTTTATCCCTCTACATCATGTCATCTTGCTTAATACGTTACTCCGTTCTTATGAACTTAATACTCTAGATGGATGCTGGATAGCGGTCGATGTGTGGAGTAATAGTAGTAGATGCAGAATCGTTTCGATCTAGTTGACACGGACGTGATGCCTATATACATGATCATGCCTAGATATTCTCATAACTATGCGCTTTTCTATCAATTGCTCGACAGTAATTTGTTCACCCACGATAAGAGATGCTATCTTGAGAGAAGCCACTAGTGAAACCCATGGCCCCCGGGTCTCTTTTCTATCATATTATATCACTTTTATTTATATCGCATCTCGTTTACTATTTTGCAATCTTTACTTTTTTATCTATACAACAAAACTACCAAAAATATTTATCTTATTATCTCTATCAGATCTCACTTTTGCAAGTGGGCGTGAAGAGATTGACAACCCCTTTATCGCGTTGGTTGCAAGGTTCTTATTTGTTTGTGTAGGTACTAGGCGACTTGTGTGTAACCTCCTACTGGATTGATACCTTGATTCTCAAAAGCTGAGGGAAATACTTACGCTACTTTGCTGCATCACCCTTTCCTCTTCAAGGGAAAACCAACGCATGCTCAAGAGGTAGCACACCCCACTCCGCCAGCGCGGCGCTGGTGGCCCTCGGAGAAGAGCGCCAGGTCGAGGGCCTGCCAAGTGGAACCACCAAGCCGGACGAGGCAGCGCAACACCAAGGTGATGCTCCTGAGGCAGCGGCAGCCCCAGCGAGTCATCAAGCCCTTGAAGCCGGAGATCCACAAGAAACACCTCAGCCCCCGGGAGCCGAAGACTCCGTCAGCTCTCCCGCCCTTATCGAGCACCCGGTGTACTTCGTCAGCACAGTGCTACGGGATACGAGAGCACGATACCCCATGCCTCAGAAACTCTTGCTTGCGCTCCTGGTGGCCTCGCGTAAGTTGCGCCACTACTTCCAGGGTCACCCCATAAAGGTCGTCTCAGCCAACCCGCTGGAGAGAGTGCTATGAAGCCCCAATGCTGCGGGAAGAGTTGCCGAATGGAACATCGAGCTGCAAGCATTTGATTTGGAGTTCAGCACAGCCAGGGTCATCAAGGGGGCTGCACTCGCCGACTTCGTGGCAGAATGGACCGACACCCCAGAACTCGAAGCGGGCGAGAACCGATCCCTCTCGCCAGGGAGTGAAGCGCCAGATGGCTGGGTCATGTACTTCGACGGTGCGTTTGCACGCCAGGACTAGAGCTGTTGCTACCTCTTGAGCACTGCGTTGGTTTTCCCTTGAAGAGGAAAGGGTGATGCAGAAAAGTAGCGTAAGTATTCCCCTCAGTTTTTGAGAACCAAGATACCAATCCAGTAGGAGGCAACGCACGAGTCCCTCGCACCTACAGGAACAAATAAATCCTCGCAACCAACGCGATAAGGGGTTGTCAATCCCTTCACGGTCACTTACGAGAGTGAGATATGATAGATATGATAAGATAATATTTTTGGTATTTTTATGATAAAGATGCAAAGTAAAGGAAACAAAATAAAAGGCAAGGAAATAGCTTGTTGATGGGAGATTAATATGATGGAAAATAGACCCGGGGGCCATAGGTTTCACCAGTGGCTTCTCTCAAGAGCATAAGTATTTACGGTGGGAGAACAAATTACTGTTGAGCAATTGACAGAATTGAGCATAGTTATGAGAATATCTAGGTATGATCATGTATATAGGCATCCCGTCCGAGACAACTAGACCAACTCCTGCCTGCATCTACTACTATTACTCCACACATCGACCGCTATCCAGCATGCATCTAGAGTATTAAGTTCATAAGAACAGAGTAACGCTTTAAGCAAGATGACATGATGTAGAGGGATAAACTCATGCAATATGATATAAACCCCATCTTGTTATCCTCGATGGCAACAATACAATACGTGCCTTGCTGCCCCTACTGTCACTGGTAAAGGACACCGCAAGATTGAACCCAAAGCTAAGCACTTCTCCCATTGCAAGAAAGATCAATCTAGTAGGCCAAACCAAACTGATAATTCGAAGAGACTTGCAAAGATAACCAATCATACATAAAAGAATTCAGAGAAGATTCAAATATTGTTCATAGATAAACTTGATCATAAACCCAAAAGAAGATTACATCGAATAGATCTCCACAAGAGAGGGGGAGAACATTGTATTGAGATCCAAAAAGAGAGAAGAAGCCATCTAGCTAATAACTATGGACCCAAAGGTCTGAGGTAAACTACTCACACATCATTGGAGAGGCTATGGTGTTGACGTAGAAGCCCTCCGTGCTCGATGCCCCCTCCGGTGGAGCTCCGGAACAGGCCCCAAGATGGGATCTCACGGGTACAGAAGGCTGCGGCGGTGGAATTAGGTTTTTGGCTCCGTATCTGGTAGTTTGGGGGTACGTAGGTATATATAGGAGGAAGGAGTATGTCGGTGGAGCAACAGGGGGCCCACGAGGGTGGAGGGCGCGCCCCCTACCTCGTGCCCTCCTGGTTGATGTCTTGACGTAGGGTCCAAGTCCTATGGATCACGTTCGTTCCGAAAATCACATTCCCGAAGGTTTCATTCCGTTTGGACTCCGTTTGATATTCTTTTTCTGCGAAACTCTGAAATAGGCACAAAAACAGCAATTCTGGGCTGGGCCTCCGGTTAATAGGTTAGTCCCAAAAATAATATGAAAGTGTATAATAAAGACCAATAATGTCCAAAACAGAATATAATATAGCATGGAACAATCAAAAATTATAGATACGTTGGAGACGTATCAAGCATCCCCAAGCTTAATTCCTGCTCGTCCTCGAGTAGGTAAATGATAAAAACAGAATTTTTGATGTGGAATGCTACTTGGCATAATTTCAATGTAATTCTTCTTAATTGTGGTATGAATATTCAGATCCGAAAGATTCAAGACAAAAGTTTAATATTGACATAAAATTAATAATACTTCAAGCATACTAACTAAGCAATTATGTCTTCTCAAAATAACATGGCCAAACAAAGTTATCCCTACAAAATCATATAGTCTGGCTATGCTCTATCTTCACCACACAAAATATTTAAATCATGCACAACCCCGATGACAAGCAATTGTTTCATACTTTTGACGTTCTCAAACTTTTTCAATCTTCACGCAATACATGAGCGTGAGCCATGGACATAGCATTATATGTGGAATAGAATGGTGGTTGTGGAGAAGACAAAAAGGAGAAGATAGTCTCACATCAACTAGGCGTATCAACGGGCTATGGAAATGCCCATCAATAGATATCAATGTGAGTGAGTAGGGATTGCCGTGCAACAGATGCACTAGAGCTATAAGTATATGAAAGCTCAACAAAAGAAACTAAGTGGGTGTGCATCCAACTTGCTTGCTCACGAAGACCTAGGGCATTTTGAGGAAGCCCATCATTGGAATATACAAGCCAAGTTCTATAATGAAAAATTCCCACTAGTATATGAAAGTGATATCATAGGATTCTTTATCATGAAGATCATGGTGCTACTTTGAAGCACAAGTGTGGTAAAAGGATAGTAGCATTGCCCCTTCTCTCTTTTTCTGTCTTTCATTTTTTATTTGGGCCTTTTTTTATGGCCTCTTTTTTTTAGTCCGGAGTCTCATCCCGACTTGTGGGGGGATCATAGTCTCCATCATCCTTTCCTCACTTGGGACAATGCTCTAAAAATGATGATCATCACACTTTTATTTACTTACAACTCAAAAATTACAACTCAATACTTGGAACAAAATATGACTCTATGTGAATGCCTCCGGCGATGTACCGGGATATGCAATTAATCAAGAGTTACATGTATGAAAGAATTATGAATGGTGGCTTTGCCACAAATACAATGTCAACTACATGATCATGCGAAGCAATATGACAATGATGGAGCATGTCATAATAAACGGAACGGTGGTAAGTTGCATGGCAATATATCTCGGAATGGCTATGGAAATGCCATGATAGGTAGGTATGGTGGCTGTTTTGAGGAAGGTATATGGTGGGTGTATGATACCGGCAAAAAGTGCGCGGTATTAGAGAGGCTAGCAATGGTGGAAGGAAGAAAAGTGTGTATAATCCATGGACTCAACATTAGTCATAAAGAACTCATATAATTATTGCAAAAATCTACAAGTTATCAAAGCAAAGTATTACGCGCATGCTCCTAGGGGGATAGATTGGTAGGAAAAGACCATCGCTCGTCCCCGACCGCCACTCATAAGGAAGACAATCAATAAATAAATCATGCTCCGACTTCATCACATAACGGTTCACCATACGTGCATGCTACGGGAATCACAAACTTTAACACAAGTATTTCTCCCCCTCACTTCTGGTGGCACCAGAGCGCCACCGGGGCCATCATCATCACCGCAATCTACACCACAACTTCACCGCCCTCATCACCAACTCTTCCCCCCTCTATGCAGCGGTGTAACCCCTCTTTTACCCGCTGTAATCTCTACTTAAACATGGTGCTCAACACTATATATTATTTCCCAATGATGTATGGCTATCCTATGATGTTTGAGTAGATCCGTTTTGTCCTATGGGTTAATTGATGATCATGATTGGTTTGAGTGCATGTTTTATTATTGGTGCTGTCCTATGGTGCTCTCCGTGTCGCACAAGCGTGAGGGATTCCCGCTGTAGGGTTTTCAATATGTTCATGGTTTGCTTATTGTCTGCGTTGCGTGAGTGACTGAAACACAAACACGGATAAGTGGGTCATGGCTGCTACCTCTTGAGCACTGTGTTGGTTTTCCCTTGAAGAGGAAAGGGTGATGCAGCAAAGTAGCGTAAGTATTTCCCTCAATTTTTGAGAACCAAGGTATCAATCCAGTAGGAGGCCACGCACGAGTCCCTCGCACCTACACAAACAAATAAATCCTCGCAACCAACGCGATAAGGGGTTGTCAATCCCTACACGGTCACTTACGAGAGTGAGATCTGATAGATATGATAAGATAATATTTTTGGTATTTTTATGATAAAGATGCAAAGTAAAATAAAAGGCAATGGAAATAGCTTGTTGTTGGAAGATTAATATGATGGAAAATAGACCCGGGGCCATAGGTTTCACTAGTGGCTTCTCTCGAGAGCATAAGTATTTACGGTGGGTGAACAAATTACTGTTGAGCAATTGACAGAATTGAGCATAGTTATGAGAATATCTAGGTATGATCATGTATATATGCATCACGTCCGAGACAAGTAGACCGACTCCTGCCTGCATCTACTACTATTACTCCACACATCGACCGCTATCCAGCATGCATCTAGTATTAAGTTCATAAGAACAGAGTAACTCTTTAAGCAAGATGACATGATGTAGAGGGATAAACTCATGCAATATGATATAAACCCCATCTTGTTATCCTCGATGGCAACAATACAATACGTGCCTTGCTGCCCCTACTGTCACTGGGAAAGGACACCGCAAGATTGAACCCAAAGCTAAGCACTTCTCCCATTGCAAGAAAGATCAATCTAGTAGGCCAAACCAAACTGATAATTCGAAGAGACTTGCAAAGATAACCAATCATACATAAAAGAATTCAGAGAAGATTCAAATATTGTTCATAGATAAACTTGATCATAAACTCACAATTCATCGGTCTCAACAAACACACCTCAAAAGAAGATTACATCGAATAGATCTCCACGAGAGAGGGGGAGAACATTGTATTGAGATCCAAAAAGAGAGAAGAAGCCATCTAGCTAATAACTATGGACCCGAAGGTCTGAGGTAAACTACTCACACATCATCGGAGAGGCCATGGTGTTGATGTAGAAGCCCTCCGTGATCGATGCCCCCTCCGGCGGAGCTCCGGAACAGGCCCCAAGATGGGATCTCACGGGTACAGAAGGTTGCGGCGGTGGAATTAGGTTTTTGGCTCCGTATCTGGTAGTTTGGGGGTACGTAGGTATATATAGGAGGAAGGAGTGCGTCGGTGGAGCAACAGGGGGCCCACGAGGGTGGAGGTCGCCCCCAGGGGGTAGGCGCGCCCCCTACCTCGTGACATCCTGGTTGATGTCTTGATGTAGGGTCCAAGTCCTCTGGATCACGTTCATTCTGAAAATCACGTTCTCGAAGGTTTCATTCCGTTTGGACTCCGTTTGATATTCTTTTTCTGCGAAACTCTGAAATAGGCAAAAAAACAGCAATTCTGGGCTGGGCCTCCAGTTAATAGGTTAGTCCCAAAAATAATATAAAAGTGTATAATAAAGCCCAATAATGTCCAAAATAGAATATAATATAGCATGGAACAATAAAAAATTATAGATACGTTGGAGACGTATCAGCTGTGCTCATCTCGCCCACTCAGGACAAGCTTTACTACGCCATGCAGCTCTGCTTCCAGCGGGGCGAGAAGGTCTCCAACAACATCGCAGAATACGAGGGCCTCATCGCCGGCCTTAAGGCTGCGGTGGCCCTGGGGGTGAAACGCCTCACCATCAGGGGAGACTCACAGCTCCTCGTCAACTTCTCCAACAAGGTGTACGAGCCGAAGGATGAGCACATGGAGGCATACCTCGCGGAGGTACGCCTGGGCCTGGAGCTACAGCATGTGTCTCGTGACACCAACAAAGAGGCCGACTACATCGCAAAGAGGGCGTCCAGGCGCCTGCCCCAAGAGCCCGGCGTCTTTGAGGAACGACTCTTCAAGCCTTCGGCAGCGCCTCCGCCTGCGGAACCGGCGCCCCCTCAGGAGGAACTCCCCCAGCCACTGGCCTCGGGAGCCCCCGCCTGCGGCCCGACCTCGGGAGCGCGCCTGCTCCTGGCCCTCGAGCCTCAGGAGGGGTGCTAGACCGATGAGTTCAAGGCATACCTGACGCAAGGCACGTTGCTGGAGAAGGAAGAGGACGCGGAGCGTGTGGCCCGGCAGGCTACGGCGTACTGCATTCGGGACGGTGAGCTATACAGAAAGCGGCCAAATGATGTTTCTCTATGATGCATCTCCAGGGAGCAGGGGAATGAGTTGCTGGCTGACATACATGGCAGAGACTGCGGGCATCACTCGTCGTCACGCACCCAGGTTGGCAAGGCTTTCCGCAGTGGGTTCTACTGACCCACGACACTCAACGACGCGGCCGAGCTGGTGAAATCCTGCGAGGCCTGCCAATTCCACGCCAAGCAGATCCACCAGCCAGCTCAGGGCCTCCAAACTATCCTGCTTTCATGGACATTCGCGGTCTGGGGGCTAGATATCCTGGGCCCATTCCCTCGAGCGCCTGGAGGATACCGCTACCTCTACGTCGCCATCGACAAATTCACCAAATGGGCGGAAGTGGAAGCCGTCCGCACCATCCCAGCCGGGTCAGCAGTTAAATTCATCAAGGGCCTCGTAAGCCGCTTTGGGGTCCCTAACCGCATCATCACCGACAACGGCTCACAGTTCACTAGCAATCTCTTCAAGACATATTGTGCTAACCTTGGAACGCAGATCTGCTACGCTTCTGTGGCGCACCCCAGGAGCAATGGCCAAGCCGAACGCGCCAACGCGGAAGTCCTGAGGGGTCTCAAGACCAGGACCTTCAAGAAGAAGCTCGAGGCCTGCGGCAGGGGCTGTCATGACGAGCTCCAGTCCATGCTATGGTCCATCCGCACCACCGCCGCCAAGCCGACAGGCGAGACCCCATTCTTCCTCGTCTATGGAGCAGAAGCGGTTCTCCCACACGAGGCCAGGCATCGCTCCGCGCGGGTCCTGGCGTTTGATGAAACGCAGCAGGATGCCATGCAGGGGATGTACCTCGTGCTGGGGGAGGAACACCGCCGTGAAGCCTCGCTCCGAGCAGCAAGGTACCAGCAGGCGCTGCGGCGGTACCACTGCCGCAGCGTCCGCTCCAGGATGCTCGAGCTGGGTGATCTCGTCCTGAGGCGGGTGCTCTCCAGGGAAGGGCTGCACAAGCTCTCACCCATGTGGGAGGGCCCGTTTTGGGTCACCCACGTCTCCAGGCCTGGCGCCACGCACCTGGAGACGTAGGACGGGATCCCCATCCAGAACGCCTGGAACATCCAGCACCTCCGGAAGTTCTACCCATGAAGCAAGGCCCAGTGCCTATGAAGGTCTACACTCGTGACACTCTCACGTAATAATGAGTGGGGCTGTACACGCCCCGGAATCTCAGGAGTGCCGCCCTCGGGCCTCGGGGGCTCCCTCCCGCGTCCTAGTGGCAGCACTTAGCTCCGTGCTGGTGAGAAGAAAAGAAGACTAGACTAGGTGCCGGACGTGGCTTTTCATTTGCTTTCCGCAGTTGGCTTGCCCCTCTTTAATGAAAATTTGCTTTCTGGTGTTCCTTGCCAGCTTGGTTCCATCACCTTTTGCCTCCTTTTTCTGCCCTCGGTTCCTCGTTTTGGCCCGTACTCCTCGCATGCCTCGCGAGGGGGCTGGACAGGTGCCCTCGTGAGCATTTTTCCTGTTCTTCGCAAGGCACCCTCACTCGAGCTCGCAAACTGGTGCACCTCTCTCAATCCGTGCCCCTCGGGTACCGCGATGCGAAGCGCTGGGTCATGGCCGGTTGCGCCTGCGACCAGGATTCAGAAGGGCTCGGAGAATAAGAGTTTCCTAATGAATTTTTGCAGTCCCCAGACGCCCCAAGCCATGGAGGCCTCGCCAGGTACTGGGAAATGCGTGCCTCATGAGGCAGAAACTACTACTTCGAACGCATCAAGCTAAGTTATTCCTACGCGCCTACATAAAACGTTGATGCTGCAACATGACACAGGAACGATAAACATAGCATAGCAACTTGGAAATCATGGTTCGTTGCACGCCCCTGCGGAGCCGCCATACTTGTCTCTGTCTTAATGCAGGAAGAAAAGGAAGAACGAAACAAAAGTGGCGCGCGCTCCCGCGGCAGTTCACGAGGATGGGCCCATGGCGCTCTCCTGAGCTTAGCCAGACCCCTCCTCGCACTTCATTGGGGCGCGGCGACGAGACGACCCACTGCCGCCCTCGAAGCGGGCGCGGCGACCTGGCGGCTGGTCGTAGCAGCCGCTGCTGGAGCTGTCGCCAGAGGAAGAATCGCCGTAGCTGGACGAGCAGCGGCCAGCACCGAGGGCAAGACCATCCTCACCCTCGTCACGACCGTCGCCAAGGCCGAGCACCTCGCCGCTATCGTTGTCCTCGGGGCAGCACCCGACGCGACGGTCGTCTTCTCCGAATACCCTCACCTAGAGGGTCGCGTTGCCATAGTACTTGAAGTGGAGGGTGCACCACCTGCCCAGGCCACGCGCGTGGGCAAATGTCTGCCAGCCGCGGGCCAGGGCTGCATTGCCTGCGACGGAGACCTCCACCGCGACCCACGAAGCCTTGCTGCTGCAGCCGTCAGCCTGCAACCAGAGCCCGCCTGAACTCGTGGCCGGCAGCTCGCCGGCGAGGAAGCGTGGGAGCTGAAGCTAGGTGCTGCCCGTTTTCTCCGACCACACGACGAACTCCGGCAGCACTTCCGCCTAGTGGAAACGTGGCCAGGGAGGCCGCGCGACCATGGCGCGCCTCCCTTCATCGACGAGGCTGCCACAACATGGGCGACTCCCACCAGGCGAAGAGGCGCCGCCGCGGCCGCGAGGGACCATGGCAGGGGTCGCGGTGTGCTTGCGAGGGCGGCCGCGCCTCTCTTGGGCGGCGGTGAGCGGGGCCCCACCTGGCGGGCTTTCCCCTTCTTTGCGGCCGAGAACCTCTTCGTGGGCGCCATGGGTGTCGCTGCTAGCAATGAAGCAAGGAAGAAGGGGCGAGCGGAACGGGAAGAGATGGGCGACAGGGGCTCCGCCCCTCCTCATTTATAGCCTGGAGGAGGCCAACCGTCGACCTCCATGATCGCAGGTAATGATAACCCTTTTTTGCATGCAGCAGAGACTCGTCAAGTCGGGCAGTTGCCGAGGCAGCGTGGGGAAGCGGAGACGCCCACGTCCAATCAATCATCACGCGTCAAGCGGGCCTGCAGGCTGTTGGGGCCCGCGGCGCTTCGCACTTGCCCTTTGGCTTCGCCTTGAAGCCAAGTCCGAGCGCGCCTTGGGCCCGGGGGCTACTGTCGGCGTTCTGGGAACGGGGGTCCCCAGACTTGCCTGCCTGCGGCCCACGGCGTGGCTCCACCAGCGGCCCTGTACGGCCCATCTTCACCAGCAAGCACTCACGACCCTCGCGAGGGCCCAAGCCTCGTGAGGCGGACGACACAAGACCTCCTCAGGGGTGGCCCCACCAAGCTAGCTCGCGAGGAGCGGAGAGATCAAGGCAAGGGGCACCTCGCGAGGTCCCTGTGAGACAAGCCATGATGACCATGACCAGGCGGGCGCCAGCGCACGCAGTGTCCTCGTTTCCTCTTTGGTGCTAAAGAGGCAACCGCAGGTGAGGAGCCCCGAGGCATCACGCAAAGGTTTCCATATCGGTGCAACAAGACCAAGACCAGCAGGACGGAGGTCACCGTGGAGCCCAAGACGGCGTCATCACCAGAGCCTTTGGCAGGCGGAGACTACTTTTGTCAGGATAGCTTGTACTAGTTGTCCCCCTTCAAACTTGGCCGTTGTGGCATCCCTTCCCGATCAATATTTGGGAAGAGGACCAAGGCCTCTATAAATAGGACTAGCCACCATCGTAGGAGGCAACTCATCTGGGATCAGATCTAGACTGGCCGGAGAGACACCACACCAGCTCACCAAGCACAAGAACACCTCTCCTCAGGTGGTTGTTCTTCCCTTGTAACTGTTCATCCTCAGCCCAAGAGGCAATCCACCACACCACACTGGAGTAGGGTATTACACCACATCGGTGGCCCGAACCAGTATAAATCTTGTGTCCCTTTGTTCTTTGGGTTCGTGGAGCTAGGCCGTGAGATTGTGGAGCGTGTGAGCTAGGAGGAGGAGAGATCTTCGTGCGCACCCTAGTGTTCGAACCTTAAGGGTTTTGCCGGAACCCGTGATCCGATAGAGAGGGAGGAGGAGAAGGAAATGGGGGGCCGCGCCCCCTCCCCTAGTCCAGTTCGGACTCCCCATGGGGGGCACCCCCTTATGGGCTGCCTCGCCTCCCTCCTATGGCCCATATCTTCCCCCGGGGGGTTCCGGTAACCCCCTCGGTACTCCGATATGTACCCGATACATTCCGAAACACTTCCGGTGTCCGAATACTATCGTCCAATATATCAATCTTTACCTCTCGACCATTTCGAGACTCCTCGTCATGTCCGTGATCTCATCCGAGACTTCGAACAATCTTAGGTCACCAAAAACACATAACTCATAATACAAATCATCATCGAACATTAAGCGTGTGGACCCTACGGGTTCGAGAACTATGTAGACATGACCGAGACATATCTCCGGTCAATAACCAACAACGGAACCTGGATGCTCATATTGGTTCCTACATATTCTACGAAGATCTTTATCGGTCAAACCGTAATGACAACATTCGTTGTTCCCTTTGTCATCGGTATGCTACTTGCCCGAGATTCGATCGTCGATATCTTCATACCTAGTTCAATCTCGTTACCGGCAAGTCTCTTTACTCGTTCCGTAATACAACATCCCGAAACTAACTTATTAGTCACTTTGCTTGCAAGGCTTCATATGATGTGCATTACCGAGAGGGCCCAGAGATACCTCTCTGATACTCGGAGTGACAAATCCTAATCTCGATCTATGCCAACCCAACAGACACCTTCGAAGATACATGTAGAGCATCTTTATAATCACCCAATTACGTTGTGACGTTTGATAGCACACAAGGTATTCCTCCGGTGTCCGGGAGTTGCATAATCTCGTAGTCGGAGGAACATGTATTTGACATGAAGAAAGCAGTAGCAAATAAAACTGAACGATCAATATGCTAAGCTAACGGATGAGTCATGTCCATCACATCATTCTCATAATGATGTGATCCCGATTATCAAATGACAACACATGTCCATGGTTAGGAAACTTAACCATCTTTGATCAACGAGCTAGTCAAGTAGAGGCTTACTAGGGACACAATGTTTTGTCTATGTATCCACACATGTATCAGGTTTCCGGTTAATACAATTCTAGCATGAATAATAAACATTATCATGAATAAGGAAATATAAAATAACAACTTTATTATTGCCTCTAGGGCATATTTCCTTCAATTTTTTCGATGAGGGAGAACAAGAAGGAGGAGACGTACAAGCTCATGTTGGATGCGCAAAAGGAAAGGATGGAGTGGGACCGGAAGAGGGCGGAGAAGAAGCTGGAAATTGAGAGGGAGAAGATCGAGTTGGAGAAGCAACAGGCGGCGATCAAACGGGAGCTCGAGAAGGCCTAAACATTTGGCGACATAGAGCTTGAGAAGAAAAGGTTGCAACTCGCATGGGACGCGGAAGATGCGAGGATCATGTTGGCGGACGAGACCCTCTATGATGAGCATGCGAAGAAGTGGCTTGTGGACAAGAAGGTGGAGATCAACGCACGTAGAAGTACGAGGTGGCGAGGGCGGCTGCGACCCGGATGCAGGCCGAGGAGGCTGCCCGGATGAAGGCAGAGCAGGACGCATTCCGCCTGGAGCAGGACGCATTCCGGGCGGAGCAGGCGCCAAGTCAGTGATCCGAGGCCATCCGTCATGCTGGGACATTGATTTCATTTTGCCATATCCGGTTTGTTGAACTATGATTTGCTTTGCTTTGTTTCTTTTTTTTCGAGCCTTAGCTTTATAGAAGAGAGAAATATATGCACAAGAGTTTGTATGGTAGATCGTCACAAACCGACGATCTCACCCAACCACTCCCCTACCCTAAACGGACTACTCACAAAAACGTTGGGACTCCTACCACTCCCGCTAACTTCCAGAGGTGTATCTCCTGGAAGATTAGATTCACCGTCGCGAACTCATCGCAAATAGCACCGGATTGAAAAAAACATAGCATTCCTTTGCTTCCATAACGTCCGGCAGATCAACATGACAAACGCGTCGAAGCCCTTCTATAAAGCTAGTTTCGAATTTTGGCATTCAGACAATTTGTACCGTATGATCGGCATGCATGGATTGCATGGATTTGAGGATCGAACTTTGCGGTATGTGGATATGCGGCGCAACATTTGAGGTGTGCCCCGTCAGTGCCCGCGGACGCGTCCGCGGGCGTTTGAGGGCCAGATTTGCTAAGTCCGGCTGCTCTAACTGTCCAGATGCATTACGCCTGCACTTAGAATTCGGTCTGCACCCACCCTGGTGTCATTTTCGTCGTCTCATCAAGTCAAATTCGAACGGCATGGGACCAGGGCACATACAAAAACCTAGCAAGATTCCTTTAAAGGAAAGTGTGCTGCTTGTTCGCCTTAAACTAGAAAGGCGTTACGATCCCATGGTATGGGGGATATGCTATGCATGGATGGGCACGTCCGACGAGACATATGCAATCCGATTCCCAGATCGCTCGGCTCAACCAACCTTTTGCCAGACGGATCAAATAATATCCGTTCTTTCTCCAAGTAGGTATAGTGCTACAAATACTAGTACAATGGTTCGTCCGAGAGCCAGCATACATCCGATCTGAATCTCACTGCATTTGAGGTCTGCATCTCATCTGATCTTGCCCATTCACTACCCAAGATCATTTCCGTCCGGGGCAACTTTGCGGCCTGCAAAATCGATGCACGTATCTTGAAGCTGATCCGAATTTGACCATCCTTATAATATGCAAATGCATTTCCCACGACGTGCATGGAGGAAATAGTATTAAAAGAAGAAGAGATCTGACCAAATCCTCATCAATTATATACAACCGAATCGTTGTTCATAACCCCCATACAAAGCCGTGATTAGTATATAATCCACCAAACTAATTCCGTGACCTCAGCATGCAGGTCAGGCCCCGCTTTTCGTTTGATTGGCGCTTCTTCTACAAGTGGCAATACTTTGTCCACCATATTAGTCCGTTAGCATTGACACTGAGCACCATAGGCATCTGATTGTGACTACGCGCTTGTCCAATTATTTGCCATGGTGAACGGTCCTAGGAACCTCGTACGAAATTGAGGGTTGAGTTTTTTTTTTCCGGGTTGAGTTTACTCTCTCATCCAGATCTCCGCACTATATAGTTACTACACAATTAGGATATACTCCTTCCGTCCGAAATTACTTGTCATCAAAATAAATAGAAATAAATGTATTTAAAACTAAAATACATTTAGATATATACATTCCTGCGACAAGTAATTTGGAACGAAGGAAGTACTTTTTATGATAGCAAACTATAACCACAACAAGTAAGAAGAAAAAGCTAAAGACATCAACTTTATGTCGTATATAATACACCCTCCGCCCAAACTACTTTCTGCAGAAATATATTCATTTCTGGGACAAGTAATTCGGGACGGAGAGAGTACGGTGAAAATGTCCACTTCCTTATGTGCAAGTCATTTTAAAACAGGAGGGCGTACACATAAACCATGTATATTCCTCCAAACAGAATGTGGCTCTAAATGATTTTACTGACCACGCCAGTGACGGCAAACAGCACGTCGCCCAAACCTGGCCGCGGTAAAATCAAATCAGCCTCGAACAAAACGTGCCTTTCCTTCGTCGTCGCCCCGACCGGGCAGCAGCAACGCTGGCCCAAGGAAGTCAGCAGTGAATGGCATGCTCGTGAAAAACAAAGAAACGCCACAGTAGTAGACCGACCCCACATGTCGGTGACCCACTCGCCCCAACCACCTCAGGGGCCCCGCGCCACCCCCAACGCCCAGACCCGGGACCCGACCCGTCACCGGCCCTCGTCATCCGCACCAGCACGGCCGCGCGCGTTCCACCCAGCCCACCACCGACCGGACCCAGACCCAGACCCAGAAGAGGTCGACGACGACGAAGGCCGGCCGGCGGGACCACGGGCGGCTCGTGCCGCCCCACGGAGCCAGATAGGGGCAGTTCCGTAAACTCCCCCCGGCCCCCAGATGCGGTATGCCGAGGAGCGGCCTCCCGTTGGGGGCAGTACGGTAAAAGCGCCTGTCCCCCTCACTCCTCTTCCATCCATCCCCATCCCCTTCCCCTTCCACAGTACTACTACTAGCCAGCCAGCCCAGTGCCACCACCACCACCGCCGCTAGCCCAAATCAAACCGCCAGCGAGAGCGCACAGAAAAAAACAGAGGCGAAAAGGGGAGGGAGAGAGGCTTTAGGAGGGGAGGGAGGCCGCCCCGAATCGCAAACCCTAGCCGCCCCGATCTGCAATGCCGGCGGCGTGCGGATGAGGCGGGTGGCGCCGGCGATGGTCCTCGCCTCCGCGGGCGGCGGAGGCGGGGGCGAGGGGGAGGGGGGCGAGGCGGCGTTCGTGGAGAAGGCGCTGCCGAACGGGGACGTGTACCGCGGCGGGTTCGCGGGCGGCGCGCCGCACGGCAAGGGCAAGTACGTGTGGGCGGACGGGTGCATGTACGAGGGGGAGTGGCGGCGCGGCAAGGCGTCCGGGAAGGGCCGCTTCTCCTGGCCGTCGGGCGCCACCTTCGAGGGCGAGTTCCGCGGGGGCCGGATCGAGGGGCAGGGCGTCTTCGTCGGGCCCGACGGCGCCACCTACCGCGGCGCCTGGGCGGCCGACCGCCGCCACGGGGCCGGCGCCAAGAGCTACGCCAACGGGGACTACTACGAGGGCCAGTGGCGCCGCAACATGCAGGACGGCCACGGCCGCTACGTCTGGGCCGCCGGCAACCAGTACGTCGGGGAGTGGCGCGGCGGCGTCATCTCGGGCCGCGGCGTGCTGATCTGGGCCAACGGCAGCCGCTACGACGGCGTGTGGGAGAACGGCGTGCCCAGGGGGACCGGGGTCTTCACCTGGCCCGACGGGAGCCGCTACGTCGGCTCCTGGCCGAGGAGCTGCGTGGACCTGCCGGCCATAAGCGGCACCTTCTTCCCGCCGGTTGGCCTCGGGGGTGCGGCGCGGAAGAGGTCCTCCGTGGAGGGGATTGGGGAGAAGGCGGCGGCCGTGCCGCGGATCTGCATCTGGGAATCGGAGGGCGAGGCAGGGGACATCACCTGCGACATTGTGGATGCGCTCGAGGCCTCCATGCTCTACCGGGAGGCCGCGCCCGCTGGAGGTGGGCCGACGTACATGCGGACGCAGCGCAGCGCCCGGCGAGGGGCCAACGGAGGGCCGTGCTGGTCGTCGTCGGCCGCTACCACGCCTGAGGGGAAGCGACCTGGGCAGACCATCTCCAAGGGGCATAAGAACTACGAGCTCATGCTGCAGCTGCAATTGGGCATCAGGTGATTCCTCGATATTTAGTTGTTGCCATGCTAAAATGCTGGCAATGTGGCTTGTATTTCAGCGAATTTCTGGATTTGTGGGTGTTTATTGTGTGCATCTTTCAGGCATTCGGTGGGGAAATCTGCGGCGGTGCCGATGAGGGAGCTTGCACTGGCAGATTTTGATCCTAGGGAGAAGTTCTGGACGCGGTTCCCTCCTGAGGGGTCAAAAGTCACGCCACCACATTCCTCCCCAGATTTCCGGTGGAAGGACTACTGCCCGATGGTGTTCGGGTGCTTGCTTGCGATTCCTTCTAAGCAATGTTCTCTGGATTGCTGTGTTTTCTTGCTACTGTATTACTGACTGGGATACTGGGTTATGCAGACATTTGAGGAAGTTGTTTGCTGTTGATCCGGCGGATTACATGCTCGCTATCTGTGGAAATGATGCCCTGAGGGAGCTGTCTTCGCCTGGGAAGAGCGGAAGTTTCTTTTACCTCACCCAAGATGACCGTTTCATGATTAAAACAGTGAGAAAATCAGAAGTCAAGGTAATTTTCTTGCTCATGCCATCGTTATGAACTGCACTTGTTTACAGCCTGTATGAAGTAGGTAACCTTTTATTTGGATTGGAGGTTCTGTCACTTGTGAAATGATTGACATTGTTTGAATTGCATCGTGGAAATGGCATCAAATTTGGAAAATCTTGTTTCTCACATAGGGTTTCAAGCCTTGCGAATGTGCGTCATTGTTTTGGCATTGTCTTCTTAGTCCTTATGTTTCGATGCATATAATTTAAAGCTAAATGTGCTGCCAAGTAGAAATACTTTGAGAGAAACGGTTTGTTTGTTAAATGGTATCTCATCACCTTGCTATTTGCCTGCGCAGTTGCTTATTCGGATGTTGTCTAGCTACTACCAACATGTTAGTCGATATGATTACTCTCTAATTACAAGGTTCTATGGTGTCCACTGTGTAAAGCCTATCAATGGACCGAAGGTGCGCAATATTTGCAATTCCTTGCCAGAAAATGTTTTTATGTTAGTTACTGATTAATCACAACCTCTCCAGGTCCGTTTTATTGTCATGGGAAATTTGTTCTGCTCGGACTATCAGATTCATCGCCGTTTTGATCTTAAAGGTTCATCATATGGCCGAACGGCAGACAAATTTGAAGAAGAGATCGATGAGACAACTACACTTAAAGACTTGGACCTCAACTTTGTATTTCGGTTGCGGCGGTCTTGGTATAGAGATCTCCATGAGTAAGTTCAATCCCTTACGATATCTGTGGTGTTGGAATTACTTTCAAGCCAATAACTCAATCGGTAATACTAACTTGATGTGTGGATTTATTCTCCAGGCAACTCCAGAGAGATTGCGAATTTTTGGAGTCTGAAGGTATTATGGACTACAGCTTCTTGGTGGGAGTTCACTTTTGTGATGATGTCTCTGCCTCGAAGATGGGATTGTCTACTTTTACGGCTTCTCCAAGTAAGTTCCTTCTTCTTTACCCAGAAAAGTTAAAAGATTGCCCATATGTGCTAACCTAAGCGATTATCCTTAAGCAGAGCTATCAATGAAGTGTGAGACATTTCAAGTTGGTGGTGGTGGCATGCCAGAGCTGTGCTTCTCAGATAACGATTATGATAGGATACCTGACTGCCGGTATGTTGCCGTGTTTTCTTTTGAACTGTTTCCTATCTTTTTCTTGCAAAACTCATTTGAATCCATGCATTCCAAACAAGCCTGGGTTAATGTTAGTGTAATTCTACCAACTTTTCTCAAAATGACCACATGAAACAGAAGTAGTTCTTTGCATCCTTTCAACGTTATGTACCTTGTGTTTAGATTCCTTTCAGACATTTGTTGTTTGCTGAAGATAAAATTGCAAGACTGCAATTTCATATTAGAAAATGGAAGCAGATAGTGCAACTTCAACAACCTGAAAGCAATTAGTTTAGTTTACCTTACTAGCCCATCCTTGTGCTTTGTCATGCCTAAAAGCATGGCTTTTGTGCTTTGTCACGGGTTCTACACTTGGCTCACGCCTTATACAAGCTGTACCTGGCTCAGTGCCCATCTTAGTTGACACTTTGAGCAGCCATCATACTGCAAAATCTTCATTGCTCTCCACTTTGTTAACACATATGCATTGTTGGGTCCTAGCTGTTTGCTCAGCTGCATTAGAGATGATTGTCCTGTCCTGTTTAAGAGCAACAAATGCTCCACAGCTTATTTGTTAACTCCATTAATCTGTGTTCTCTAATGCCATATTCCTACTTTTTCTTGATTTCAGGAAGCCATTGATTAGGTTGGGTGCGCACATGCCAGCCCGAGCAGAGCAAGCATCCAGAAGAAGCGAGTTCGACCCGTTTCTCCTCAGTGGTGGGGGATTCCTGGCCCCGAACCAGACCGGCGAAGTGCACGACGTGATTCTGTATTTCGGGATAATCGACATTCTCCAAGACTATGACATCACCAAAAGGCTAGAGCATGTTTACAAGTCGTTGCAGACTGACCCCAATTCGATATCTGCGGTGGACCCGAAGCTCTATTCCAAGAGGTTTCAGGATTTCATCGGCAGAATTTTTGTGGAAGATGGCTAAGAATTGGGGTCAAAGATATGCATGCAACAGGAATTCCATATGAAGTCCAGTCCAGAGCGAGCACCTGCGACGATTGATTCCATGGTGGTTTTGGTAGATTTTCTGCATGGTCAAAGGAACTCCATATATTTAAAATGCCAACAAGCATCATCAGCCGCTGGAATCAGGTAAAAATCAGCTCGTCGACCGGGTAATCACTGTTGAACTCTCGATTCAGCAGTGAAGGGAGACGAGGTTGCAAAGCAATTCGCCGCGACCAGGAGAATGTGGACTGTGGCTCGATTTTGGAAACGCGGCCACGAGGATCGGAACTAGTAGGCATCTGTACATTTTGTGATTTGGTGGGTGGTGAGAGGTTGGTCCTTCCAGCTCCCTTGGTAGCATGGCAGTCCTCTTTTTTATTCTCTTCTTTTTTAGTTAGGAATAGGATTCTTTTCATGGCTGGTTTAATTTATTTCCCCTTTTTATATATCTGTTGGATGTAAAGAAGGGGGGATAGGGAATTTTTGTTTCCAAAAGGAGGGTAATTTAAGGCAGTGAATAAGGAGAGAGATCATGTACAGATACAACATTTTCGATCCAGTGAATGGTGGGTGGTGGATCAGAATTGAATTCGGCATCTTCTTCCTTCGCTGCACTGCTTCTCCCTCTCCCTCTCTTTCGTGTTGTTGGCTTCTTCCTTTCCCAGTATATATTGGCCCCTCGGGTAGCTTTTTGCAGGCCAGAGAGAGAAGGTAGGGTAGAGCTTGGCTTGCAACTCTCCTTCCTTGACCTGCTGTGACCGAGGCCGGCCTGCCTGCCTGCCTGCCTGCCTGTGATGCCTCAGAGAGGGAGTGTTGGAAGTGGGGAAAAGTGATAGGAGGGGAGGTGCATGGAAAGAAGAGAAAGGAAAGCACAGCACGGAACAGCAGATGGATAGATGGTTAAGATCGGAACGGTGATCCTCTCTATCCTTTCCACTCCTATAATGCCCAAACCTGGAATCGCTTTATCGGTATCCACTGCTTATTCCATTCAAAGATCGTCGGATCAGCCACACCGATTGCGGATCATCAGATGGCTAACTCCGTCGGGCCGTATGGGCATCTCGAGTCCTCCACAGCGGCTGCGCTGCGAGAGCCAGATGTGTCACTGTGGCCTACGCTTCATGGTCGGGAGGAGTACCACATGATGCTCCAGCAGGGACAGTATCTTGTGTTCTGCCTACCCATGTTAACCACGTGTGATTCTAGCTCAGACTCCAGTATGTGCGAATCTCTCTATTCACTCGCGTAGGGGACCGTGCCGACGTGTTGGCTGGTGCCACGTGGACGTCGGGATGCCTGGGTTGCAAGAAATGAACGTTTGTTTCTTCTGGCAGATTCCATCCGCGATTGCCATTTTCTTTTGTGATGAAATTTGTTTGCCTATATGTTAGAGCATCTGCAACCGGACTCCTCGATCACGGACGCGCTGACTTGTCAAGGGCGTGTTTGGTTTAAGTTGTGAACAGTTTCTGCATCGCATACACTTCTCAACCCAGCCTGGTTGAGCAAAAACAGGCCCTAATGCGCCATCTGTAAGTTTTTTGGTTGCCTGCATCTAGGGTCCCTGCATTAGGTAATACGCAAGTGCACTTAGTTTGGTTGCCTGCATTGGCCCAAGCGGCACATGAACACGGCGTCGGTATACATGGTGTGCTTACCTTGTACCCTAGTAGGTGAGCTTACCCACAATGATCAACCTAGCACACCAACGCCACAAAATAGCAATGGCGATGAACCGGGCGAAGATGATGAAGTTCTTCAACTTCAACCCAAACTGACGATCCACCTTAGCACCTTCCAGTTTGACACCTCCAACCTTGCCACTGTCAACACTGCTGCCTCTGTGCTTTCGCACCCAGTTAGAGTAAGCTTGTTCTGCTGCCTGCATAGTCTTGAACCCTCTATTGTTGCTGTTGCTATACGACGCCACTTGTGCACTGGCTTCTTCCCATGAACTGTAAACCCCTGGAGCCTTACCGATGAACATGGCATGCCACTTGCCCTAGCAATGCAAGAGCAAGAGTTGAAGCAGCAAATCAATGGAGCAGACAAAGTAGCACACAAACAACAATGGAGCAGAAGAGAAGAAGTAAAGCATGCACGATCATACAGCATATCAAGTTCTACCTAGCACTACCATAGTGTTATCCTACCACCACATCCAAAAGAGGGTGTCGTCCTACCACCGCAAGTTCACCATCATCGTGAGGGGTTAGTATATACCACCTCACCAAAATATACAGACCATCGAATAGTTTTTCAGCCCTAGCTACACAAAATGTATGTCGTCATCGTCATCGTCGTCGTCGTCGCCACCGCCATCGCCGTCGGGGATAATGCACGCTCACAGGCAGCACTACTCTAGTAGTAGTGCTTGCCCAGCCAGCTCCTGAGCCACAGCACCCTGTGAGCGTCTGCCATGGCAACGAACCCAACACCCTGGGCCTTGTTGTCAAGCAGGTGGTTGAGAGCTGCCATGAGAGCCTCGTCGCTGAAGCCACCTTGGGTCATGACAGCGCCATACAGGTCAGGGTGAACGTCGAGGGGCTTGCACTCCCTGATGGCTGTTGCCACCTCCTTCACCGCCTCAGTCATGCTGCAAAAGACATTGACCTCCTCCTCCATCAGGCCTCCTCTCTTCCTCTTCCTATCATGGACGGGTTCAAATTGCTTGTCGAAGGGCTTCTCGAAGGACTTGTCAGGGCCATCAAGGACCTCGACGTCCGGGGTCCCAGGGAAATGTTGGGGAACGTAGTAATTTCAAATATTTCCTGCGCACACGCAAGATCATGGTGATGCATAGCAACAAGAGGGGAGAGTGTTGTCCACGTACCCTCGTAGACCGAAAGCGGAAGCGTTAGCACAACGCGGTTGATGTAGTCGTACGTCTTCACGATCCGACCGATCAAGTACCGAACGCGCGGCACCTCCGAGTTCAGCACACGTTCAGCCCAATGACGTCCCTCGAACTCCGATCTAGCCGAGTGTTGAGGGAGAGTTTCGTCAGCACGACGGCGTGGTGACGATGATGATGTTCTACCAACACAGGGCTTCACCTAAGCACCGCTACAGTATTATCGAGGTGGACCATGGTGGAGGGGGGCACCGCACACGGCTAAAAGATCAAACGATCAATTGTGGTTCGTAAAAGCAATATTAGAACTTATACACCTCCTGAGCAAGTTAAAGTTGAACCTAATATTGCTATGGTTAAAGATCTCTTGGTTGATAATATTGATGGGCATGTTATTTACTTCTGTGAAGAGACTGCTAGAATAGCTAAACCTAGTGCTAAACATAAGCATAGACCTGTGGTAGGCATGCCTGTTATTTCTGTTAAAATAGGAGATCATTGTTATCATGGCTTATGTGATATGGGTGCTAGTGCTAGTGCAATACCTATTTCCTTATACAAAGAAATTATGCATGATATTGCACCCGCTAAGTTAGAAGATATTGATGTCACCATTAAACTTGCCAATAGAGATACTATTTCACCAATGGGGATTGTTAGAGATGTTGAGGTCTTGTGTGGGAAAGCTAAATATCCTGCTGATTTTCTTGTTCTTGGTTCCCCACAAGATAGCTTTTGTCCCATTATATTTGGTAGACCCTTCTTGAATACTGTTAATGCTAAGATAGACTGCAAAAAGGATGTTGTTACTATTGGCTTGGATGATATGTCTCATAAGTTTAATTTCTCTAAATTTCGTAGACAACCTCGTGATGAGGAATTGCCTAGTAAAGATGAAATTATTGGTCTTGCTTCTATTGCCGTACCTCCTAGTGATTCTTTAGAACAATATTTGCTAGACCATGAAAATGATATGTTTATGAAAGAAAGAAGGGAAATAGATGAAGTATTCTTTAAACAGGGACCTATTCTGAAACACAACTTGCCTGTTGAAATCCTAGGGGATCCTCCTCCACCCAAGGGTGATCCCGTGTTTGAGCTTAAACCATTACCTGATACTCTTAAATATGCTTATCTTGATGAAAAGAAGATATATCCTGTTATTATTAGTGCTAACCTTTCAGAGCATGAAGAAGAAAAATTATTGAAAACTCTGAAGAAGCACCGTGCTGCTATTGGATATACTATTGATGATCTTAAGGGCATTAGTCCCACTCTATGTCAACACAAAATAAAATTGGAGAAAGATGCCAAACCAGTTATTGGTCACCAACGACGGCTGAATCCTAAGATGAAAGAAGTGGTAAGAAAGGAAATACTGAAGCTCCTTGAGGCAGGTATAATTTATCCCGTTGCTGATAGTCAGTGGGTAAGTCCTGTCCATTGTGTCCCTAAGATGGGAGGTATTACTGTCCTTCCTAATGATAAAGATGAATTGATTCCGCAAAGAATTAGTACAGGTTATAGGATGGTAATTGATTTCCGCAAATTAAATAAGGCTACTAAAAAGGATCATTACCCCTTACCTTTTATTGATCAAATGCTAGAAATATTATCCAAACATACACATTTTTACTTTCTAGATGGTTACTCTAGTTTCTCTCAAATACATGTTTCAGCTGATGATCAAGCAAAGACCACTTTTACTTGCCCTTTTGGTACTTTTGCTTATAGACGTATGCCTTTTGGTTAATGTAATGCTCCTGCTACCTTTCAAAGATGCATGATGGCTATATTCTCTGACTTTTGTGAGAAGATTTGTCAGGTTTTCATGGATGATTTCTCTATTTATGGATCCTCTTTTGATGATTGCTTGAGCAACCTTGATCGAGTTTTGCAGAGATGTGAAGAAACTAATCTCATCTTGAATTTGGAGAAATGCCACTTTATGGTTAATGAAGGCATTGTCCTGGGGCATAAAATTTTGGAAAGAGGTATTGAGGTTGATAAAGCTAAAGTTGATGTGAACAGATGCCGTGTCCCAAGGACATCAAAGGTATAAGATGTTTCCAGGGTCATGCCGGTTTTTATAGGAGGTTCATTAAGGACTTCTCAAAAATTTCCCGGCCTCTGACTAATCTATTACAAAAAGATATACCTTTTGTCTTTGATGATGATTGTGTGGAAGCATTCGAAATACTTAAGAAAGCATTGATTTCTGCACCTATTGTTCAGCCACCTGATTGGAATTTACCTTTTGAAATTATGTGTGATGCTAGCGATTATGCTGTAGGTGCTGTTCTAGGGCAAAGAGTTGATAAGAAATTAAATGTTATCCAATATGCTAGTAAAACTCTAGACAATGCCCAGAGAAATTATGCCACTACTGAAAAACAATTCTTAGCAGTTGTATTTGCTTGTGTTAAGTTCAGACCTTATATTGTTGATTCCAAAGTAAGTATTCACACTGATCATGCTGCTATTAAATATCTTATGGAAAAGAAAGATGCTAAACCTAGACTTATTAGATGGGTTCTCTTGCTACAAGAATTTCATTTACATATTATTGATAGAAAGGGAGCTGAGAACCCCGTTGCAGATAACTTGTCTAGGTTAGAAAATGTTCTTGATGACCCACTACCTATTGATGATAGCTTTCGTGATGAACAATTAAATGTCATAAATGCTTCTCGTACTGCTCCATGGAATGCTGATTATGCTAATTACATTGTTGCTAAATTTATACCACCTAGTTTCACATACCAGCAAAAGAAAAAGTTTTTCTATGATTTAAGACATTACTTCTGGGATAACCCACATCTTTATAAAGAAGGAGTAGATGGTGTTATTAGACGTTGTGTACCTGAGCATGAACAGGAACAGATCCTACGCAAGTGTCACTCGAGGCTTATGGAGGGCACCACGCTGGAGATAGAACTGCACATAAGGTATTGCAATCCGGTTTTTATTGGCCTACTCTCTTCAAGGATGCCCGTAAGTTTGTCTTATCTTGTGATGAATGTCAAAGAACTGGTAACATTAGTAGATGTCAAGAAATGCCTATGAATTATTCACTTGTTATTGAACCATTTGACGTTTGGGGCTTTGATTATATGGGACCTTTTCCTTCCTCTAATGGGTATACACATATTTTAGTTGCTGTTGATTACGTTACTAAGTGGGTAGAAGCTATTCCAACTAGTAGTGCTGATCATAACACCTCTATTAAGATGCTTAAAGAAGTTAATTTTTCCGAGGTTTGGAGTCCCTAGATATTTAATGACTGATGGTGGTTCACATTTTATTCATGGTGCTTTTCGTAAAATGCTTGCTAAGTATGATGTTAATCATAGAATTGCATCTCCTTATCACCCACAGTCTCGTGGTCAAGTAGAATTGAGTAATAGAGAGCTCAAATTAATTTTGCAAAAGACTGTTAATAGATCTAGAAAGAATTGGTCCAAGAAAGTAGATGATGCATTATGGGCCTATAGAACTGCATATAAAAATCCTATGGGTATGACTCCGTATAAAATGGTTTATGGAAAAGCATGTCACTTACCTCTCGAGCTAGAACATAAGGCATATTGGGCCATTAAAGAGCTCAATTATGATTTCAAACTTGCCGGTGAGAAGAGGTTATTTGACATTAGCTCACTTGATGAATGGAGAACCCAAGCCTATGAGAATGCCAAATTGTTTAAAGAAAAAGTTAAAAGATGGCATGACAAAAGGATACAAAAGCGTGAGTTTAATGTAGGTGATTATGTGTTGCTATACAACTCTCGTTTAAGATTTTTTGCAGGAAAACTTCTCTCCAAATGGGAAGGCCCTTACGTTATCGAGGAGGTCTATTGTTCCGGTGCCATAAAAATCAACAATTTCGAAGGCACAAACCCGAAGGTGGTAAACGGTCAAAGAATCAAACATTATATCTAAGGTAATCCCATAAATGTTGAAACTAATATTATTCAAACCGTAACCCCGGAGGAATACATAAGGGACACTTTCCAGAACGTTTCAGACTCCAAAAAGGAATAGGTATGTGGTACGGTAAGTAAACCGACTCCAAAACAGTTCTAATGGCAATTTTTCTCCGATTTGGAATATTTAGAAAAATAGGAAAATAAGAAGCAGCCCGGGAAGGACACGAGGCCTCCATGAGGGTGGAGGGCGCGCCCTACCCCCCTGGGCGCGCCTCCCTGCCTCGTGGGCACCTCGTGTGCGCTCTGGACTCTGTTCTCTTGCACGATACTTCTTTCGGTCGGTAAAATTTCATTATATATTCTCCCGAAGGTTTTGACTCTCGTATCACGCAAATATCCTCTGTTTTCGTTTCGAGCTGTTTCTGCCGCAGATTAGAGCAAGATGTCTTCTCAAGAGTCGGTCGGGGAGAGTCGGGTGTCTCATCCGACACCGGGACTAGGAACAAGCAGCGATGCTGACCACTTTGGGCCAGCAACGGAGGAAGAGATGGAGGCCGATTTGAAAAGGATAGATGCCATGGAGGAGGATCAAGAAGTCACTTCTCGCTACCGGGCCGGATTCACGATGGGGGAACTATAGAGCTCGGCTATTCCAAACTCGGTTATCCCTTCCAATGTTAGATTTATTTCTTATGAAAATATGAAGAAGAGTGTTACTTGTTCTCCCGCAGCTATGCAGCATCCATGGGTGCAAGGAGCTTTAACCGTCACGGGTAAGCTCCGTAAGGAAATAATGGATCTTAAGCGGCAAGTCAATAAGCTCGAGGAGGAGAATCGTATCCTAAGGGGTATCATAGCCAAGAATATCACATCACCACCCCCGAAGAAGGAGACATAATCACATGGGTATGGGCACTCCCCTTGGCAACTGCCAAGCTTGGGGGAGGTGCCCCAGTATCGTATCACCATCACACTCCTATCTTTACCGTTTTTCTTAGTTCGATCCTTTTGGTAATATCTTGATCTAGTAGAATAAAGTTTTAGTATGATTTAGCTTTGAGTTTTGAGTTTTCCTTTATGATTCCTCTATGTAATCGAGTCCGTGAGCTATATAATAAAGATTAGTGTTGAGTCAAGGGCTTGATTATCTTGCTATGATCTTGAGGGATTAAAAGAAAAAGAAAGAATAAAAAGAAATAAAAAGAGATCATATTGATCTTATGGAGAGTAATGACTTCACATATAAGGAGTATGATGATTAAAAGTTGTTGAGAGTTGAGAAACATAGTTTTGGTCATTGTTGCAATTAATAGGAAGTAATAAAGAAAGAGAGGTTTCACATATAAATGTTGGAAATATGCCCTAGAGGCAATAATAAAATGGTTATTATTGTATTTCCTTGTTCATGATAATTGTCTATTGTTCATGCTATAATTGTATTGACTGGAAACTGTAATACATGTGTGAATACATAGACCACAACATGTCCGCCTCTAGTTGACTAGCTCGTTGATCAATAGATGGTCATGGTTTCCTGACCATGGACATTGGATGTCATTGATAACTGGATCACATCATTAGGAGAATGATGTGATGGACAAGACCCAATCCTAAGCATAGCACAAGATCGTGTAGTTCGTTTGCTAAGAGCTTTTCTAATGTCAAGTATCATTTCATTAGACCATGAGATTGTGCAACTCCCGGATACCGTAGGAATGCTTTGGGTGTACCAAACGTCACAACATAACTGGGTGGCTATAAAGGTGCATTACAGGTATCTCCGAAAGTGTCTGTTGGGTTGGCACGAACGTATGACGGAGAGGTATCTCTGGGCCCACTCGGTAATGCATCATCATAATGAGCTCAATGTGACTAAGTAGTTAGTCACGGGATCATGCGTTACGGAACGAGTAAAGTGACTTGCCGGTAACAAGACTGAATGAGGTATTGGGATACCGACGATCGAATCTCGGGCAAGTAACATACCGATTGACAAAGGGAATTGTATACGGGATTGATTGAATCCCCGACATCGTGGTTCATCCGATGAGATCATCGTGGAACATGTGGGAGCCAATATGGGTATCCAGATCCCGCTATTGGTTATTGGCCGGAGAGATGTCTCGGTCATGTCTGCATGGTTCCCGAACCCGTAGGGTCTACACACTTAAGGTTCGGTGACGCTAGAGTTGTTATGGGAAATAGTATGTGGTTACCGAAGGTTGTTTGGAGTCCCGGATAGGATCTCGGACGTCACGAGGAGTTCCGGAATGGTCCGGAGGTAAAGATTTATATATGGGAAGTCATCATACGGTCACCGGAAGTATTCGGGGGTATGCCGGTATTGTACCGGGGCCACCGAAGGGGTTCCGGGGGTCCACCGGGAGGGTCCACCTGCCCCGGAGGGCCTTATGGGCTGTAGGTGGAAGGGAACCAGCCCCTAAGTGGGCTGGGCACCAACCTCCCCCAAGGGCCCATGCGCCTAGGGTTGGGGGAAACCCTGGAGGGGGTGCCCCCCTTGACTTGGGGGGCAAGCCACCCTCCCTGGCCGCCGCCCCTCCCACCAGATGGGATCTGAGGGGCCCGGCCCCCCTCTCCCTTGCCCCTATATATAGTGGAGGGGTGGGAGGGCAGCCATACCTTTCCCAAGGCGCAGCCCTCTCCTCATACACCTCCTCCTCCTCCTTCGTAGTGCTTAGCGAAGCTCTGCCGGAGAACCACGAGCTCCATTGCCACCACGCCGTCGTGCTGCTGTAGTTGTCCCTCAACTTCTCCTCTCCCCTTGCTGGATCAAGAAGGAGGAGACGTCCCCGGGCTGTACGTGTGTTGAACGCGGAGGCGCCGTCCGTTCGGCGCTAGATCGGATCTTCCGCGATTTGAATCGCTGCGAGTACGACTCCATCAACCGCGTTCTTGTAACGCTTTCGCTTAGCAATCTTCAAGGGTATGAAGATGCACTCCCTCTCTCTCGTTGCTAGCATCTCCTAGATTGGTCTTGGTGACACGTAGGAAAATTTTGAATTATCGCTACGTTCCCCAATAGTGGCATCATGAGCTAGGTCTATGCGTAGATTCTATGCACGAGTAGAACACAAAGTAGTTGTGGGTGATGATTTGTTCAATTTTCTTGCCGTTACTAGTCTTATCTTGATTCGGCGGCATTGTGGGATCAAGCGGCCCGGACCGACCTTACACGTACTCTTACGTGAGACAGGTTCCACCGACTGACATGCACTTGATGCATAAGGTGGCTAGCGGGTGTCTGTCTCTCCCACTTTAGTCGGATCGGATTCGATGAAGAGGGTCCTTATGAAGGGTAAATAGAAATTGGCATATCACCGTTGTGTCCTTTGCATAGGTAAGAAACGTTCTTGCTAGAAACCCATAGCAGCCACGTAAAACATGCAACAACAATTAGAGGACGTCTAACTTGTTTTTGCAGGGTATGCTATGTGATGTGATATGGCCAAAAGGATGTGATGAATTATATATATGTGATGTATGAGATTGATCATGTTCTTGTAATAGGAATCACGACTTGCATGTCGATGAGCATGACAACCGGCAGGAGCCATAGGAGTTGTCTTAATTTATTGTATGACCTGCGTGTCAATGAAAAACGCCATGTAATTACTTTACTTTATTGCTAACCGTTAGCCATAGTAGTAGAAGTAATAGTTGGCGAGACCACTTCATGGAGACACGATGATGGAGATCATGATGATGGAGATCATGGTGTCATGCCGGTGACGAAGGTGATCATGCCGTGCCTCGAAGATGGAGATCAAAAGGCGCAAGATGATATTGGCCATATCATGTCACTTTATGATTTGCATGTGTTGTTTGTCATGTTTACATCTTATTTGCTTAGAACGACGGTAGCATAAATAAGATGATCCCTCACTAAAATTTCAAGAGATGTGTTCCCCCTAACTGTGCACCGTTGCGAAGGTTTGTTGTTTCGAAGCACCACGTGATGATCGGGTGTGATAGATTCTAACGTTCGCATACAACGGGTGTAAGCCAGATTTACACATGCGAAACACTTAGGTTGACTTGACGAGCCTAGCATGTACAGACATGGCCTCGGAACACAAGAGACCGAAAGGTCGAACAGGAGTCGTATAGTAGATACGATCAACATGGAGATGTTCACCGATGATGACTAGTCCGTCTCACGTGATGATCGGACACGGCCTAGTTGACTCGGATCATGTATCACTTAGATGACTAGAGGGATGTCTATCTGAGTGGGAGTTCATTAACTAATTTGATTAGATGAACTTAATTATCATGAACATAGTCAAAAGGTCTTTGCAAATTATGTCGTAGCTTACGCTTTAGTTCTACTAAGATATGTTCTTAGAGAAAATTTAGTTGAAAGTTGATAGTAGCAATTATGCGGACTGGGTCCGTAAACTGAGGATTGTCCTCATTGCTGCACAGAAAGCTTATGTCCTTAATGCACTGCTCGGTGTGCTGAACCTCGAGCGTCGTTTGTGGATGTTGCGAACATCTGACATACACATTTTGATGACTACATGATAGTTCAGTGCGTAATGTTGAACGGTTTAGAATTGAGGCACCGAAGATATTTTGAAACGTCGCGGAACATATGAGATGTTCCAAGAGCTGAAATTGGGATTTTAGGCTCGTGCCCACGTCAAGAGGTATGAGACCTCTGACAAGTTTCTTAAGCCTGCAAACTAAGGGAGAAAAGCTCAATCACTGAGCATGTGCTCGGATTGTCTTAGTACTACAATCGCTTGAATCGAGTGGGAGTTGTCTTCCAGATGAGATAGTGATGGTTCTCCATAGTCACTGCCACCAAGCTATTAGAGCTTCGTGATGAACTATAACATATCAGGGATAGACATGATGATCCTTGAGCAACTCGCGATGTTTGACACCGCGAAAGTAGAAATCAAGTAGGAGCATCAATTGTTGATGGTTAGTAAAACCACTAGTTTCAAGAAGGGCAAGGGAAAGAAGGGATACTTCATGAAACGACAAATCAGTTACTGCTCTAGTGAATAAACCAAAGGTTGAACCCAAACCCGAGACTAAGTGCTTCTGTAATGAGGGGAACGGTCACTGAAGCAGAACTACCCTAGATACTTGGTAGATGAGAGGGCAGACATACCTTTCCCAAGGCGCAGCCCTCTCCACATACACCTCCTCCTCCTCCTTCGTAGTGCTTAGCGAAGCTCCGCCGGAGAACCACAAGCTCCATTGCCACCACGCCGTCGTGCTGCTGGAGTTCTCCCTCAACTTCTCCTCTCCCCTTGCTGGATCAAGAAGGAGGAGACGTCCCCGGGCTGTACGTGTGTTGAACGCGGAGGCGCCGTTCGTTCGCCACTAGATCGGATCTTCCGCGATTTGAATCGCTGCGAGTACGACTCCATCAACCGCGTTCTTGTAACGCTTCCGCTTAGCGATCTTCAAGGGTATGAAGGTGCACTCCCTCTCTCTCGTTGCTAGCATCTCCTAGATTGGTCTTGGTGACATGTAGGAAAATTTTGAATTATCGCTACGTTCCCCAACAATAAATATACTATCTTGGACATCTTTTATGATTGTGAGCACTCATTAAAATATGACATGCTAAAGAGTTGATGTTGGACAAGGAAGACAACATAATGGGTTATGTTTTCTTATATCTGAGATAAAGTATATTGTCATGGATCATCCAACGTGTTGAGCTTGCCTTTCTCCCTCATGCTAGCCAAATTCTTTGCACCAAGTAGAGATACTACTTGTGCTTCCAAATATCCTTAAACCCACTTCTGCCATGAGAGTCCACCATATCTACCTATGGATTGAGTAAGATCCTTCAAGTAAGTTGTCATCGGTGCAAGCAATAAAAATTGCTCTCTAAATATGTATGATTTATTTGTGTGGAGGAAATAAGCTTTATACGATCTTGTGACGTGGAAGAAATAAAAGCGACGGACTGCATAATAAAGGTCCATATCACAAGTGGCAATATAAAGTGACGTTCTTTCGCATTAAGATTTTGTGCATCCAACCCTGAAAACGCATGACAACCTCTGCTTCCCTCTGCGAAGGGCCTATCTTTTACTTTTATCTTCTACCTTATGCAAGAGTCATGGTGATCTTCACCTTTCCTTTTTACGTTTTATCCTTTGCCAAGCACAGTGTGTTGGAAAGATCCTGATATATATATCCAATTGGATGTAAATTAGCGTGAACTATTACTGTTGACATTACCCTTGAGGAAAGGTTGGGAGGCGAAACTATAAGCCCCTATCTTTCTCTGTGTCCGATTAAAACTCCGTAACCACAAGTATTGCGTGAGTGTTAGCAATTGTGAAAGACTAAATGATAGTTGAGTATGTGGACTTGCTGAAAAGCTCTTATATTGACTCTTTCTGATGTTCTGATAAATTGCAATTGCCTCAATGACCGAGATTATCGTTTGTTAGTTCTCAATGAAGTTTCTGATTCACACTGGACATTGTGGATAGATTGTTACTTTATCATAAGAAATCATATGACAATATCCATATTGCTGTTATAAGAATGATCATGATGCCCTCATGTCCATATTTTATTTTATCGACACCTCTATCTCTAAACATGTGGACATATTTATCGTTATCGGCTTCTGCTTGAGGACAAGCGAGGTGTAAGCTTGGGGGAGTTGATACGTCCATTTTGCATCATGCTTTTATATCGATATTTATTGCATTATGGGCTGTTATTACACATTATGTCACAATACTTATGCCTATTCTCTCTTATTTTACAAGGTTTACATAAAGAGGGAGAATGCTGACACCTGGAATTCTGGGCTGGAAAAGGAGCAAATATTAGAGACCTATTCTGCACAACTCCAAAAGTCCTGAAACTCCACGGAAGTTATTTTTGGAAATAATAAAAAATACTGAGCGAAGAAAATACCAGAGGGGGCCCACACCCTGGCCACGAGGGTGGGGGGCGCGCCCTACCCACCTGGGCGCGCCCCCCTGCCTCGTGAGCCCCCTGGTGGCCCTCCGGTGCCCATCTTCTGCTATATGAAGTCTTTCATCCGAGAAAAAATCATAAGCAAGCTTTCGGGAAGAAACTCCGCCGCCACGAGGCGGAACCTTGGCGGAACCAATCTAGGGGTCCGGCAAAGCTGTTCTGCCGGGGAAACTTCCCTCCGGGAGGGGGAAATCATCGCCATCGTCATCAGCAACGATCCTCTCATCGGGAGGGGGTCAATCTCCATCAACATCTTCACCAGCACCATCTCATCTCAAACCCTAGTTCATCGCTTGTATCCAATCTTTGTCCCAAAGCCTCAGATTGGTACTTGTGGGTTGCTAGTAGTGTTGATTACTCCTTATAGTTGATGCTAGTTGGTTTATTTGGTGGAAGATCATATGTTCAGATCCATTATGCATATTAATACCCCTCTGATTATGAACATGAATATGCTTTGTGAGTAGTTATGTTTGTTCCTGAGGACATGGGAGAAGTCTTGCTATTAGTAGTCATGTGAATTTGGTATTCGTTCGATATTTTGATGAGATGTATGTTGTCTCTCCTCTAGTGGTGTTATGTGAACGTCGACTACATGACACTTCACCATTATTTGGGCCTAGAGGAAGGCATTGGGAAGTAATAAGTAGATGATGGGTTGCTAGAGTGACAGAAGATTAAACCCTAGTTTATGCGTTGCTTCGTAAGGGGCTGATTTGGATCCATATGTTTCATGCTATGGTTAGGTTTACCTTAATACTTCTTTTGTAGTTGCGGATGCTTGCAATAGGAGTTAATCATAAGTGGGATGCTTGTCCAAGTAAGGACATCACCCAAGCAACGGTCCACCCACATATCAAATTATCAAAGTACCGAACGCGAATCATATGAACGTGATGAAAACTAGCTTGACGATAATTCCCATGTGTCCTCGGGAGCGCTTTTCTCTATATAAGAGTTTGTCCAGGCTTGTCCTTTGCTACAAAAAGGATTGGGCCATCTTACTGCACTTTATTTACTTTTGTTACTTGTTACCCGTTACAAATTATCTTATCACAAAACTATCTGTTACCTATAATTTCAGTGCTTGCAGAGAATACCTTGTTGAAAACCGCTTGTCATTTCCTTATGCTCCTCGTTGGGTTCGACACTCTTACTTATCGAAAGGACTACGATAGATCCCCTACACTTGTGGGTCATCAGACACCTCCTGCCCACAGAACTCGAACACCCGCTTCGCAACGGTGTTCAAGTGCACCTCCTTGAAGCCCTTGTCAGTCCTAACTCCACTAGAGATGAGCTCACACATCTTGTTCAGCACGAGCGTGGACATGAACGGCTGCCACTTCATGTTGTTCGACCTACCATCCTTCTTTGCATTTGATGTTGCTACCTTGAGTGCAGCGGCAGCAACCGCAGCAGCAAAGTTTGCTCAACGAGCACTACTGCCACATAGACAGAATCAGACGCGAACACCTCTGAATCCGGTGCCATCTCGGACATATGTTGTGAGTCCTCGACAAACGATGGTGCAAACTGGCTGTTGGATAGGACAAGGGCCTGACTAAGATCATGAGTCTGCGTGGTCATGTCCAACAATCGTAACACGCATTGACAGTAAGCATAGCACACAACATACCGGATAATCCATGAAAGCAAGAGCATACATGTACATGGTTCATCACTATCATACCAAGCACATGCTTCATCACTATCATACTAAGCACATGGTTCGTCGCTATCATACTAAGCATACCGGACAATCTATGAGCACGAACATACATCTATAACAAACAACATGCTACAAATGGACCACAAATAGCTACAAATCACAGATCTAAGCACGAATCAACACAAGCACAAGGTTCAACATCAAACTCTACTACTAATCTAGCCTACCACATGCTTGAACATCTAACCCTACCACAAATTGCAACCGCAGCATAGCAATCAACCATATGAGCTCACAGATCAGACCACTAATCAACCATGCATCTAGCTCAAACCCCAGCTGCAGCTCAGATCTAGCTAGAAGGAACATAGAGAAAGGGGGATTGAACTCACAGAGGCCATGGTTGTAGCTCGAGGACAAGGGGGGACGGTCGTAGAAGATCACCGCCGGCCGGTGAAGGACCGCCGACGTCGTGGACCGCCAGCCAACGAAGATGCGCCGCTTACCTGCTAGTCGGTGTCGATGTGCGTCGGCGGGAAAGCTCGAAGGGAGGGAGAATGGTGGCGGGAGTTGGGGCGGTGAGGGAGGGGCTAAATAGGGGCGGACTCGGTGGGAGGTGAGCCGTAATCCTCCCGCCGATTTTCCGACGACGCGGGCGAGCTCGCGCCATCTCCCTGGTCGCACGAGGAGAGAAGCGCGTCGCCCTCCCCTGCGTCGCCCAAGCCAGGCTCGCGAGCTACTGCCGATTCGGGCGTTTCCCCTGGGCCTGGCCTGGAGCTGCTTTAAGTTTCGTGCTATGTGGGCCGCACAGTAAATGCACGCAACCAAACGGGTCAATTTCTTCCAGCGTGGGCCAGGCTGGGCCATATGGAGGCAACCAAACACGCCCCAAGCCTCATTGTTTTCTTCTCGCACCCGGACATCCCAATTAGCATACCTCAAATTCATACGAACTCATGCAACTACGTAAATGATGCATTACATACATCGTCGGCTATTACATCACAACAATTGCATCGAACTAACAAAAATTGCCATGTTTGGCTATGGTGGAGGAGATCATCCACGACTCCCGTTGCCCTTCCCAACGCCATTGCCGTCCTTCTCGTAGAAGTACCGGTCGAAGACGCAGTAGGGATCGAGCTGTTGGGGAACGTAGTAATTTCAAAAAAATTCCTACATAGCAAGATCATGGTGATGCATAACAACGAGAGGGGAGAGTGTTGTCCACGTACCCTCGTAGACCGAAAGCGGAAGCGTTAGTACAACGCGGTTGATGTAGTCGTACGTCTTCACGATCCGACCGATCCAAGTACCGAACGTACGGCACCTCCGAGTTCAGCACATGTTCAGCTCGATGACATCCCGCGGACTCCGATCCAGCAGAGCTTCACGGGAGAGTTCCGTCAGCACGACGGCGTGATGACGGTGATGATGTTGCTACCAACGCAGGGCTTCGCCTAAGCATCGCTACGACATGACCGAGGTGGAATATGGTGGAGGGGGCACCGCACACGGCTAAGAGATCAAGAGATCAATTGTTGTGTCTAGAGGTGCCCCCTGCCCCCGTATATAAAGGAGCAAGGGGGGAGGCGGCCGACAAGGAGGAGGGCGCGCCAAGAGGGAGTCCTACTCCCACCGGGAGTAGGACTCCTCCTTTTCCTTGTTGGAGTAGGAGAGGGAAGGAAGGGAGAGAGAAGGAGAAGGAAAAAGGGGGGCGCCGCCCCCCTCCTTGTCCAATTTGGACTAGAGGGGGAGGGGGAGCGCGGCTGCCCTGGCCGCCCCTCCTCTTCTCCCACTAAGGCCCATGAGGCCCAATTAACTCCCCGGGGGGTTTCGGTAACCCCCCGGTACTCCGGTAAATGTCTGAAACCTCCCGGAACCTTTCCGGTGTCCGAACATAGTCGTCCAATATATCGATCTTTACGTCTCAACCATTTCAAGACTCCTCGCCATGTCCGTGATCATATCCGGGACTCTAAACTACCTTCGGTACATGAAAACACAAAAACTCATAATACTGATCATCACCAAACTTTAAGCGTGCGGACCCTACGGGTTCGAGAACTATGTAGACATGACCGAGACACGTCTCCGGTCAATAACCAATAGCGGAACCTGGATGCTCATATTGGCTCCCACATATTCTATGAAGATCTTTATCGGTGAAACCGCATAACAACATACGTTGTTCCCTTTATCATTGGTATGTTACTTGCCCGATATTCGATCGTCGGTATCTCAATACCTAGTTCAATCTTGTTACCGGCAAGTCTCTTTACTCGTTCCATAATACATCATCTCGCAACTAACTCATTAGTTACAATGCTTGCAAGGCTTATTGTGATGTGCATTACCGAGAGGGCCTAGAGATACCTCTCCGACAATCGGAGTGACAAATCCTAATCTCAAAATACGCCAACTCAACAAGTACCTTCGGAGACACCTGTAGAGCACCTTTATAATCACCCAGTTACGTTGTGACGTTTGGTAGCACACAAAGTGTTCCTCCGGTAAACGGGAGTTGCATAATCTCATAGTCATAGGAACATGTATAAGTCATGAAGAAAGCAATAGCAACATACTAAACGATCAAGTGCTAAGCTAACGGAATGGGTCAAGTCAATCACATCATTCCCCTAATGATGTGATCCCGTTAATCAAATGACAACTCATGTCTATGGTTAGGAAACTTAACCATGTTTGATCAACGAGCTAGCAAGTAGAGGCATACTAGTGACACTATGTTTGTCTATGTATTCACACATGTATTATGTTTGGGGTTAATACAATTCTAGCATGAATAATAAACATTTATCATGATACGAGGAAATAAATAATAACTTTATTATTGCCTCTAGGGCATATTTCCTTCAGTCTCCCACTTGCACTAGAGTCAATAATCTAGATTACACAGTAATGATTCTAACACCCATGGAGTCTTGGTGCTGATCTTGTTTTGCTCGTGGAAGAGGCTTAGTCAACGGGTCTGCAACATTCAGATCCGTATGTATCTTGCAAATCTCTATGTCTCCCACCTGGACTTGGTCCCGGATGGAATTGAAGCGTCTCTTGATGTGCCTGGTTCTCTTGTGAAATCTGGATTCCTTTGCAAAGTCAATTGCACCAGTATTGTCACAAAAGATTTTCATTGGACCCGATGCACTAGGTATGACACCTAGATCGGATATGAACTCCTTCATCCAGACTCCTTCATTTGCTGCTTCCGAAGCAGCTTTGTACTCTGCTTCACATCTGGATCCCGCCACGACGCTTTGTTTAGAACTGCACCAACTGACAGCTCCACCGTTCAATGTAAACACGTATCCGGTTTGCGATTTAGAATCGTCCGGATCAGTGTCAAAGCTTGCATCAACGTAACCATTTACGACGAGCTCTTTGTCACCTCCATAAATGAGAAACATATCCTTAGTCCTCTTCAGGTATTTCAGGATGTTCTTGACCGCTGTCTAGTGATCCACTCCTGGATTACTTTGGTACCTCCCTGCTAGGCTAATAGCAAGACACACATCAGGTCTGGTACACATCATTGCATACATGATAGAGCCTATGGCTGAAGCATAGGGAACATCTTTCATTTTCTCTCTATCTTCTGCAGTGGTCGGGCATTGAGTCTGACTAAACTTCACACCTTGTAACACATGCAAGAACCCTTTCTTTGCTTGATCCATTTTGAACTTTTTCAAAACTTTGTCAAGGTATGTGCTTTGTGAAAGTCCAATTAAGCGTCTTGATCTATCTCTATAGATCTTGATGCCCAATATATAAGCAGCTTCACCGTGGTATTTCATTGAAAAACTCTTATTCAAATATCCTTTTATGCTATCCAGAAATTCTATATCATTTCCAATCAGCAATATGTCATCCACATATAATATTAGAAATGCTACAAAGCTCCCACTCACTTTCTTGTAAATACAGGCTTCTCCAAAAGTTTGTATAAAACCATATGCTTTGATCACACTATCAAAACGTTTATTCCAACTCCGGGAGGCTTGCACCAATCCACAAATGGATCGCTGGAGCTTGCACACTTAGTTAGCTCCCTTTGGATCGACAAAACCTTCTGGTTGCATCATATACAACTCGTCTTCCAGAAATCCATTCAGGAATGCAGTTTTGACATCCATTTGCCAAATTTCATAATCATAAAATGCGACAATTGCTAACATGATTCGGACAGACTTAAGCATCACTACGGGTGAGAAAGGCTCATCGTAGTCAACCCCTTGAACTTGTCGAAAACCTTTCGCAACAAGTCAAGCTTTGTAGACAGTAACATTACCGTCTGCGTCAGTCTTCTTCTTGAAGATCCATTTATTCTCAATGGCTTGCCGATCATCGGGCAAGTCAACCAAAGTCCACACTTTGTTCTCATACATGGATCCCATCTCAGATTTCATGGCCTCAAGCCATTTTGCGGAATCTGGGCTCACCATCGCTTCCTCATAGTTCGTAGGTTCGCCTTGGTCAAGTAACATGACCTCCAGAATAGGATTACCGTACCACTCTGGTGTGGATCTTACTCTGGTTGACTTACGAGGTTCGGTAGTAACTTGATCTAAAGTTTCATGATCAATATCATTAGCTTCCTCACTAATTGGTGTGGATGTCACAGGAACCTGTTTCTACGACGAACTACTTTCCAATAAGGGAACAGGTACAGTTACCTCATCAAGTTCTACTTTCCTCCCACTCACTTCTTTCGAAAGAAACTCCTTCTCTAGAAAGGATCCATTCTTAGCAACAAATGTCTTTCCTTCGGATCTGTGATAGAAGGTGTACCCAACATTTTCCTTTGGGTATCCTATGAAGACACATTTCTCCGATTTGGGTTCGAGCTTATCAGGTTGAAGCTTTTTCACATAAGCATCGCAGCCCCAAACTTTAAGAAACGACAACTTTGGTTTCTTGCCAAACCATAGTTCATAAGGCGTTGTCTCAACGGATTTCGATGGTGCCCTATTTAACGTGAATGCAGCCGTCTCTAAAGCATAACCCCAAAACGATAGCGCTAAATCAGTAAGAGACATCATAGATCGCACCATATCTAGTAAAGTACGATTACGACGTTCGGACACACCATTACGTTGTGGTGTTCCGGGTGGCGTGAGTTGCGAAACTATTCCGCATTGTTTCAAATGAAGACCAAACTCGTAACTCAAATATTCTCCTCCACGATCTGATCGTAGAAACTTTATTTTCTTGTTACGATGATTTTCCACTTCACTCTGAAATTCTTTGAACTTTTCAAATGTTTCAAACTTACGTTTCATTAAGTAGATATACCCATATCAGCTCAAATCATCTGTGAAGGTGAGAAAATAACGATACCCGCTGCGAGCTTTAATATTCATCGGACCACATACATCAGTATGTATGATCTCCAACAAATCTGTTGCTCGCTCCATTGTTCCGGAGAACGGCATTTTAGTCATCTTGCCCATGAGGCATGGTTCGCAAGTACCAAGTGATTCATAATCAAGTGATTCCAAAAGTCCATCAGTATGGAGTTTCTTCATGCGCTTTATACCAATATGACCTAAACGACAGTGCCACAAATAAGTTGCACTATCATTATCAACTCTGCATCTTTTGGCTTCAATATTATGAATATGTGTATCACTACTATCGAGATTCAATATAAATAGACCACTCTTCAAGGGTGCATGACCATAAAAGATATTACTCATATAAATAGAACAACCATTATTCTCTGATTTAAATGAATAACCGTCTCGCATCAAACATGATCCAGATATAATGTTCATGCTCAACGCTGGCACCAAATAACAATTATTTAGGTCTGAAACTAATCCCGAAGGTAGATGTAGAGGTAGCGTGCCGACGGCGATCACATCGACTCTGGAACCATTTCCCACGCGCATCATCACCTCGTCCTTAGCCAATCTTCGCTTAATCTGTAGCCCCTGTTTCGAGTTGCAAATATTAGCAACGGAACCAGTATCAAATACCCAGGTGCTACTGCGATCATTAGTAAGGTACACATCAATAACATGTATATCACATATACCTTTGTTCACCTTGCCATCCTTCTTATCCGCCAAATACTTGGGGCAGTTCCGCTTCCAGTGACCAGTCTGCTTGCAATAGAAGCACTCAGTCTCAGGCTTAGGTCCAGACTTGGGTTTCTTCTCCTGAGCAGCAACTTGTTTACCGTTCTTTTTGAAGTTCCCCTTCTTTTTCCCTTTACCCTTTTCTTGAAACTGGTGGTCTTGTTGACCATCAACACTTGATGCTCCTTCTTGATTTCTACCTCCGCAGCTTTTAGCATTCCGAAGAGCTCGGGAATTGTCTTATTCATCCCTTGCATATTATAGTTCATCACGAAGCTCTTGTAGCTTGGTGGCAGTGATTGAATAATTCTGTCAATGACACTATCATCCGGTAGATTAACTCCCAACTGAATCAAGTGATTGTTATACCCAGATATTTTGAGTATATGTTCACTGACAGAACTATTCTCCTACATCTTACAACTATAGAACTTATTGGAGACTTCATATCTCTCAATCCGGGCATTTGCTTGAAATATTAACTTCAACTCCTGGAACATCTCATATGCTCCATGACGTTCAAAACGTCGTTGAAGTCCCGGTTCTAAGCCGTAAAGCATGGCACACTAAACTATCGAGTAGTCATCAGCTTTGCTCTGCCAGACGTTCTTAACATCGTCAGTTGCATCTGCAGCAGGCCTGGCACCCAGCGGTGCTTCCAGGACGTAATTCTTCTGTGCAGCAATGAGGATAATCCTCAAGTTACGGACCCAGTCCATGTAATTGCTACCATCATCTTTCAACTTTGCTTTCTCAAGGAACACATTAAAATTCAACGGAACAACAGCACGGGCCATCTATCTACAACAACATAGACATGCAAAATACTATCAGGTACTAAGTTCATGATAAATTTAAGTTCTATTAATCATATTACTTAAGAACTCCCACTTAGATAGACATCCCCCTAATCATCTAAGTGATTACGCGATCCAAATCAACTAAACCATGTCCGATCATCACGTAAGATGGAGTAGTTTTCAATGATGAACATCACTATGTTGATCATATCTACTATATAATTCACGCTCGACCTTTCGTTCTCAATGTTTCGAGGCCATATCTGCATATGCCAGGCTCGTCAAGTTTAACCCGAGTATTCTGCGTGTGCAAAACTGGCTTGCACCCGTTGTATGTGAACGTAGAGCTTATCACACCCGGTCATCATGTGGTGTCTCAGCACGAAGAACTGTAGCAACGGTACATACTCAAGGAGAACACTTATACCTTGAAATTTAGTGAGAGATCATCTTATAATGCTACCGTCGATCTAAGCAAAATAAGATGCATAAAAGATAAACATCACATGCAATCAATATAAGTGATATGATATGGCCATCATCATCTTGTGCTTGTGATCTCCATTTCCGAAACACCGTCATGATCACCATCGTCACCGGCGCAACACCTTGATCTCCATCGTAGCATCGTTGTCGCGTTGCCAACTATTGCTTCTACGACTATCGCTACCGCTTAGTGATAAAGTAAAGCTATTACAGGGCGATTGCATTGCATACAATAAAGCGACAACCATATGGCTCCTGCCAGTTGCCGCTAACTCAGTTACAAAACATGATCATCTCATACAATAAAATATAGCATCATGCCTTGACCATATCACATCACAACATGCCCTGCAAAAACAAGTTAGACGTCCTCTACTTTGTTGTTGCAAGTTTTACGTGGCTGCTATGGGCTTAGCAAGAACCGTTCTTACCTACGCATCAAAACCACAACGATATTTCGTCAAGTTTGTGCTGTTTTAACTTCACAAGGACCGGGCGTAGCCACACTCGGTTCAACTAAAGTTGGAGAAACAGACACCCGCCAGCCACCTGTGTGCAAAGCACGTCGGTAGAACCAGTCTCGCGTAAGCGTACGCGTAATATCGGTCCGGGCTGCTTCATCCAACAATACCGCCAAACCAAAATATGACATGCTGGTAAGTAGTATGACTTGTATCGCCCACAACTCACTTGTGTTCTACTCGTGCATATAACATCTACGCATAAAGCTGGCTCGGATGCCACTGTTTGGGAACGTAGTAATTTCAAAAAAATTCCCACGTAGATGCAAGATCATGGTGATCCATAGCAACGAGAGGGGAGATTGTTGTCCACGTACCCTCGTAGACCGAAAGCGGAAGCGTTAGTACAACGCGGTTGATGTAGTCGTACATCTTCACGATCCGAACGATCCAAGTACCAAACGTACGACACCTCCGAGTTCAGCACACGTTCAACTCGATGACATCCCGCGGACTCCGATCCAACAGAGCTGCACGGGAGAGTTCCGTTAGCATGATGGCGTGATGACGGTGATGATGTTGCTACTGATGCAGGGCTTTGCCTAAGCACCGCTACGATATGACCGAGGTGGAATATGGTGGAGGGGGGCACCGCACACGGCTAAGAGATCCAGAGATCAATTGTTGTGTCTAGAGGTGCCCCCTGCCCCCGTATATAAAGGAGCAAGGGGGAGGCGGCCGGCTAGGAGGAGGGCGCGCCAAGGGGGGAGTCCTACTCCCACCGGGAGTAGGACTCCTCCTTTTCCTTGTTGGAGTAGGAGAGGGAAGGAAGGGAGAGAGAAGGAGAAGGAAAAAGGGGGGCGCCGCCCCCCCTCCTTGTCCAATTCGGACTAGAGGGGGAGGGGGCGCGCGGCTCCCCTGGCCGCCCATCCTCTTCTCCCACTAAGGCCCATGAGGCCCAATTAACTCCCCGGGGGGTTCCAGTAACCCCCCGATACTCCGGTAAATGTCTGAAACCTCCCGGAACCTTTCCGGTGTCCGAACATAGTCGTCCAATATATCGATCTTTACGTCTCGAGCATTTCGAGACTCCTCGTCATGTCCGTGATCATATCCGGCTCTCCGAACTACCTTCGTTACATCAAAACACAAAAACTCATAATACCGATCGTCACCAAACTTTAAGCGTGCGGACCCTACGGGTTCGAGAACTATGCAGACATGACCGAGACACGTCTCTGGTCAATAACCGATAGCAGAACCTGGATGCTCATATTGGCTCCCACATATTCTATGAAGATCTTTATCGGTCAAACCGCATAACAACGTACGTTGTTCCCTTTGTCATCGGTATGTTACTTGCCCGAGATTCGATCGTCGGTATCTCAATACCTAGTTCAATCTCATTACCGGCAAGTCTCTTACTCGTTCCGTAATACATCATCTCGCATATAACTCATTAGTTACAATGCTTGCAAGGCCTATTGTGATGTGCACTACCGAGAGGGCCCAGAGATACCTCTCCGACAATCGGAGTGACAAATCCTAATCTCGAAATATGCCAACTCAACAAGTACCTTCGGAGACACCTGTAGAGAACCTTTATAATCACCCAGTTACGTTGTGACATTTAGTAGCACACAAAGTGTTCCTCCGGTAAACGGGAGTTGCATAATCTCATAGTCATAGGAACATGTATAAGTCATAAAGAAAGCAATAGCAACATACTAAACGATCAAGTGCTAAGCTAACGGAATGGGTCAAGTCAATCACATCATTTTCCTATGGCGAGATTTGGTATTAGGTGCTTTAGATCTATACAAGAGTTCAACGGCGAGGACTGCGGCTTCAGGGCGCTGGTCCTTAGGAGCACGTGCACAAAGACTTTTTGGCTGTCATCGATAAAATCAAGCCGGCTCCGATAGGGAGCGGCAACAACGACGCATTCTGGTGGCAGTAGTGGTCGTTCGGTGGTCTTGACATCTCAATGTATTTTTATTATTTTTGAGATGATTTTATTTCCAGTGAACTTTTATAAGGTCTGATCTGTTTAAAAAAATATATAACAGAATGCTTGTGATGGCATTTTTGCACGCCGTAAAGACGTGCGTCCATATCCTTTTTTTGTGAACTGACGCGCCCATATCTAGCTCATATCCATCCCGTGGAGACAAGCCAAGCCAGGTCAAAGTCCATGTCAGAGCACAAGCCACAAGCCTAGTAGCTTTTCCGTACGGCCGGCTCTACAACACGTATGGTCATTTGACTCATTTCCTCTCCTCTCCTATCCTCGCCTACATATGGCTACGCGCCACGCCTCCCTCCTCCCGTCCTCTTTCTTTATGCCTCGCCGATGCCAAGGCCCAAGGCCAGCAGCACCAGCAAAGTCAGCAAAACCCTTTGCGCTGCATGGTTTTACAGGCAGCCCGCAATTGTTTTCGCCGTCTCCCAGGTTCCTGTGGGTGGGTGGTGTCCGATCAACCGATCCCTGGGCAAACGAGACACGATTCGGTACATCGGGTGCCCCCGTTCAAATGCTTGTTTTCTCCGGCGGCGCGAGGCCTGATGCTACTACCTACGCACTGTAACACTGATACGCCGTAGGGTAAATTAGATTGTATATTACTACTAGTAGTATATGTTTATCTTTTTATTTTTCACCTGCTACGTACCGGTAGTATCTGAGAAAGGGAGATCTTTGCAAATCCAGGGCCATACCGGGGGAATATCTGTATTTTTCTTGCTTGTGTCAGTGGATCGTAGTAGTACTACGACTACGAGAGCTGGACCGGGGTCAACGTGCAGAGTAGATTCTAGGATTTGGTCACCTGTTTCTTGGATTTGTACTACTAGTAATACTACACGGTACTTTGTTGAACCGGTGTTTATCAGCCCGGTTAGGCTATCAACTACAAGTTGACAGTATACAATCAAATTATAATCCGGAGACTATCAGCCCGGTCTGGTTTTGACTTAAAGTCACCAGTATGGAATAAACTGGTGTTTATCACAGCGCGGAACGGTTTTCTGATAAGCCGCCATCATATGACAGGAGTTACTTCTACTCCGGATTAGGGTTATTACCCTCATTACAAAGTTGGTCAGCCAACACTATGCCAAAAGGTCACAGGTACCATATATTTCCATATTTGGTTATCTTTTACCTTGGTTATAAACTTTGGTCATATATATATTTGGGTATCATGACCCGCCCGGTGGTAAACCGCCAGGGCGCTTTAAGCTTCTTATCTGGAGGAACAACTTGAATAAATAGCTATGGATTATGAACATCATATCTTAAGCATGGCGGATTAACACGCATCAGTTGCACATAGATATGCACGAAGGCATAACAGACCAAGTGTTTTAACTAGCCTATTACAAGGCGTTTCAGTGCCCAAAGGGATAATTGTTTCTCAATAAGCATTGCAGCAAGTCAAAGACTAAACCGGCCCCTGGATTATGATTGATTATCAGCTTGACCTGATGGCTGCGGATCATCTTGCACCGGCTCACCTTCGACCCTACCCAGCGGCTGGAAGTCAACAGTTGTCCAGTCGATCCCAGTTAAAGCTTGGAACACAGCTTCGTTGCTTATAAGGGTGGACGGTTCAATGTCAGGGGCATAAGTGTGCTTACGGATTGGAGGGATCAGGTTTTGAGCCTCAGGAGTTGGTGCAGCAACCCGCTTGTTATTGGTATCATAACTCGCCTGGTAAAATGAATGATCAGCCTCTTCAGCAAGTTGACAAGCCAGTGGACGTACTTCCCGGTTTATGGCGCGGAGATCTTCAATGCAAAATTCTGATCCGTCTTCTTTTAAGCTTGGGTAGCCTTTAGCCACGTCCGTCGGATCAAGATCAGGCACCCACGCTTTTACCCGAGTTAGTGCGGTCAGAGCGCCAGCCCTCGCAGCAGACCTCTTTAGCTCTTCTACCCGGGCAGGCAGCATAGATAGCCTGTCTAAGGTATCCTTGATTAACGTCGGGGGCAGCTGATTGTGAGAAGCGATGCAGATAATTCGTTGTGCGCCGGTATACAGTTGTTCTATCAGCGTGTAGGCAGCCGTCAGCTTCTTCTGAACATCAGAGCCCAGATGACTAATGCGAGTTCCCGCATCATTGCAAACATCAGCAAACCGGCAACGCATGGGAAGATATGTTGAAAGTATAAAGCAAGGATGCATACCGAACACAGTAGCAGTCATGGCATGTATGTGCCGCTTTACACCAGTCAGCTCGTCTACCACCGGTTTGAGAGCTGCTTCAGCGTCTTCAGCTCTTTTCCGCAAAGCGGATTTCTCTGTGTTCCAATCCGCCCGCTCCTTGGCGAAGCTCTCCTTTAGCTTTTCCATAGCGGCTAAGGTGCTCGTCAGCTCATCTTTTGCTTTGGAAGTTTCGGCCTGTTGGGACTTGATGTTCTCTTGCAGATCAGCGGTTTGGCTTTCCTTCTTCCTCAGTTCAGCCTATAAAGAGACAGATACATAATGAGTTGACAGTACATATTTGAAGTACCAAGCACATAACAAGTTATGCCCTTGATACTTGGGGGCTAATGCACATTTGCTCCTTATCAGAAATTTCTACAAGTGCCAAGCACAATACAAGTATTAATCTTGGCACTTGGGGGCTAATGTGTGTTTGCTCAGAAACTGTTGGTATGGGAATTCTTATACATTCCCGGTTCATCTTTATAAAGTTAAACCGGCCCTTGAGGGCTATACCGGTGAAAGAGCAGTATGGTAAATTTTAAGGAACCGGTTCATCATAAAGAAGTAATCTGGTCCCTGGAGGCTAAATATGCAAAGTTAAGTTATGACAAAGTCCCGGTTTAGATTGGTATCATAAACCGTCACTTGGGGGCCACTAGGAGTTGATAAACTGCAATTGGACAAAAGAGAAAAATAGTAGTTACCTCATATCGCTCCTTCATCAAGTTTACCAAACTAGCTTCATAGTCACGGCTGGTATACAGACGGTTCAAGAAGCCAGAGTGAATGTCTTGAGCATTGAGATGGGCGTAGCTTGATAAATCGGCATTCCATTTGCCTTTGCCGATAGCAGAGAGCTCGTCCTTGGCAGTATGCTTTGACAAAGCGACAGGGTTGCCAGGAGTGGTGTGGCCAGTGCCAGTAATCATAATGTCATCATCTTGATCATCAGCAGCCTTCGCTGGAGTTGGCGGTTTGTCAGTATCCTTAACCGGACTGGCCGGTTTGTCATCAGTTCGGACAAGGCTGGTTGGCCGGTCTGCATGGCTTGTTGTGTCAACTTGCACTTGTTCGGCAAGGAAGTCATGGTCTTGAGGTGGCGGATCGTTAAGCATGTCGTCAGCGTCGGTTTACCATGATCCTAGAAGATGATGTCACGGTGGTTTACAAGATTGTGTGAAGATGTTGAAGAAGAAATTTTCTTAAGTATTGAGGATTGACATGAAACAATTCAAATCAATCTGGGGCCTAATGTTGGGGATATTACCACTGGGCGTAAACCGGAATGGAGAGGCCGGGTTAACCCCATAAGTAGTTCATCTATATCTGAAGTCCATTAAGACAGACGGTGACGCTTCATGAAGGCCCAGGGCCCAAAGCCGGTTTAAGGCATGTAGACATAAACCGGCATTGATATGTAAACTTGTGTTGTAAGATAGAAGTAGCAGAGACCGAGCCGGACACAATTATGAGCCGGCCTCGGGATTCTGTAAACCGGCGGGCGTCAACCCATGTATATAATGGGACGACCCGGCGGCGGTTCAGGGACGACAGACAACAACTTGAGACTTAGGCAAAGCGTATTCGCTCCCTGGTCATCGAAACCCCATCAATTCCATCACAACTAGACGTAGGCTTTTACCTTCATCGTAAGGGGCCGAACTAGTATAAACTCTCTTGCGTCCCTTGTCCGCTTTAACCCCTTTAAGCTAACCCGCAGCAATGGCTCCACGACTAAGTCCTTTCTCTAGGACATCTGCCGTGACAAAACCACGACAGTTGGCGCCCACCGTGGGGCTATCGCACGATGGTTTCAAGTTCTTGGAGGGCAACTTCGAAGGACTCAAGGGTTATGCTATGGGCCGGATGACCGAGAGTCGTCGCGGCAAGCTCTACATCGACGATGCAGGCTGGGGCCCCGAGGCCGGCTCAATCGAGTACGGGTACCGGGTCCCCTTTGGTGGCATACACGTTTTCATTGGCAAGATTGGCAAACCGGGCCCTGAGCCGGACCTCTGCACCGACCTCGTCGAAACGGCTCAGCGTGCAAGATCTGCCCGGGTCAAGCCTGTCATGAAGCGTGCCTTCGTGGGAGTTATCCATGGAGGGGAATCTGAGGATAGATCGGAATCTGGTGGTGAGACCGTCGTTTATTCCAGCGACGAGTCATCGACTGGAGAAACCGAATCGTTATATCAGTTACAAGATGGCCGGATTGGGGGTTGTTCCGATGGCGACAGTATTCCGGACCCCTTTGATCTGCCAAACCGGGTTAGGATCTTCATGGCCGGCACGCAACCGGCGCTCCACTCTTCGACCGCAGCGGCGATGATTTCCGGATCGGCAGCGGCGGCAGCGGCCGGGGCAGGAGGCCCTGTGCGACCGCCAGCTTAGGTTCTATCTGATTTGCTTGACGCATTGGCAACGCTGATGGCGGAGGTTAACCCGGCGGATCAGGATGCACACAGTGCGGAAATCATGAAAGTGCAAGATCAGATCACCCAGGCCAAATCCGACTTAGCATCTGAGGATACCAGGATAGCCGCGGAGCGGGCCGCTTTGGATGCATAAGCTTACTGGATTATGCTGGATCAGAGTGCGTCGAACAAAGTCCTGAAGAGGAGGCACCGATCTCGCCTGCCACCGGTTTATGACGCTAGAAATCTCTTTAACACCCCAGGAGCAGGGACCAGTAATCCGCGGGTGGTAAACCGGGCGGAGGCACCTGGAGCAGGAGCGCCGGTTCAGCCACGTTTGGCGGATCCGCCTCGTCAGAACAACATTGTAACACCGCATGTCCCCACGCCGCCGGGTCATTACTCTAACCCGATGGACAACATTGTCGTTGCCGCTTCACGGCTGGCGGCCATCCTGATCGAAGGCGATTCTCCAGCGGCGGTCGAGACGCGTCGGGTTAAGGAGCTTCTTCAGACAACCTTGGTTCAACAGGAGGCTTATTCATATAGTAGCGATCGGATTCATTCCACTCCCCGTCCAAGCCGGAGTTACAGCAGGCGTATGGATGAATCGGCAGTGTCAAGCAATGCGCGGAACCGTGATCCGCCCCATGGCAATAACCCGGCGGGTGGTGCTGGTGATGCTCAGGAGGTGGTGGACCGGGCTCGGGCACGCAGAGAAGCCGAGTTAGCGGCGCAGCATGAAGCCCATCAGCTTACTCCGGTTCATCCAACCACATCGGTGGAACCAAGAGTTACCTCTAGTTCTTTGGGAGTGCCATGTCTTGTCCCAGCATTGCGCAATGTGCGCCTGCCCAAGGATTTCAAAGGCCCGCGCAAGGTGCCGAATTACACCGCCGATTTATCCCCTGAAACATGGGTCGAAAGCTATGAGATGGCCATGGAGATGCTGGATGTGGATGATGCGGCATGTGCGAAATACTTCACCATGATGCTAGAAGGGACATCCCGCATTTGGTTAAAGAGCTTACCGGCTAATTCTATCAGGTCATGGGCCGAGTTGAGAGCCCGGTTTATTCAGAATTTCAAGGATACATGCAAGCATCCCATGTCAATTGTGGACTTAGCTGCCTGTGTCCAGGAGGAAGGAGAGTTAACAACCCATTGGGTGTGCCGGGTTTCGGAGATTTTGCATTCATCGGACCGCATCAACGCTGACACCGCAGTTTTAACTTTGGAAGGCAATTGCCGGTTTGAACCCCTGAAGTTGAAGTTGGGACGGCTCAAACGTCATTGTAATGACATGGGAACCCTCATGGCTGCACTGGTGAAGTATGCCGACTCTGATAGTACCAAGGATCCCGAGTCCGACGATGATAAGACAGGGAAGGGAAAGAAGAGCGGCAACGCCAAGGGGCAGCACCACAACCCGGCGGGTCATGGAAACGGCAGCAAGCGTAAGGCGGACCACGGTTTAGACTTTGTGGGTAACACTAATACACATGACAAGGGCCAGCGGCGTAAGGGTAAACCGCCCCAGCGCGATGGAAGGCCGAGTCCTAATCCAGACCGTTTGTCTTATCTGTTGAACCAGCCCTGTCCAAAGCATGGGACAAAGGAGGAACCGTCCACGCACCTCTGGAAAGATTGTTACATCATGCAAGAGTTCAAAAATTCTGATTCTTTCCGGTATGATCATGGACCAGGAGGTGGTTCGGGCCCCGGGTCTCATGGCCCGCGTTATGGTGGAGGAAATTCCGGTTCAGGCTTCCACGGTAATCAGGGTGGACATAACAATCAAAGTAATCAGGGTAATCAAGGTGGCTATAATCATCAGGGCAATCAGCAGCAGCAGCAGTCGGGTTACCAGAGCAACCTGGAGCAGTTGAATAGCAGACAGTATCATGTCTTCACCACTAGCTTGGACAAGCGCGATCAGAAGCTTCATAAAAGGGTGGTGAATGCCGTTGAACCGGCGGTGCCCCGTTATTTGCGCTGGTCCGAGCAGCCGATTGTGTGGAGTATGGAAGATCATCCACCCCGGGTTGACAATCCGGGTCATCTAGCTCTGGTGGTGGCACCTCAGGTGGGAGGTATAAGTTCACTAAGGTACTCATGGATGGAGGGAGTAGTATCAATATCCTTTATTATGAAACTTTCCGTCGCATGGGGTTAACAGATAAAAATCTTAAACCGTCCAATACGGCGTTCCATGGTGTAGTGCCTGGTAAGTCGGCATATCCTGTTGGTAAGATAGCTCTGGAGGTGGCTTTTGGAGATGAGCATGACTCGAGATCAGAAACCTTGACATTTGAAGTGGTGAAAATCGGCAGCGCGTATCATGCCCTATTTGGACGGCCAGCTTATGCTAAGTTTATGGCACGGCCTTGTTATGTCTATCTGCAGCTCAAGATGCCGGGTCACAAGGTTACTATAACCGTGCATGGGAGCCGCAAGATTGCTCTGGAGTGTGAAGAAGGTGATGCGGCTTATGCTGAGTCGGTTTGTGCAACAGAAGAGTTGAAGTTTTACAAGGACAATGTTGATCCGGCAGATATGACTTCGTTGAAGAAACCAACTACAGAGCATGATCCGGCCCTGAAGTTTAAATCGACTGATGAGACTAAGCTTGTTGACTTCGTGCCTGGCGATTCGTCCAAGCAGTTTAGCATCAGGTCTAACTTGGATCCGAAATAGGAAAGCGCGCTCATCGAGTTCATCCGTGAGAATCGGGACATCTTTGCATGGAAGCCTTCCGACATGCCAGGTGTACCGAGAGAACTCGCTGAGCACACTCTCAATGTTGATCCCAAGTATAAACCGGTCAAGCAGTTTCTCCACCGGTTCAATGAAGAAAGACGCAAAGCTATTGGAGAAGAAGTAGCCAGGCTCTTGGCGGCTGGATTTATCGTTGAAGTATTCCATCCTGAGTGGTTGGCTAATCCGGTGCTGGTTCTCAAGAAGAATGGCACTTGGCGTATGTGTGTGGACTACACAGATCTCAGCAAAGCTTGTCCAGCAGATCCTTTTGCCCTTCCCCGTATTGATCAAATTATTGATGCTACGGCGGGTTGCGAGCGTTTAAGCTATTTGGATGCATACTCTGGTTATCATCAGATCAAAATGGCAGTTAAGGACCAGGAGAAGACAACCTTCATAACTCCCTTTGGAGCCTTCTGCTATGTGTCCATGCCCTTTGGGCTCAAGAGTGCCCAGGCGACTTATCAACGGTGTGTGCAGAATTATCTGCATAAACAGATCGGCCGCAATGTTCACGCCTATGTGGATGATATTGTGGTAAAATCAAGGAAGAAGGAGACATTGATTGATGACTTGAAGGAAACTTTTGATAACCTAAGGGTTTATAAAATGATGCTTAATCCGGCCAAGTGTCTCTTTGGTGTACCTGCAGGCAAGCTCTTGGGCTTTTTGGTGTCTAACAGGGGCATTGAAGCTAATCTGGAAAAGATCAAGGCCATCACCTCCTTGGCTGAACCGAAATGTATCAATGATGTTCAACGCCTGGCAGGCCGAATTGCCGCGTTGAGCCGGTTTGTCAGTCGCCTTGGCGAGAAGGCCATCACTTTATATCAGATGCTGAAGAAAACGGATAACTTCGTCAGGAGTGACGCCGCTAATGAAGCATTTGAGGACTTAAAGCGGCAGCTGGCTAATCCGCCGATTCTCGCTGCTCCAGTGGACAAATAACCATTGTTGCTATATGTGGCAGCTAATGCTCGGGCTGTTAGTGTGGCTATTGTGGTGGAGCGCAAGGAGGCAGGAAAGGAATATCCGGTTCCACGGCCGGTTTACTATATCAGTGAGGTGCTTATTGAGTCCAAGCAGAGGTACCCGCATTGGCAAAAATTGGTGTATCGGGTTTTCATGGCAAGCCGGAAGCTTAAGCAGTATTTCCACGGTCATCCCATCACGGTGGTCAGCTCCGCTCCTTTGGGGGATATAATCCAGAACAGGGAAGCAACTGGTCGGATTGCTAAGTGGGCTATCGAGCTCGGGCCTCACGGGTTGAAATACATACCCCGAACGGCGATCAAATCTCAGGCACTTGTGGATTTCATCAATGATTGGACAGAATTACAAGCGCCAGAGGAGAAGCCGGATCACACTTATTGGACTATTCATTTTGATGGGTCCAGGCAATTGGAGGGCTCGGGGGCCGGAGTCATATTAACTTCCCCACGAGGTGATAAGTTTTGTTATGTTCTCCGTTTAATGTTCCCTTGCACTAACAATGCAGCTGGATATGAGGCTTTACTCCATGGTCTTCGGATGGCTAAGGAGATGAACCTAAGCCGAGTTAAGTGCGTCGGTGACTCGTATCTAGTGGCTCAACAATTGTCCGGCACTTGGGATTCCAAGGACCCACTAATGGCAGCATATCGTCCTGAGGTGGATATCGTTGCAGGTCACTTTAAAGGTTATCAGGTGGATCATGTGGACCGGCGGAAGAACGAAGCGGCAGACGCTTTAAGACGCCAGGGTTCCCAACGTAAATCGGTTCCACCTAATGTCTTCCTGGATGTTTTGCATAATCCGTCCGTCAAGCTCCCTGGTGAAGAGGATTTGGCTGTTCCTGATCCGGAGGCTCAGTTGGTGGCGGCTCTTGATGTTATCCCAGATTGGACGGTTCCATATTTGGCGAATATAAACCGGGGTGAGTTACCAGAGGATGGAACCTTGGCCAGGCAGATAACCCGGCGGTCCAAGTCCATGACTATTATCAATGGAGAGTTACATCATTGCAGTGTGACAGGGGCGTTTCAACGCTGTGTGTCTCCTGAGGAAGGCCGTGAAATTTTGCGTGAGATCCACGAAGGAGATTGTGGTCACCACGCCGGTTCAAAATCTTTGGTGGTCAAGGCGTTTCGTCATGGTTTCTATTAGTTGACAGCTCATGCTGATGCCGAGGACTTGGTCAAAAGATGTGATGGCTGTCAGAAATTCTCAAGGCGCGCTCATGTACCGGCTCAAGAATTGAGGATGATTCCAATCACCTGGCCGTTTGCAACTTGGGGGCTGGATATGGTTGGGCCTTTCAAGAGGTCCAAGGACAAGAAGACCCACCTTTTGGTGGCGGTTGACAAGTTTACGAAGTGGGTGGAGGCAGAGCCAGTTAGTAAGTGTGACGCAGCCACGGTGGTTCAGTTCATCAAAAAGGTGATATTCCAGTTTGGTTTTCCACACAACATTATAACAGACAATGGTACCAATCTGTCAAAGGGTGCCATGAAGGAGTTCTATCAACGTGAGCACATCCGGCTTGACGTGTCATCAGTGGCTCACCCCCAGTCCAATGGTCAAGCGGAGAGGGCCAATCAAGAGATCTTGAGAGGCATTAAACCCCGGCTTATGGTTCCTCTGCAACGGACGCCAGGTTGTTGGGTTGAGGAGTTACCTTCTGTGTTGTGGAGCATCAACACCACACCCAACAGGTCGACAGGGTACACACCATTCTTCATGGTTTACGGAGCGGAAGCAGTTCTTCCTAGTGACATCCGTCATGACTCGCCTCATGTAGCGGCATATGTTGAAGCTGACAACGAGAAGGAACGGCAGGAAGCTCTTGACCTGTTAGATGAGGAACGTGACATGGCGGCAACCCGTTCGGTGATTTATCAGCAAGATCTGCATCGCTATCATAGCTGCCGGGTTAGAACCAGAACCTTTCAAGAAGGTGATTTGGTGCTTCAGCTCATCTAGGATCAGACGGATATGCACAAGCTATCCCCCCCTTGGGAAGGACCCTCTGTCGTCAGCAAGAATCTACACAACGGGTCGTATGTTTTGACAAAGTGACAGGATTGCCTGGAGTGGTGTGCCCAGTGCCAGTAATCATAATGTCATCATCTTGATCATCAGTAGCCTTCGCTGGAGTTGGCAGTTTGTCAGTATCCTTAACCGGACTGGCCGGTTTGTCATCAGTTCGGACAGGGCTGGTTGGCCGGTCTGCATGGCTTGTAGTGTCAACTTACACTTGTTCGGCAAGGAAGTCATGGTCTTGAGGCGACGGATCATTAAGCATGTCGTCAGCGTCGGTTTCTTTCGGATCTGGAGTTGTTTCCGGTTCAGCAGCTACATTATCATCAACCGGTTTGCTTAACCGAGCCTTCTTGCTGGGTCTTGGCTTGGCGCTGAGAAAAGATAGACATAAGGATCAGTACAGTATGTAAAGATAACACATCAAGAATAAAGACACGTGCATAGCTCACCCAGGAACTGTTTTGAGGGGTGGAAGCTGCGTGGCCGATGACTCGCCAGAGGATGAGTGAGAAGTACCCTAATAATTTGAATCAGACGGGTTAAGAGGCTGGCGGAAACAACCTGCTTTTGGGCATGAAGTATCAATGAGATAAGAGACCTCTGATCGGCGTTTCCGAACCGGACTGTTCGGTAAACCGGCAGAGGTAACTACCTAGCCACTGTGCCGGGTTGCACGGCGAGCTTCGTGCTGCTGCGTCTTCAAAAGAAAGTTTGGGTCCAAGTAAGCAAGAGGGTGAGAAAATTTTACTTTCCGGTTTGCTTGACGGATTTTTGATGTTGGCAGAGGATCTGAATCGGAGGAAAGAATGGTTACCTCTACATCCTCAGCATGACTGCCTTCAGCATCGTCCTGATAATAATCATTGTCAATGAGATGTACGAAAAAATGAACCAAGAGAGTCAAGTTCTACCTCTGGTTCCGGGTTACCCACATCGTCATCAGCTGGTGGATCGAAGGATGCAGTGGTCCTTCTCTTGGTAGGTTTGGACGAACTGGCTTGACCGGTTTATCTTGTGGCTTCGCCGGTTTGTCTTGGGATGGTTTCTTGTTCCAGAACGGATCATCACCCTATCAGAAAATAATCACACTTTCAGAGAATATTTGGATAGAAGCAACTTCAGATAAAAAGATTATATGATTCTTACAGCTGGTGGTTTGTTGAAGGTGCAGAAAGGGAGTAGTCCGGTTTGGGCACAGACAGCCTCCGGTTCGTTCAGTATCTTTTTTATAGCCTCAGTGACTTCTGCATCTGTAAGCTGAATGTCAATGTGCCGCCGAGCATCCTTCAAACTCCCCGTATACTCACACATAAAACCGGAGCGCCGGCTTAAGGGCAGAATACTCCAGCTTATCCAGCAGCGAGCAAGATCAACTCCTGTCAAACCGTTCGCCGTGAAGGCCCTAAGCTTTGATAATTGGGGAGCATAGTTGGCCCTTTCTCTTGCCGTCAACCTCTGAGGAAAAGGATGTGTGTTGCTAAGGCGTTCAGGGCGGTAACCCGGCAGGCGTTTTTCATTAGATGGAGATGTATCCATGCAGTAAAACCAAGTCTGGTTCCACTCTTTCGGGTTACTTTGGAGTTTGGGATGGGGGAAGGTGACTTCCTTCCTTTTCTGAACCGCCATTCCGCCCATTTCCGTATTGGGTCCATCCGAGAACTCTGTGCGACGGTTTAAGTGAAAGAAATCCCTAAACAGTTCGACTCAAGGTTCCTCTTGCAGATAAACCTCACAAAAGACTTGGAAGTGGCAGATGTTGGTTACAGAATTGGGACCGATGTCTTGAGGGCGCAGTTGGAAACTAGCCAGTACATCCCGGAAATTTTTTGAACCGGGAGGGCTAAAACCTCGTCCGAGATGATCAGCGAACACGACTACCTCTCCATCCTTGGGTGTAGGAGGATTTTCCAGGCCAGGGACCCTCCAGTGGATGACATCTTTTTTAGCTAAAGCGCCCGTTTAAACAAGATTGTTTAACTGCTCTTCGGTTACTCGAGAGGGAGCCCAATTGCATTCATAGACTTGCTTGGCCATGGCAATGGAAATCTGAAACATGATTATTGCCGGTTTAAGATTTACAGTGGACAACTACACAGTAGTATAAGGATACAAGCATATTGAAACCGGGATTGGTTATTTGTAAACCGGAGTCTGACAATGGAAACAGTACAATGATGAAAGCATTGGCGGTTCAACAGGGGACAAATGGTATCTACTGGGTCATCATTTTGTATATGAAGTTAAACCGCCCAATCTGGTATTAAAGATGTATAACTGAAGGGAAAAACAGGTTTCACAAGTTGGCATTATAACTTTGGATCTACCGCATGTCAGAAAATGAAAATATATTCAGACCTAAATATTGGTACCGAAGCAGTTGATGAAGGTTCAGATGGGATTTTCTACTTAAACGAGATGCATGGATGGAAAAGAAGGGCTACGGCTATCGCCGTACAGGATAAATATCAAGGTTTGAATCATAGAGCTATTGCACAACGACGAACACCGACGAACACTGAAACCCTAATGACAGATCTATGGCGGAAGGAAAGAAGGCTTACCGATGCTGATGGAAGAGCGGAGAGGCGCCGCGATTCTCTGGTGCGTTCAGGGTGATGCAGCGGCCGGAGTTGAGGCAGAAGCGAAGGTCGACGGTGGCGGCGGAGCTCCAAAGGTCGGGCAGCGCAAGGAAGAGGACGAGGTGAAGAGATACGGGGGGGGGGGGGGGGGTGGAAAGACCCCCTGGCCCTATTTATAAGGGCAGAAAGATAAGCGTCAGGCGCGAAAATCAAGGAGCCTAAATGCGGAGCTGTCGCCTCGATTGTCGGAGGCTCGTTAATGACAGGTGACGTCACGGCGGTTTACCATGATCCTAGAAGATGATGTCACGGCGGTTTACAAGATTGTGTGAAGATGTTGAAGAAGAAATTTTCTTAAGTATTGAGGATTGACATGAACCAGTTCAAATCAATCTGGGGCCTAATGTTGGGGATATTACCACTGGGCGTAAACCGGAATGGAGAGGCCGCGTTAACCCCATAAGTAGTTCATCTGTATCTGAAGTCCATGAAGACAGACGGTGACGCTTTATGAAGGCCCAGGGCCCAAAGCTGGTTTAAGGCCTGTAGACATAACCCGGTGTTGATATGTAAACTTGTGTTGTAAGATAGAAGTAGCAGAGACCGAGCCGGACACGATTATGAGCCGGCCTCGGGATTCTGTAAACCGGCGGGCGTCAACCCATGTATATAAGGGGACGACCCTGCGGCGGTTCAGGGACGACGGATAACAACTCGAGACTCAGGCCAAGCGTATTCGCTCCCTGGTTATCGAAACCCCATCAATTCCATCACAACTAGACGTAGGCTTTTACCTTCATCGTAAGGGGCCGAACTAGTATAAAACTCTCTTGCATCCCTTGTCCGCTTTAACCCCTTTAAGCTAACCCTTAGCGATGGCTCCACGACTAAGTCCTTTCTCTAGGACATCTGCCGTGACAAAACCACGACAGTTCTTGTAGAGGGAGTGGTGAATTTGGAGAAATGGGCGTCTGGTGAAACAGTGGGTGACCTTTTGCGACTAGGGAGGAGGAGGGGATGGATACAGGACGGGATACCCTGGGGTGAGCACGATGCGTGCGGCCGCTTGTGCCGCCCCAGGGGTCACGGGAACGTGGGCCCACGTGGGGTCGGTGCGGCTTTCTTGGCCGAGCGCACTTAGTAGCAAAATTATCCTAATCAACTCGGTTCAGATAAAGTTCAGGGTCCCAGTTGATGCATCAGTAAAGTTTTTGAGAGAAACAATCATAACGACCGCTTGGTATATTTGGTGGAGACGAAGACAGATAGTCCATGCAGAAACCGTGCAATCTTTATCACAAGCGGCGATGTCAATTCAAGTATTGGTATCTAGTTTCGTAAAAGCACAAGTGAAAGAGATTCAGCCAAGATCAAGTACTTGGCATCGGGCGTCGGAGGGCTTCGTCTCTGTAAATGTTGATGCTAAATACGATATTAATATGAGGTCAGGAGCTACAGGTGTGGTAATTAGAGATGATAAAGGAAGATTTGTAGGCGCGGGTTCCAAGCTCATTCCTTTTGCGCTTGACGCGGCAACAACTGAAGCTCAAGCAGTTGTAGATGGTATTCATCTTGCAAATCAAATAGGCTGGCAGAAATTAGTTATTCAGTCTGATTGTGCAGGAGTTATTGATACTTTTCAGGAAGGTGGTTTCTTTGCGACTGTTGCTGCTCTGATATTCGAAGACATTCGTATTCAGGCGAGCTCTTTTGACATAATCTTATTTATCCATTGTCCAAGGGAAGCAAATCGGGTAGCGCATACACTTGCACATGAATGTAATCTAGATAATTGTGTGTGGGCTGATGATCCACCTAATTTCATTATGCCGCTGTTGATTGACGATGTGAGCGTGATTTAATTTAATAAAATTAGCCATGATGGCATTCCCTAAAAAAACTCTGTTCAGATAAGCTTGCTTTATTACAGAGAGTTAGGGTTTATATATCCATTCATTTTCTAGGTTGATATATACTACCTCCATTCTGGTTTATTGGTTAATATGTGCCAAATTTTGGCAGTAAATTTAACTAATAAAACGTGCATGCATGTCATCAAAATTATATCATTGAAAATATGAATCCAACATTATAATTTTTGTTGACATGCACTAACATTTCGTCAGTTGATTCTTTAGTCAAAATTTAGCATAAATCATAAAGGGCACTAATTAACCAGTACAGAGTTAGTATATTCGTTTTTTTGTGAGTGAGTAAACTGGGCCTTGCGTGACGGTTCAGAAGTGCGCGAAAGGCGCACCGCAATATAGCAGTGTGGATTTACATCCTTCCGGAGGCACGCACGACCCGATTTTGACCATTTCGGGCAGTAAAACGGACATGCTCGTCCGCTTGTGGTCGTGTGGCCGTCGGTGCGCCCAGACGGACCGTCGCATCTCAAACTGTATGTGTATTTGAACTTGAATTTTGACCCAAAAAACCCAAATAAACATTGTAAATAATATAAAAACATTAATATAAACATGAAAACGTCCACACATTCACAGTAGCCAAGTTCAACACCGTTCTTAATTAAACTAAAATTTAAAAGGCATAAATTAAACTAGAGTCACGTCGTCGGTGAGGCCGCCATCGTCTTCAGTAGCCGCCATCCTAGTCGTCATCGTCGCCGGTGAGGTCGACGTATGGAGGTGGATGGTAGAGGTGGGCTGGCGGCCCCTGCCACTGCTAGACTGGAGGCGCCTGCACCACCTCCTCCTGCGGCTCCTGCTCCTGCTCTGGTGACCGCGGCGCCGTGGGTGACCATGGCCCGACACCCACCGCGTCGGCCATCTCTGGTGCCGTGAACAACCAGCTTCACCACTGGCCCACCAAGCGTGGGTTCCACGCGACAATGGGCGGCTCCTCCTCCACCACCACCTCCCGCACATCCTCCTTGACAGCCATGTCTAGCTTAGGGATGGCGACGTCGCCGTCGCCGGCCGCAGAGAGGGCCAGCTGGGTTTCGAGGCCCTCCCACTGACGCTCATCAGAAATGTTCATGGAGTCCTCCATGCCCCATCTCATGAGCTCGGCCTATTCATCCTCGGTCATGGGAGGTGATGGTTGAAGGAAATATGCGCTAGAGGCAATAATAAAGTTGTTATTTATATTTCCTTATATCATGATAAATGTTTATTATTCATGCTAGAATTGTATTAACAGGAAACTTGATACATGTGTGAATACATAGACAAAACATTGTGTCCCTAGTATGCCTCTACTAGACTAGCTCGTTAATCAAAGATGGTTATGTTTCCTAACCATAGACATGTGTTGTCATTTGATGAACGGGGTCACATCATTAGGAGAATGATATGATGGACAAGACCCATTCATTAGCTTAGCATAATGATCGTTAAGTTTTATTGCTATTGCTTTCTTCATGACTTATACATTTTTCCTTTGACTATGAGATTATGCAACTCCCGAATACCGGAGGAACAATTTGTGTGCTATCAAACGTCACAACGTAACATGGTGATTATAAAGATACTCTATAGGTGTCTCCGAAGGTGTTTGTTGGGTTGGCATAGATCGAGATTAGGATTTGTCACTCCGAGTATCGGAGAGGTATCTCTGGGCCGTCTCGGTAATGCACATCATGATAAGCCTTGCAAGAATGTGACTAATGAGTTAGTTGCAGGATGATGCATTACGGAACGAGTAAAGAGACTTGATGGTAACGAGATTGAACTAGGTATGAAGATACCGACGATCGAATCTCGGGCAAGTAACATACCGATGACAGAGGGAATAACGTATGTTGTCATTGCGGTTTAACCGATAAAGATCTTTGTAGAATATGTAGTAACCAATATGAGTATCCAGGTTCCGCTGTTGGTTATTGACCGGAGATGTGTCTCAGTCATGTCTACATAGTTCTCGAACCCGTAGGGTCCGCACGCTTAACGTTCGATGACGATTTGTATTATGAGTTATGTGTCTTGGTGACCGAAGATTGTTCGGAGTCCCGGATGAGATCACGGACATGACGAGGAGTCTCGAAATGATCGAGAGGTAAATATTGATATATTGGACGATAGTATTCGGACACCGTAATGGTTCCGGAGTGTTTCGAGTATTTTTTGGAGTACCGGGAGGTTACCGGAACCCCCCGGGGGAAGTAATGGGCCTCATGGGCCATTGGGGAGAGGCAAGGCAGCCCACAAGGGGGTGCCCCCCCCCATGGGGAGTCCGAATTGGACAAGGGGAGGGGGCGCGGCCCCCCTTTCCTTCTCCCTCTCCCTCTCCTTTCCCCTTTCCCCCTCCAAAAGAAGGAAGGGGGCGAATAGGACTAGGAGTCCACTTGGGGCGCCCCCTAGGCCGGCCTCCTCCCCTCTCCTCCTTTATATACGGGGGCAGGGGGCACCTCTAAGGACATCAATTGTTTCTTAGCCGTGTGCGGTGCCCCCCTCCACCGTTTACTCCTCCGGTCATATTGTCGTAGTGCTTAAGCGAAGCCCTGAGCGGATCACTTCACCACCACCGTCATCACGCCGTCGTGCTGATGAAACTCTCCCTCGACACTTTGCTGGATCAAGAGTTCGAGGGATGTCATCGAGCTGAATGTGTGCTGAACTCGGAGGTGTCGTACGTTCGGTACTTGATCGGTTGGATCGCGAAGACGTTCGACTACATCAACCACGTTAAACTAACGCTTCCGCTTTCGGTCTACGAGGGTACGTGGACACACTCTCCCCCTCTCGTTGGTATGCATCTCCTAGATAGATCTTGTGTGATCGTAGATTTTTTTTTGGAAATTGCATGCTACGTTCCCCAACGGTGGCATCCGAGCCAGGTCTATGCGTAGATGATATGCACGAGTAGAACACAAAGAGTTGTGAGGGATGATAGTCATACTGCTTACCACCAACATCTTATTTTGATTCGGCGGTGTTGTTGGATGACGCGGCCCGGACCAACCTTACATGACCACGTTCATGAGACCGGTTCCACCGACAAACATGCAACTTGTTTTGCATAAAGGTGACTGGCGGGTGTTTGTTTCTCCAACTTTAGTTGAATCGAATTTGACTACGGCCGGTCCTTGCTGAAGGTTAAAACAGCAAACTTGACGAAACATCGTTGTTGCTTTGATGCGTAGGTAAGAACGGTTCTTACTAGAAGCCCGTAGCAGCCACGTAAAACTTGCAACAACAAAGTAGAGGTTGTCTAACTTGTTTTTGCAGGGCATGTTGTGATGTGATATGGTCAAGACATGATGTGATATACGTTATTGTATGACATGATCATGTTTTGTAAAAGTTATCGGCAACTGGCAGGAGCCTTATGGTTGTCGCTTTATTGTATGAAATGCAATCGTCATGTAATTGCTTTACTTTATCACTGCGTTAGCGATAGTTGTAGAAGCAATAGTTGGCGAGACAACAACGACGCTACGATGGAGATCAAGGTGTCAAGCCGGTGACGATGGAGATCATGACGGTGCTTCGGAAATGGAGATCAAAGGAACAAGATGATGATGGCCATATCATGTCACATATTTTGATTGCATGTGATGTTTATCTTTTATGCATCTTATTTTGCCTAGTACAGCGGTAGCATTATAAGATGATCCCTCACTAAAATTTCAAGGTATAAGTGTTCTCCCTGAGTATACATCGTTGCGACAGTTCGTCGTGCCGAGACACCACGTGATGATCGGGTGTGATAAGCTCTACGTTCACATACAACGGGTGCAAGACAGTTTTGCACGTGCGGAATACTCAGGTTAATAAACATGACAAGCCTAGCATGTACAGACATGGCCTCGGAACACTGAGACTAAAAGGTCGAACGTGAATCATATAGTAGATATGATCAACATAGAGATGTTACCATTGAAAACTACTCCATCTCACGTGATGATCGGACATGGTTTATTTGATATGGATCACGTGATCATTTAGATGACTCGAGGGATGTCTATCTAAGTGGGAGTTCTGAAGTAATATGATTAAATTGAACTTAATTTATCATGAACTTAGTCCTGATAGTTTTCGCATATCTATGTTGTAGATCAATGGCCCGTGCTACTGTTCCCTTGAATTTTAATGCGTTCCTAGAGAAAGCTAAGTTGAAATATGATGGTAGCAACTACACGGACTAGGTCCGTAACTTGAGGATTATCCTCATTGCTGCACAGAAGAATTATGTCCTTGATGCGCCGCTAGGTGAAAGGTGATGTTATGAACATCTCGCAAGCTCGATAGTTCAGTGTGCCATGCTTTACAGCTTAGAATCGGGACTTCAAAGTCGTTTTGAACGTCATGGACCATATGAGATGTTCCAGGAATTGAAGTTAATATTTCAAGCAAATGCCCGAGTTGAGAGATATGAAATCTCCAACAAGTTCTATAGCTGCAAGATGGACGAAAATAGTTCTGTCAGTGAACACATACTCAAAATAGTTCTATAGCTGCAAGATGGACTCAGCTGGGAGTTAATCTTCCAGTTGATTGTGTCATTGACAGAGTTCTCCAATCACTGCCACCAAGCTACAAGAGCTTCCTGATGAACTATAATATGCAAGGGATGGACAAGACTATCGCCCAGCTCTTCGCAATGCTCAAAGTTGCGGAGGTAGAAATCAAGAAGGAGCATCAAGTGTTGATGATTAACAAGACAACTAGTTTCAAGAAAAAAGGGCAAAGGAAAGAAGGGGAACTTCAAGAAGATTGGAAAGCAAGTTGCCACTCCCGGGAACAAGCCCAAGTCCGAGCCTTAACCTGAAACTGAGTGCTTCTACTGCAAAGGTACTGGACACTGGAAGCGGAACTGCCCCAAGTTTTTGGCGGATAAGAAGGGTGGCAAAGTGAACAAAGGTATATTCGATATACATGTTATTGATATGTACCTTACTAATGCTCGTAGTAGTGCCTGGGTATTTGATACTGGTTCTGTTGCTCATATTTGTAACTCGAAACAGGGACTACGGATTAAGCGAAGATTGGCTAAGGATGAGGTGACGATGCGGGTCGGGAATGGTTCCAAGGTCGATGTGATCGCCGGCGTGTTGGGGAACGTAGTATTTCAAAATTTTGCCTACGATCACGCAAGATCTATCTAGGAGAAGCATAGAAACGAGCGGGGAGAGTGTGTCTACGTACCCTCGTAGACCAAAAGAGGAAGTGTTTAGTAACACACTTGATGTAGTTGAACGTCTTCGCGATCCAACCGATCCAAGTACCGTACGCACGGCACCTCCGCGATCTGCACACGTTCAGCTCTGTAACGTCCCTCGAACTCTTGATCCAATTGAGGACGAGGGAGAGTTCCGTCAGCACGATGGCGTGGTGACAGTGATGATGAAGTTACTGGCGCATGGCTTCACCTAAGCACTACGACGATATGACCGAGGTGTGTAACTGTGGAGGGGGGCACCGCACACGGCTAAGACAAATCTTGTGTCTTTGGGGTGCTCCCCTCCCCCGTATATAAAGGAGGGAGGGAGTAGGCGGCCGGCGTAGGGGGCGAGCCAAGCATAGGGAGTCCTACTAGGACTCCCAAGTCCTAGTAGGATTCCCTTCCCTATTCGGAGTAGGAGAGAAGGAAAGAGAGGGAGAGGGAGAAGGAAAGGGGGGCTACGCCCCCACCCCTTGTCCAATTCGGTTTGGGCAGGGGCGAGGTGTGCGCCACCTCTTGGCCCTTCTCCCCTCTCTCCACTAAAGCCCAATAAGGTGAAGGAAATATGCCCTAGAGGCAATAATAAAGTTGTTATTTATATTTCCTTATATCATGGTAAATGTTTATTATTCATGCTAGAATTGTATTAACCGGAAACTTAGTACATGTGTGAATACATAGACAAATAGAGTGTCAATAGTATGCCTCTACTTGACTAGCTCGTTGAATCAAAGATGGTTAAGTTTCCTAGCCATAGACATGAGTTGTCATTTGATTAACGGGATCACATCATTAGAGAATGATGTGATTGACTTGACCCATTCCGTTAGCTTAGCACTTGATCGTTTAGTATATTGCTATTGCTTTCTTCATGACTTATACATGTTCCTATGACTATGAGATTATGCAGCTCCCAAATATCGGAGGAACACTTTGTGTGCTACCAAACGTCACAACGTAACTGGGTGATTATAAAGGTGCTCTACAGGTGTCTCTGATGGTACTTGTTGAGTTGGCATAGATCGAGATTAGGATTTGTCACTCCGATTGTCGGAGAGGTATCTCTGGGCCCTCTCGGTAATGCACATCACTATAAGCCTTGCAAGCAATGACTAATGAGTTAGTTGCGGGATGATGCATTACGGAACGAGTAAAGAGACTTGTCGGTAACGAGATTGAACTAGGTATTGAGATACCGACGATCGAATCTCGGGCAAGTAACATACCGATGACAAAGGGAACTATGTATGTTGTTATGCGGTTTGACCAATATAGATCTTCGTAGAATATGTGGGAGCCAATATGAACATCCAGGTTCCGCTATTGGTTATTAACCGGAGACGTGTCTCGGTCATGTCTACATAGTTCTAGAACCCATAGGGTCCGCACGCTTAACGTTCGGTGACGATCGGTATTACGATTTTATGTGTTATGATGTACCAAAGATAGTTCGAAGTCCCGGATGTGATCACGGACATGACGAGGAGTCTCGAAATGGTCTAGACATAAAGATTGATATATTGGATGACTATATTCGGACACCGGATGAGTTCTGGGGGTCACCGGATAATTATCGGAGTGCCGGGGGGTTATCAGAACCCCCGGGGGAACTAATGGGCCAACATGGGCCTAGTGAGAGAGAGAGGAGGGGCCATAGGGCTGGCCCCCCCCCCTTGGGACTCTGAATTGGACAAGGAGGGAGGCGGCGCCTGATGAGGACATAGACCTTGGGTAGGGTAATAGGCCTGACCTATACGTCCTATCTAAGGTAACTGTCTTAGAAGCAAAGAAGCTCAAGAGACAACAGGAAGGGCCCAACAAAGGTGTCGAGTGCAATCCACTCGACCTACCAGTCACTCAGAGACCCCTCCTTCCTTAGGTCACTTGACCACTCGATCATTCGACCATGCAAGAATCCATTCGACCTGTTTGAAGACCAGGAGTCATCCAGAACAGCAACGGGCAAGCGTCCACCCTGTAGTCTTTAAGGCCATTAAGGCATTTAAGGCTGGCGTTACCAGTAACGCCACCTCTTTATGTACATTGAACTCTTGGTAACGGAGGATGGCTAGGGTCCTGGCGCACACTATATAAGCCACCCTCCTCCTCTGGCACAAGGGTTCGCACCCCCTGTAACACACACAGGCATAATCCAGTCGACCGCCTCCGGGCACCGAGACGTAGGGCTATTACTTCCTCCGCGAAGGGCCTGAACTCGTAAAACTCGTGTGTACAACTTTGCCATAGCTAGGATCTTGCCTCCTCATACCTACCCCCCATTCTACTGTCAGTCTTAGATCCACGACAGCTGGCGCCCACCGTGGGGCAGGTGTCTTAGCAACTTTTGTGGTGAAGTTGCGATTTTTCCGATTCCTATCATCATGGTTTCCAGCGGTGTTTTGGCTGAAGGCCACGAGATCCGTCTCGGCGCGCTCGTCTTCATAGCCGACGACTCCTCCTGGCTTCAAGAGGCTCCACTCGACGTCGAGGCGCTCCCCGTCCGCGGGGCGACGCACTTTCACGCGTGCGTCCGCGGCGTCTTTCTTCGGCAGCCATCGACCCAGTATCGGTGGGCTCCGGTGGTGTCCTCACTCCCCGTTGTTCGTCGGCGCAAGCGTTCCGGTCGGTCGTGGCTCCAGCAGTGGGTGAGACACGCGATGGCCCGTCAGTCGGCCACCCCAAAAGTCACTGCAATCGAGCCCGCCGAAACTCTCTACGGCCTTTTCGACCTGTCGACTGGCTCCGTCGTGACCGCATCCGAGTGCGGCACCAGCGATCCCGCGACGGAGGTCTTGATGGTCAACGGACCACGCAGTCCTCCTGGCTTCCCCCGCAACGACGGCAGCGATGGCGGCGGCGATCCGTCGCGCGTTCACGAGGAGTACCGCCCCGAGCCCCTTTCCTCGCAGCAGAGGGAAGAACTTCGCCGCCGCAATATGGATGCACTTCACACTCCTATCGTTGGAGAAACCCCCGAGGTCCGGGCCTTGGAGGAGGCGCGCCTGGCCAACTTGGCTGAGCGCACTCGACTGGAGAACCTCCAGCACGCACTCGACGAGCGTGCTCGGCAGCGGGTCCCTGAATCCAGTCGACGGCAGCTTTTTCCGCCTCAAACTCAGGTATACCGCACTCCGATCCAAAATCTCACAGCAGCGGCCCGAATAGCACAGTCAATTCAGCCTTCCCAGTCAGAAGCTGGCAGAGGTTTGATGCAGATCCGGGCTTTGCTGCGGGCAGCCGGCGAGCAGAACACAGCAGTATCTCATTCGCGGGATAGGATTCATAGCAGATCTGTGTGCTGAGACAGTCCAGTCGGCTCACAGCCCAAGATCGCCTCCGCGGCGTGAGGGACGTGGGCACCGGCAGGATCAGTACAGAAACCGTGAGCAGTATGATCACCGACTCGACCATGATGACCGTCGTCGAGTGCCCACGCCTCCTCCGAGGAGTGGGTCTTACGTGCCTCGGCGGCATGATGACAGGCGCCCCCACAGCGGCGAGCGAAGAGTACCAGTCGACCCAAGGGAGCCTGGCTTTGATGCAAGATCTATTCTTGTTCAAGGTCTGGTTGACAGGAACAGAGCACACAGAGAAGGCCATGACAGAGATTATCCGACTGGCAGCAGAGTGCACGTTTTCGGTCCCGAGTGTTTCAGTAGAGCCATCAGGGCCGCAGTGATTCCTCCCAACTTCAAGTTGGCGACTACAGTCAGCAAGTTCACCGGTGAGTCTAAGCTTGACACTTGGCTTGAAGACTACCGAGTGGCTGTACAAATTGGTGGTGGCAATGATGAAGTGGCCATGAAGCACCTTCCTCTTATGTTGGAAGGCTCAGCCAGAGCATGGTTGACTCAGTTAGCACCTGGCAGTATATTCAGTTCGGAAGAGCTCGCCCGAGTGTTTGTTAGAACTTTGAAGGTACTTGCAAACGGCCAGCAAGGTTGACAGAACTGCAGTCTTGCGTGCAAAAACCGAATGAGACCTTGAGAGATTATATACAGAGATGGATCACATTGCACCATACAGTGGAGAATGTGTCAGATCACCAAGCAGTTTGTGCCTTCAAGGAGGGTGTTAAGTATCGAGAGTTGAATCTGAAATTCGGTCGGACGGGGGATATGTCCCTGACTCGGATGATGGAGATTGCCACCAAGTACGCTAATGGTGAAGAGGAAGACCGACTCCGGAGTGGCAAACATAAAACAGTCGCCCAAGAAACCGGAGGAGGGAATTCCAGTCGGAAACAGAAACGCAAGGCCGAACCAGCGGCTCCTGGTGAAGCTTTGGTCGTGGCTCAAGGAAAGTTCAAAGGGAAGCCCAAAGGGCCCTGGACCCCCAAGAAAGTCAAAGATCAAGCCGAAAATGACGTGTTGGATTTGCCATGTCACATTCACATAAAGAAGGACGAAGAGGGTAATCTGATTTATCCTAAACATACCACTCGACAGTGTCGAGTTCTAATCCAGCAGTTCCGAGAGAAACAACCCAATGAGAAGGAAAAGAGTCGGACAAGGGTGAGGATAAGGAAGAAGACGATGATGGTTTTCCCAACGTCAATTCCACTCTGGTGATTTTTGCTGATGTTGAAAGTAAGAGTCGACTGAAAGTTATCAACAGAGAAGTGAACATGGTTGCCCCGGTAACACCCAGTTATTTGAAGTGGTCTCAGACTGCCATCACATTCGACCAGTTAGATCACCCAGCGCGTATAGCCACCCCTGAAAGGCAAGCGTTGGTGGTCGACCCAGTTGTTGAGGGCACTCGACTGACCAAAGTGCAAATGGATGGTGTCAGCGGCCTGAATATCCTTTATGTTGAAACCTTGAAGGGAATGGGCATTCCGATGTCCAAGCTTAGTGAAAGCAACATGAGTTTCCATGGCATTATACCTGGCAAGAAGGCTGAATCACTCGGCCAGATCGCCCATGATGTGGTTTTCGGTGATTCCAAGAATTACCGCAAGGAAAAGTTGACATTTGAAGTAGTGGATTTCCAGAGTGCTTATGATGCTATTCTAGCCAGGACTGCTTATGCACATTTTATGGCTCGACCATGTTACGTGTACCTCAAATTGAAGATGCCTGGTCCCAGAGGAGTGATCACCATCACTGGCAATCGGCAGAAAGCAGAAGAGTGCTTCTAGAAGGGCTCAAAAATCGCCGATGCACAAATGGCAGCAGTTGAAATGCAAGAATATCGGAAGAATGCAGATCCGAGTGATTTGCTGCGTTCCAAGAAGCCTACCACAGATTCTGCATTTCAGTCGTCCGGTGAAACCAAACCGATTCATATTCACCTGACCAATCCTAATGCTGCTCCTACTCATATCTCGACATCACTCGACAGCAAATAGGAAGAAGCGCTCATCCAGTTCCTCCGTGAGAACTGGGACATCTTTGCATGGAAGCCTTCTGACATGCTGGGTGTACCCACGGGACTGGCTGAGCATCGTTTGCGAGTCAACCCGAAAGTAAAACCAGTCAAGGAACATCTTCGATGGTCCGCCGTACAGAAGAGAAAAGCAGTTGGTGAGGAAGTGGCTCGGCTCCTGGCAGCTGAGTTCATCCGAGATATTTACCACTCCGAGTGGCTCGCCAATGTTGTCATGGTCCCCAAGAAGGACAATTCACTTCGCATGTGCATTGACTTCAAGCATATCAACCGGGCCTGCCCGAAAGATCATTTTCTTCTCCCCCGCATCAATCGAATTGTCGACTCGACTGCGGGGTGCGAGCGATTGTCCTTTCTGGACGCCTATTCCGGGTATCATCAGATCCGACTGTATGGACCCGATGAGATAAAAACGGCTTTCATCACTCCATTCGGATGCTTCTGTTATGACACTATGCCATTTGGCCTAAAGAACGCCGGAGCCACATTCATGAGGATGATTCAGAAGTGTCTGCTCACTCAAATCAGTCGGAATGTGGAAGCATACATGGATGACATTGTGGTCAAGTCATGTAAGGGTTCCGACCTGCTGGCTGGCCTTGCTGAAACCTTTGCCAACCTCAGAAGGTATGATATCAAGCTTAACCCATCAAAGTGCACATTCGGAGTTCCTGGCGGAAAGTTACTCGGCTTCCTCGTTTCCGAACGAGGGATCGACGCTAACCCAGAGAAAGTTGGTGCTATACTCCGGATGAAACGCCCTGTGCATGTGCATGATGTCCAGAAGCTTACTGGTTGTTTGGCCGCCTTGAGTCGATTCATTTCTCGCCTCAGTGAAAAGGCTTTGCCTCTTTACCGACTAATGAAGAAATCTGATAAGTTCGAGTGGACTCGTGAAGTTGATGCATCGTTTGCAGAGCTCAAAGCCCTGCTTTCCACCCAGCCGGTGCTCGCTCCCCCAATCAGCAAAGAGCCTTTACTGCTTTATATTGTAGCCACTGGACAAGTTGTCAGTACAGTACTCACGGTCGAGCAGGAAGAAGAAGGAAAAGCCTATAAAGTTCAGCGCCTAGTATACTATGTTTCTGAAGTTCTGACTCCATCCGAGCAAAGATATCCACATTACCAGAAGCTTGTTTATGGGATTTACATGACCACGAAGAAGGTTGCACACTATTTCTCTGATCACTCCATTACAGTCATCGGCGACGCACCATAGTCAGAGATCCTGAACAACAGATATGCAACTGGTCGAGTGGCAAAGTGGGCGATTGAACTCCTTCCCTTGGATATCAAGTTTGAGGCAAAGAAAGCTATCAAGTCCCAAGCAATAGCAGATTTCCTCGCCGAGTGGGTCGAATAGCAACTGCCGAATCAGATTCACTCGGAGCATTGGACCATGTTCTTCGATGGATCCAAGATGCTGAATGGTTCCGGCACTGGGGTGGTATTTGTATCCCCTCGAGGCGACAAACTCAGCTATGTTCTCCAGATTCATTTTGACTCCTCCAACAATGAAGCTGAATATGAAGCACTTCTGTACGGGTTGCGTATGGCCATTTCACTTGGCGTCCGTCGCCTCATGGTCTATGGCGACTCGGACTTAGTGGTTAATCAAGTGATGAAGGAGTGGGACGTCAGAAGACCAGCTATGACTGGCTATTGTAATGCAGTGAGAAAGTTAGAGAAGAGGTTTGAGGGGTTAGAGCTCCATCACATACCCCGACTGAAAAATCAAGCAGCCGATGATTTGGTAAAGATAGGTTCCAAGAGGGAGGCCATTCCCAGCAATGTGTTTTTGGAACATATTGATACACCTTCTGTTCAAGAAGATCCTTTCACTGAAGAGCCCCCACAACCAAAGAGTGCCACTGATCCGACTGAAGTCGAAGTCCCAGCCGTGGTCGACTTGATCATGGAGGTTTTGGTCATCACTCCCGACTGGACAGTGCCGTAAATCACATACATTCTGAGGAAGGAGCTCCCAGAGGATGAAGAAGAGGCTCGACAGATCGTCCGTCGATCCAAAGCCTTCACTGTGATAAGAGGATAGCTGTTCAGAGAAAGTGTAACTGGAGTCAGCCAGAAATGCATAACACCAGAAGAAGGTCAAGTGATCCTCAACGACATCCACTCGGGGACCTGTGGTCATCATGCGTCCTCTCGGACCATTGTGGCCAAAGCATACCGAGCGGGATTTTATTGGCCACGAGCAAATGAGATGGCAAAAGAAATAGTTGACAAATGTGAAGGTTGCCAGTTTTACTCCAACATGTCTCACAATCCTGCATCAGCCCTGAAGACCATTCTACTCGTCTGGCCCTTTGCCGTTTGGGGATTGGATATGGTTGGACCTCTGAGGACCAGTAGGAGCGGCTTCACTCACGTGCTCGTGGCAGTCGACAAGTTCACCAAATGGATTGAAGCCAAGCCTATCAAAAATCTTTGAGCTAGTACTGCTATCAGCTTTATCAGAGAGTTAACATTCAGATATGGTGTTCCGCACAGCATCATCACTGACAATGGGTCGAACTTTGATTCTGCTGAGTTCAGAGCCTTCTGCGCTTCCCAAGGCACTCGAGTCGACTATGCTTCGGTCGCCCACCCCCAGTCGAATGGACAAGCTGAAAGAGCAAACGGATTGATTCTCAAAGGACTGAAACCCCGACTGATGCATGATCTTAAGCACGCAGCAGGCGCCTGGGTCGATGAACTTCCATCAGTGCTTTGAGGATTGAGGACAACTCCCAATCGGTCGACTGGCCGAACTCCATTCTTCTTGGTCTATGGAGCTGAGGCTGTACTTCTGAGTGACTTGCTTCACAATGCACCCAGAGTCGAGCTTTTCTCAGAAGATGAAGCAGAACAGGCACGGCAAGATGAAGTTGATCTCCTGGAAGAAGAAAGAGAGATGGCCCTGATCCGGTCGATCATCTATCAGCAAGACCTGCGTCGATTCCACACCAGAAATGTGAGGGGTCGAGCATTTCAAGATGGAGATTTGGTTCTTCGAGTGGATCAGCAGAAACCACACAAGCTTGCTCCTGCTTTGGAAGGCCCCTTCATTGTCACCAGAGTGCTCCACAACGGAGCGTACCACCTTTACAACGTCAAGCATAAGAAAGACGAGCCACACGCTTGGAATGCGGAGCTGCTCCGCCCCTTTTATACTTAAGCTTTTAGACTGTTGAGATGTAATAAGAAATACCTTCTAGTTTGATTATCAAAGACACAGTTTTACAGTCTCCTAAATGATTGTTGTTTCTTCTTTATATGTTTCAAATCCCCCACTGGGTGCCTTAGATGCGAATGCGTTTCGCTTAAGTTTGAAAAATCCTACCGAGTGGTGAGCAAGCCTCTCACTCGGAGGCTTAGCTGCGAATCCGTTTCGCCTAAGTATAAAAAATCCTACCAAGTGGTGAGCAAGCCTCTCACTCGGAGGCTTAGCTGCGAATCCGTTTTGCCTAAGTATAAAAAATCCTACCGAGTGGTGAGCAAGCCTCTCACTCGGAAGCTTAGCTGCAAATCCGTTTCGCCTAAGTACAAAAAATCCTACCGAGTGGTGAGCAAGCCTCTCACTCGGGGGCTTAGCTGCAGTCCAGTACTCGCCTAAGTTTGAAAAATCCTACCGAGTGGTGAGCAAGCCTCTCACTCGGGGGCTTAGCTGCAGTCCAGTACTTGCCTAAGTTTGAAAAATCCTACCGAGTGGTGAGCAAGCCTGTCACTCGGGGGCTTAGCTGCAGTCTAGTACTCGCCTAAGTTTGAAAAATCCTACCGAGTGGTGAGCAGGCCTCTCACTCGGGGGCTTAACTCCAGTCCAGTACTCGCCTAAGTTTGAAAAATCCTACCGAGTGGTGAGCAGGCCTCTCACTCGGAGGCTTAGCTGCAGTCCAGTACTCGCCTAAGTTTGAAAAATCCTACCGAGTGGTGAGCAGGCCTCTCACTTGGGGGCTTAGCTGCAGTACAGTACTCGCCTAAGTTTGAAAAATCCTACCGAGTGGTGAGCAAGCCTCTCACTCGGGGGCTTAGCTGTAGTCCAGTACTCGCCTAAGTTTAAAAAATCCTACCGAGTGGTGAGCAACCTTCACACTCGGGGGCTTAGCTACAGTCCAGTACTCGCCTAAGTTTAAAAAATCCTACCGAGTGGTGAGCAACCTTCACACTCGGGGGCTTAGCTGCAGTCCCGTACTCGCCTAAGTTTAAAAAAATCCTACCGAGTGGTGAGCAACCCTCACACTCGGAGGCTTAGCTGCAGTCCAGCACTCGCCTAAGTTTGAAGCACACCCCTATCCGCAAGGACGACGAGGTGCAGGTCGACTGCAACCTTCTCTTCGGAGCTGCGCCACAAATACAATGTGCGCTCCATCCTCATTCGCAAGGACGACGAGGTACAGGTCGACTGCAACCTTCTCTTCGGAGCTGCGCCACAAATACAACGTGCGCTCCATCCTCATCCGCAAGGACGACGAGGTACAAGTCGCCTGCAACCTTTTCTTCGGAGCTACGCCACAAATACAACATGCGCTCCATCCCTATCCGCAAGGACGATGAGGTGCAGGTCGACTGCAACCTTCTCTTCGGAGCTACGCCACAAATACAACATGCGCTCCATCCCTATACGCAAGGACGACGAGGTGCAGGTCGACTGCAACCTTCTCCTCGGAGCTGCGCCACAAGTATAACATGCGCCCCGTCCTGATCCGCAAGGTCGACGAGGTGCAGGTCGACTGGAATCTCCTCCTGAGAGCTGCATCTTGTCGGAGTAAATGGCCACGGGTAGCCTAACCGACTCCCCCTGGCACTTCAAGAAATTATCAAGCCGATCGAGCCTTCAAGCATCCAAAACCGCAGGGCCGCCTTCCCCTGGTCAGCTATCTCATAGGCCGATTACTGGAAGGCGACCCGACCTCAAAAACCTTCCCGAAGATAGCCATAAGATGGCTGACTCCAGGAAGCCGGCCCCAAGTGGACCGACTCCCAGAAGCCGGCCACAAGAAGGCTGACTCCCAGAGGCCGGCCAAGACTGCGCCCTCAAAGGCCGCACCCACATAACGGTGATGAGATGGGGCGTGGCTACAGTACAACCTGCCACCCCCGAATCCCAGAGCACGCGAGGCCACAGTGCGCCGTACGGGTCGGCCATCCCCCGTCCGGCGCGACACTGTTGCCATGTTGACCATGAAGCCACCCACGACAGGCGCCGGTACGGCCCGCGGGCGGCGGGCCCCTTCAGCCAGAGAGATGCTCGAAGGCGGCCAGGCCTCCCCCAGTCGGCCTGGGGTGTAGCCGGCTCCCAATAGCCGGCCACCTCCCTCCCTCGAAGTATGTGCATCATTAAGGAGACAAGACGAGGTAAGGCTACAGTGATAGCCCGCCAGGCGGCGGCACTGTAGCCATGCTTACCTCGACGAAGCCCGTGTCATCAGGGGCGAGGCTATAGTAACCAGCCACCGACAAGGCCCCCAGGCGGTGGGGCCAGCCTATCGGCCGAGAGGCCGGCAGTCGGCGGGCCCCAGCACTCGGCAGAGAAGCCGGCGAATACAGACACTGACGGCCAGGAACCGAATCTAGCCGGATTACCATTGTACCCCTGGGGGGTAGGCCTATATAAATCCCCCAGGGCACCCATGCAAAGGGTTGATCTCAGAGACAGTCTTAGACACCACATAGAGAGAAAAGGAGAGCTAGCCTTGCCCTTCTTCTTCCTCTAGCCAAACAGCTCAAGGACCCACTTGTAGCTACTTGTGTTGATCTAGTGATCATGCGGAGACCCCGCAGAGCAGGACTAGGGGTGTTATCTCCACGGAGAGCCCCGAACCTGGATAAGATCCGCCGCCGAGCATGTCTACGCCTTATCCCGTTTCCAGGCACGGACGACGTCTTACTGGCTCCCACAATGATAAGCCACCCGTTGGCATATGTCGCACCTACCACCCGACATTTGGCGCTCACCATGGGGCCAGGTGCACCGTCGTCCGGAGACCTGTTCTGGACGGGAACCCTTTTCCTCCCCAGCGAGCGTAGCCAGCCCGGCACGCCCGATGGCGCTTGCCCCGACGTGCTGCAAGGCGACAACGACGCCTGCGCGGCAAGCTGCCTCGCCGATCTTCTTGGCGAGGCTCGCATCTCCGACGAGCCTGCGTCCGACACGGGCACAGACTGCCCCGAGAGCCGCCTCGTCAGCCTCCTTGACCTGCTTCACGTCTCCTGCGAGCTTGCTGTGGACTTGGAGTCGGTCGACTCCACCAACCCGATGCTGGTTGACTCCGACACGGCGTCGCGTGACGCCTTCCCCACCAACGTGGTGATCATCGACGACCCTCTCCCTCGAGCCGACAGTGGCAGTAGCGCTTTCACTGAGCTGCTGGTCATCAGCCACGGCGCCGTTTCAGGCGAGAACGCCCACGACGCCCTACAAGCAGCGCTACACGACTTGTCCGTCCCCATCCCGGCCGACGCCGACGCCGAGACACTGGAGGCACACCGCCTCGCCCTCGTCGCGGAAGGCCAGGAGATAGCATCCATGAGACGCCTCATCGAGGCTCACCAGCGCGAAGTCGACCGCGCCGCCTTTGGTACACCGCCTCCTGGCGGGCCGAGCCGAGCCGGCTTCGTCAAGAAGCGTGGCGCAGCCATCGCCAGCATGCTGGCAGCAGACCGCCCAGTCTACGCCATGCCACTCAAGAACCTGCGTGCCGCTCAGTCGGCCATAGACGAGCTGAACGGGCTGGGGGCCGACGAGCTTCCCTACATGACTAGACGCATCAAGCAGCTGATCGACGCAGCCGCAGAGCGGCAGGAAGCGAGCGCCCGCGCTGAAAGTCCTCCCCAACGCCGAGAGCACGGCGCGACATCCCGGACGCCGACTGCAGACGGCGCCCGCGCAAGAAAAGACAGGGAGCCGGCTGCTAGCCGCAGTCGGACTCGGCTTACCATCGAGCGCGATGCAGAAGGCCGCCACCGAGCTGTGGAACGACGAGGTGATCCACCTCCTCCCTCGCCTCATGGGAAGAGATATCCCACGCCGCCGCCCGTTACGCATCCGACCCTCGGTGGCCGACTAGGCCACCGCGAAGGGGTCGGCGAGAATGATGCCCACCACCGTATCGACCGCCTAGCGCGATCCTTGGCGCTAGAAGAAGAAGATGATGTTGGCCCGCCTTGCTTTGGCCCCCGCATCCGTGACGAGCCCTTCCCCAAAGGGTTCTCGCTCCCAAGAGACACGCCAAAATACAACGGCTCCGTGAAGCCAGAAGACTGGTTGATCGACTACTCCACTGCAGTCCGCATAGCGAACGGCAACAGGCGTGTTGCCGTGAAGTATCTCCCGATCATTCTTCACGGCACGACACGCACTTGGCTGAACAGCCTCAAGCCCTACAGCATCAACAGCTGGCTGGACTTCACGGAAGTCTTCATCCGCAACTTCACCAGCACGTATAAGCGGCCTCCCAAGCCCCGCCAGCTCTCCTTGTGCGTCCAAGGGCCCAACGAATCAACTCGCGACTACCTCACGCGTTGGGCCGAGCTCCGCAACTCCTGCGAGGGGGTGCACGAGGTTCAAGCCATAGAGTACTTCACCGCCGGGTGCCGAGAGGGCACCCTCCTCAAGCACCGACTCCTCTGCTATGAGCCGACTACCCTCGGCGAGCTGCTGATCATAGCAGACAAGTACGCCACGGCCGACTCCTCAATGAAGACCGAGCTTCGAGTGGATGCCTCTGGAAAGGTGCTTGCTCCGGCTCCCAAGACGCCGGCTGGTAACTCCAACCGACGCACTTACCAGAGCGACAACAAGCGCAAGGCCCCTATGCCACCTTCCACCAGTCGGCAAGTAGCCACAGTCGAAGACGAACGACCTGAAGAGCGGCCCGCGCCCAAGAAGCAGAAGGGCGGCAGGCCAGCTTTGCAGCCGGCTTTCTCCTACGAGCAAACCCTTGATGCCCCCTGCAAGTTCCATAGCGGCGCGAAGCCGTCCAACCACACGACCCGGAAGTGCCATTGGCTCACGCGGATCTCCAAGGGCGAGGGGATGGTGCCGCCTCCACCTGCTGGTCCGCCGCCTCCAGCCCCTCAGCAGTCGGCTGTTCGCCCAGCAGTCGGAGCCATTCAAGATGAGTTCCCAGACGAGCACGCCGCCTACGTCGTCTTCACAAGCCAAATTGAAGACAGGCACAGACGGCACCGACAGCACCAAGAAGTCAACGCGGTCGCCTCCAACAACCCCGAGTTTATGCATTAGTCTGAGAAGTATATCAGCTGCAGCCGGGCCGATCACCCAGAGGTGATGCCGTCTCCCGGCTCTTATGCATTGGTGTTGGACGCCACCCTCGCGACAGAAAGGCGAGCTGCCCGTTTCTCCCGTGTGCTGATTAACGGTGGAAGCAGCATCAACATACTGTACCGCGACACCATGGAGAAGTTGAACCTCAAGACGAAGCAACTCATGCCAAGCCGGACTATGTTCCATGGCATCATACCCGGCCTGTCCTATTCCCCAATCGGCAAGATCAAGATGGATGTTCTCTTCGGAGACAAGGATCACTTTCGCCGAGAAGCGATCTAGTTTGAAGTAGTGGATCTAGACAGCCCTTACGACGCATTGCTTGGCCGACCTTCCCTGGCCAAGTTCATGGCTGTGCCCCACTACGCCTACCTCAAGATGAAGATGCCGAGTTCGAAGGGGATCATCACCATAGCCGGAGACTACAAGAAATCCTCCGAGTGTGCTGCAGCCAGCAGCCGGCTGGCCGAGTCCCTCGTGATTGCTGAAGAGAAGAAGATGCTAGACCGAGTCGTGGCCATGGCCGGCAAGCAGCCGGCCCTGTCCCCCGATCCCAAGGAGTGTGACGCTCAAGGCTCCTTCCAGCTAGCCAAGGAAACAAAGAAGATACCGCTGGACCTGGAGAACCCGGAGAGGTTTGCTGTCATTGGGGCAAACCTGGACGGCAAATAGGAAGGCGAGCTCGTCGACTTCCTCCGTGAGAATTGGGACATCTTTGCATGGTCCCCAAAGGACATGCCAGGTGTTCTGAAGGATTTCGCCGAGCACAAGCTACATGTTCGAACAGACGCAAAACCAGTCAAGCAACCTCTTCGCCGACTGTCGGAAGAGAAGAGAAGGATTGTAGGAGAAGAGATAGCCCGGCTCCTGGCAGCTGGCTTCATTATGGAGGTGTTTTTTCCAGAGTGGCTTGCCAACCCGGTCCTGGTGTTGAAGAAAAACAATAAATGGCGCATGTGCATAGATTACACTAGCCTCAACAAAGCCTGCCCCAAAGATCCGTTTGCCTTACCACGAATCGATCAAGTGATAGACTCCACAGCCGGATGCGAGTTGTTGAGTTTCTTGGATGCTTACTCAGGCTACCACGAGATCAAGTTGGATCCAGCCGACCGCCTGAAGACCGCCTTCATCACACCATTCGCAGCTTTGTGCTACCTGACTATGACATTCGGCTTGAGAAATGCCGGTGCCACTTTTCAATGTTGCATGCAGAAATGCCTCCTCAAGCAACTCGGCAGAAATGCCCACGTCTATGTAGACGATATTGTGGTGAAGACGGAGAAGCGCGGCTCCCTGCTGGAAGACCTCAGAGAAACATTTGCCAACTTGCGCCGGTTTCAGATCAAGCTCAACCCTGAGAAATGCATGTTCGGAGTACCAGCCGGCCAGCTTCTAGGCTTTTTGGTCTCCGAACGCGGCATCGAGTGCAACCCAGTGAAGATCAAGGCCATAGAGAGAATGGAGATACCTACCAAGCTGCGAGATGTTCAGAAGATTGCCGGGTGCCTGGCCTCCCTAAACCGCTTCATCAGCCGGCTAGGAGAGAAGGCTCTCCCCCTGTACCGACTCATGAAGAAGTCCACCCACTTCGAGTGGAATGACCAAGCAGACCAAGCTTTCCACGAGTTGAAGAAGATGTTGACCACACCGCCTGTCCTGGCAGCGCCGACTGAGAAAGAGCCCATGCTCCTTTACATTGTCGCGACTAGCCGAGTGGTCAGTACAGTTATCGTGGTCCAACGCCCCGAAGAAGGCCGGGCTCAGTTAGTCCAGAGGCCGGTATATTATTTGAGCGAAGTACTGTCCACCTCGAAGCAAAACTACCCGCACTACTAGAAGATGTGCTATGGAGTATACTTTGCCGCCAAGAAGCTGAAGCCCTACTTTCAAGAGCATCCCATCACGGTCGTATGCACTGCCCCGCTTGCCGAGATCATAGGCAGCCGGGATGCATCCGGCCGGGTGGCTAAGTGGGCCATTGCGCTGGCTCCTTACACGATCTTCTACTAGCCTCGCACCGCCATCAAGTCCCAAGCATTGGCCGACTTCCTTGTCGACTGGGCCGAGACCCAGTACCTACCGCCGGCTCCCGACTCCACTCATTGGCGGATGCACTTCGATGGGTCCAAGATGCGCACCGGCTTGGGAGCCGGCATCGTCCTTACCTCTCCCAAGGGCGACAAACTCAGATACACACTGCAAATTCATTTTGCCGCCTCCAACAATGTGGCCGAGTACGAGGCGCTCATACACGGGCTCCGGTTAGCCAAAGAGCTCGGCATACGCCGGATCCTGTGCTATGGCGACTCGGATCTGGTAGTCCAACAATCATCCGGCGACTGGGACGCCAAGGACGCAAACATCGTGAGCTACCGATTCCTCGTCCAGCAAATCAGCGGATACTTTGAAGGATGCGAGTTCCTCCACGTGCCACGGGCCGACAACGAGCAAGCAGATGCCCTGGCACGGATCGGCTCCACCCGACAAGCTATACCAACCGGCGTCTCTCTCCAACGCCTCCTCAAACCGTCTGTCAAGCCGTCTCCAGAATCAGACTCCATCTTGGTACCGCCTGCCCCTGATGCAGTCGGATCCGACTTGGGGAACCTAGCACCCGGCTCAGGACTTCGACAGGCGGCCCGGGGACTGCCGTAGTAACACCCGGCTCGGGGACTTCAGAACCCGGCCCTGGGATTGCAGCAGTCGGCCCGGGGACTGCAACGACACAATAGGCGGTGGCCGACTCCAACTCTTCACCACCCAACCCACCCACCCGGGTCACAGTAGCCGTATTGGCAATAGAAGAAGTCACAACTCCATCATGGGCCCAACCCATCCTCAACTTCTTGGTAAACAAAGAGCTGCCGACTGACGAGATCTCGGCAAGACAAGTTCAACGCCGAGCCGGAGCATACACAATAATAAACAGAGAACTCGTTAAGCGCAGTGTCACTGGAGTCTTCCAACGCTGCGTCGAGCCAGAGAAGGACATAGCAATCCTCAAGGATATCCACCAAGGCCAATGCGGCCACCACGCGGCCTCAAGATCACTTGTCGCCAAAGCTTTCCGCCATGGTTTCTTCTGGCCGACTGCTTTGGAAGACGCCAAGGAATTAGTCAAATGCTGCAAAGGGTGCCAAGTCTTCAGCTCCAAGCAACACCTGCCGGCTTCCGCACTCAAGACCATCCTCCTCACCTGGCCCTTTGCCGTCTGGGGGTTGGACATGGTGGGCCCATTCAAGACGGCGCGCGGTGGCATGACTCATCTTCTTGTTGCCGTGGACAAATTCACCAAGTGGGTTGAAGCGAAGCCAATCAAGAAGCTGAACGGGCCGACTGCCGTGACATTCATCATAGATATCACCACCCGGTATGGCATACCACACAACATCATCACCGACAATGGCACGAATTTTGCCAAAGGAGCACTGGCACGTTTCTGCGCAACACAGGGCATCCGACTGGACTTAGCATCCGTTGCCCACCCGCAGTCAAACGGCCAAGTCGAGCGAGCAAACGGCCTCATCCTCTCCGGCATCAAGCCCCGGCTGGTCGTACCACTGGAGCGTTCGGCCGGCTACTGGCTCGATGAGCTGCCGGCTGTCCTCTGGAGTCTGCGTACTACCCCGAACAAGTCAACCGGCTTCACCCCTTTCTTCCTTGTATACGGTGCCGAGGCTGTCATCCCAACTGACATCGAGTTCGACTCGCCTCGGATCACCATGTACACAGAGGCGGAGGCCAAGGAAGCGCGAGAAGACGGCGTCGACCTGCTGGAAGAGGGCCGGCTGTTAGCACTCAGCCGGTCCGCCATATACCAGCAGGGTTTGCGCCGTTACCACAACCGGAAGGTCAGGCCAAGATCCTTCCAAGAAGGCGATCTTGTGCTCCAGCTGATCCAGCGAACAGCCGGCCAGCACAAGCTCTCGGCCCCTTGGGAGGGCCCCTTCGTCATCAGCAAGGCCCTAGGCAACGACTCCTACTACCTGATCGACGCACAGAAGCCGAAGGCACGCAAGAGAGATGATTCCGGCAAGGAGTCGGAACGACCATGGAACGCCAATCTCCTTCGAAGATTTTACAGTTAAAAAGCAGTAAGTACCACGCTACCTTTTGTATTAAGCACAAGACAATGGGCCCCCCCGAGGTGCACTCGGGGACTACCCTCTTTTATTTATGTATGACGAGTGTCATACCTATGAATGTATTATTACATTTGATTTTCTGTCCAGCACCGGGTCCGATCAATCGGCCCGGGGACTCGCCGCCTTGAGTTATATTAAAGTTCTGCCTGCAGTCAGACAACTAGTGTGCCGGTACCCAAGCCCTCTCTTGTTGAAAGTCGCAACTCGAAGAACCGACTGTCCGACTGGCAAGAGCCAAAGGCAGGAAAGGATACCCACACGAAAAACGGCTAAGGACTAACGAACATATATAACACAAGCCGGCCTCCCACCCCGCCTACCGGCTGTCAGAACAGCCGGCTGGCCGGCTTCCCACTCACCTTGCTACAATCTAAGAAAGCTAGAGTACTTGCCCTCCCAAACGGCCAACCACTTCTCCAGCCATAGACTGTAGAGCAGTTGTCCGGCTAGGAAGGCGGCTACCAAGGGAGGGCGGCAAAGGAAACAGCCAAAAAGATGAAAAGCAAGAACAATCGGAACCCAAGCACATGCATGATTATATTTACACAAAAGGCCTTCGAAAGACCGGCACTCAACATAGTTTGAATACACCCCCAGTGGGTGGAACTGCACAAATTTAACAAAATATTGTTCAAAGAGTAACAAAACAGGAAAGTAAAGGCGGCAGATCAGGCTAAGGGTGCAACAGGCGAGCCGGGCAGGTCAGTGGAGGCGGTAGTGCCGGCTGGAGGAGTGGCCGGCTGACGAGTCTCGGCTTGATCATCACCGGCTGAAGGCGGCGCGCTCGCACGCGCCTCGTTGCTGGAGGCACGATCAAGTTGAGGCTAGCCGGTCGCTCCACCGTCTGGCATGGCGTCTTCACCATCCTCTCCCTCCTCCTCTTCGCCCTCGTCGCTGGAGTCGATCTCCTCCGCTGAGTCCTCACCATCTGCTGGGTTCAGCCCGAACCATTCCACCGGCTGAGCAATGCCGTCATCATCCACCTCAGGAGCAAAGGCGCTGGTATTGGTGTAGTCGGCGATTGCCGAGGCACGTTGGATGATATCCAGCCGCACCGCCTCCAGCTCCCCGTCGGCCTCCTGCCGCCAGGTGGCCAGTTGGTCCAAGCTTAGCTCGGGATACCAAGCTTTGCCGAACTCCAACGCCCGCTTGGCACCTGACCGAGCTGCAGAAGCCTTCCAGGCCTCGAAGCGGCCAACCGCCACCTCCAGCCAGTTGGCAGTCCAACTGGGGGTACGGGGAACCACCTCGCCGGGCCAGAGGGCGGCCAGCACTTGCGCTCCAACGCGCTGAAGACGGCGGAGCATGCGGTGAGCCGGCTGGAGGCGGGCATGGATCGCTAGAAGCTGCTCCTCAAGCGACCGACGAGCATTCGGCGCGATCTCAGCCCCAGCCTGCCTTCGCGCCTCGCAGTGGGCCTCGATGACCTGGTTGGCGGCAGTAGAGTAACCAGGGAAGTACTCTGCATAAAAAACACACAAAGTCAGAGAATGGACCAAATGGCAAGCGGCAAGCGAAGGAACGAAGAAGAAGGCGGCCTACCGTCAACCAAGTCTTCGATTTGGTCGTAGCCGTTGATCAGCGATTGCCTCGCCTCAGCCCAGCTCGCCACCTCGGTCTCGTACTCGTCTTGGAGGGCGGCCTCACTGTCCTGCACCGCCTTCAGGGCCGCCTTGTGGCTCTCCTCCATGTCGGCCAGCCTCTTGACCAAGCGGTCACGCTCCTGAGCCAAGGCGTCGAACTCGGCTTCCTTGGCGCAAAGGGTGGTCTGGGTCCCACCCAGCTGCTCCCTCAGGTTGGCATTGGCCTCTGCAGATATGGCAAAGAAGAAAAAAGCAATAAGAAAGAAGTCACCAGGAAAAATCCGACCCGACTGCTCAGCAGTCGGCCCGAATCTCGGGGACTACACCCAGTGGGTGCGATGACGCGCCCCCACGTGAGATAAAAGATGAAGCACTTACGCCGGCTCTCAGTTAGCTCAGCGGTCTTCTGGGTCAGCTCCCGAGCCTGGGAGTTGAAGGCAGCCGCGCGGAGGTTATGGTAGTCCTGCAAGTCGGACAGAGAAGCAAACAAGAGCAAGATAAGCAATCAAAGTCTAGTAAGAAGTTCCAAGCCGCCTGCTCAGCAGCCGACTCGGAACTCGGGGACTACACCCAGTGGGTGCGCTGACGCGCCCCCATGGGAGAAATCAAGATCAAGAAACAAAAAAGCGGGAAGACTTACCCGAATGGCCGTCCGTGTTGCGAGGAACTCTTGGTTGTACTGCCTCAGCACGGCGGCCTGGGACTGAAGCCGGTTCCGGACTTCTTGCGCCGCCACGTTTACCACGGCCGTCCCACCACCCGGCGTCCACCCCGAGCTGGCGCTGGCCGTCTCCAGATCTTGAGCCGACGTGCTAGAGCCCGCGGCCTTCCGCCGGTCCGGCGCCGAAGCCGCCTTCCCCGCGCGTTGGCGCGATGGCGTCCGGACCACCAGGTCCGTCCTCGCAGCCGGCTCGCCTCCAGCCGGTTGCGCAGGCGGCGCGTTAGGCCGGCTGCCCTGGCCCGCCCCAGTCGGCGATGGCGGTGCCGCCTCCCTCTCCTGGACGACGATGTCGTCTTCCTCCCTCTCCATCCCCGGCAGGTCGCCACCGGCTTCCTCCGGCGGGGGCTCCGGGATCTCGGGTGCCACAGCGCGCAGGGGGGTGACAAGAAAGGCCCCCGCCGCTGCCGATGCGGCTGCAGCCTCCGCCCGAGCCTTGGCAGCTGCGTCGGCTTGTGCCTTCGCCGACTCCTCCGCCTGAGCCTTGGCCGCTGTGTCGGCTTGTGCCTTCGCCGACTCCTCCGCCATCTCCTGCGCCGCCTTGGCGGCGGCCGCCCTCAGCTCCTCCGCCTCCCGTTCCTCCCGCGCCTCCCGTGCATTCCTCTCCGTCGCCGCTTGAAGCTCGGCACGGGGGTCCACGCGGCGGGTGCTTGCGGATCCTCCCGCCGATCCAACCACGGAGGCGGTAGCGATCCGCTCAAGAGAGAGCGGAGCCCTGTTTGATGACTCAAGACAAGGACTCAGAAGAAGAGTATCGACAAAAAACAAGGAATACGCGAGAAGGTCGACGCTTACGCTGAAACCTTTTGCGGCTGCTTCACCACCTTGCCGAAGCGGGCCGCCTTCGCGGCGGCCTCGTCCCGCCTGGTCGCCGCCGCCGTGCTCTTGCGCTTCTTCGGCCGACTGCCGAATAGGCCCGACGCGGTCCGGCGCTTCCGCGCGCCGCCTCAGGCAGCCAGCGCGGCAGATGAACCCGCGCCTTGATCAGACGCCGGCTGGCGGCGCGGGACGATTTCCGCCTCGTCGTCATCCGGCCAGTCGTCAAAGCTGGCTCCATGCCCGGAGCCGCCTGCTTCGCCGCCTCCTCCCTCGGTGTTGTCGTCCATGGCGGCCGCCCCCAGGTCGGGGTCGTCCAGGTCATGCGCCGCCCGGTCGGGGAGAAATTGGCGGTCCGCCCCCGCTGCCCCGCCGCCGGTCCAAGGAGAGGGCTCTGCCAAGACAAACCGACTGGTCAGAGTCGGCCAAGAAAAACTTGGCGACAAAACTAAAGAGAAGATAAAGAAAGCTTACCATAGGCGGGGGATTGGCACGGGAGTACGGCTCCTCGCCAAACTGCCACTCCTGAGAGAGCTTGCAGTTCGCGAGATAGTTCACCATGTGAGCTACCTCGTCATGAGGCATCTCCTTGGTGCACATCCGACTCGGATCGAGTTGGCCGCTCATTTGACAGATCAAATGAGGGCGGCCTTGGAGCAGGAGAACCCGGCGCACCACGAAGGCGGCCAGCAGGTCGGACCCGGTCAGACCCTCCGGCTGGATCATTACCCGGAGTCGGGCAACGGCGGCGGCTCCAGCCGGCGACAGCGTTTGGCCCGATAGGACCACTGGGGCCGCCTCCCAGCCGGCGGGCCGGCTACGTAAGCCAGCAAGTTGACAAAGTCGCCTTGCGGGGCGACGTTCTTCATGTAGAAGTACGATTTCTGCCAGAGCTTCACCGACTGGATCAGCGCGATGGCAGGGAAGGGGTTGTCGGCTACCGGCCTCCGCATCGCGATGAAGGCGCCGCTCTAAGCCGGCATGCCCTGCATGCGGGTGCCGAGCTTGGACTGGAAGAATTCCCCCCAGAGCTCGAGGGTGGGGAGATCGCCAAGGAAGCCCTCACACATAGTGACGAAGGCGAACAGCAGCACCACCATGTTTGGAGTGAGGTGGTGCGGCTGGAGCTGGTAGAATTCAAGGAAGGAGCGGAAGAAGGCGCTCGCGGGCAGGCCAAGGAGGCGCAGGAAATGCGAGCGGAAGATTACCCGCTCGCCTTCCTCCGGCGCCGGCGTGATCTCCTTCTTCGGCGCAAGACGGACCCGCACCTGGTCCTCGTCGGGCAACCGCCGCGTCTTGCGGAGGAAGTCGATGTGGTCCGCATGGACGTTGGAGCCGTCCCAGTCTCCGCCATACTGCATAACGGCAAGAAGCTGATGAGGAAGGGCGCGGCGACGGCGAAACCACGGCCCCGCGGCGGCGAAGCTGCGGGGTAGTGCGAAGACTAGAGGGACGGCGCGGCGGCAAGGGGCTGCTGCAACGGAGAAGAAGAAGAAGATGGCGGAGCGAGGGTGAGCGTGCGAGCGCCTGCCGCTCCCCCTCCTCCCCCTATTTATAGCCTCGTGCGGCGGAGCCGAGGAGGCGAGGCGTGGGGGAGAACGTGGGATTAACTACGCCCACTCCCCCACGTCCTGCGATCATTGCACCCTAACGACATGCGAAAACTACCGTTGGAAGGCGAACGGCCCATTTTGGGCCACAGAACATCCACACCTAGGCCTAGGCGTGGAAATGGTGGGCCCCGGCCTGCGGCGGCGTCCCGTCCCGCGCGTGGGCTGGCAGGCTTTTCCGGCCGGAGGGCGCCACGTGGCGCGCGGGCGGCAAGCGGCCGGCTCGCAGCCCGTCGTGCACACCAGCTGGCTCCCGCCTTCAGACTTCAAATCCTCGCCAAGACGGCGCACCTGACCAAAGCCGGCTCCTAGCTGCTGGCTCTTCAAGATAGGAAGTTGACTGAGCTTCTCGTCCTCCTTCAGCCTCGAAGCCCAACCAGCTTCGGGGACTACTGTCGGAGTAAATGGCCACGGGTAGCCTAACCGACTCCCCCTGGCACTTCAAGAACTTATCAAGCCGATCGAGCCTTTAAGCATCCAAAACCACAGGGCCGCCTTCCCCTGGTCAGCTATCTCATAGGCCGATTACTGGAAGGCGACCCGACCTCAAAAACCTTCCCGAAGATAACCAAAAGATGGCCGACTCCAGGAAGCCGCCCCAAGTGGACCGACTCCCAGAAGCCGGCCACAAGAAGGCTGACTCCCAGGGGCCGGCCAAGACTGCGCCCTCAAAGGCCGCACCCACATAACGGTGATGAGACGGGGCATGGCTAGAGTTCAGCCTGCCACCCCCGAATCTCGGAGCACGCGAGGCCACAGTGCGCCGTACGGGTCGGCCATGCCTCGTCCGGCGCGGCACTGTTGCCATGTTGACCATGACGCCACCCATGACAGGCGCCAGTACGGCCCGCGGGCGGCGGGCCCCTTCAGCCAGAGAGATGCTCGAAGGCGGCCAGGCCTCCCCCAGTCGGCCTGGGGCGTAGCCGGCTCCCAATAGCCGGCCACCTCCCTCCCTCGAAGTATGTGCATCATTAAGGAGACAAGACGAGGTAAGGCTACAGTGATAGCCCGCCAGGCGGCGGCACTGTAGCCATGCTTACCTCGACGAAGCCTGTGTCATCAAGGGCGAGGCTACAGTAACCAGCCACCGACAAGGCCCCCAGGCGGTGGGGCCGAACTGTCGGCCGAGAGGCCGGCAGCCGGCGGGACCCACCAGTCGGCGGGCCCCAGGAGTCGGCGGAGAAGCCGGCGAATACAGACACTGACGGCCAGGACCCGCATCTAGCCGGATTACCATTGTACCCCTAGGGGTAGGCCCATATAAACCCCTCTAGGGCACCCATGCAAAGGGTTGATCTCAGAGAGAGTCTTAGACACCACATAGAGAGAAAAGGAGAGCTAGCCTTGCCCTTCTTCTTCCTCTAGCCAAACAGCTCAAGGACCCACTTGTAGCTACTTGTGTTGATCTAGTGATCATGCGGAGACCCCGCAGAGCAGGACTAGGGGTGTTATCTCCACGGAGAGCCCCGAACCTGGATAAGATCCGCCGGCGAGCATGTCTACGCCTTATCCCGTTTCCAGGCACCGGCGACGTCTTACTGGCTCCCACAATGATAAGCCACCCGTTGGCATATGTCGCACCTACCACCCGACACATCTCAAGTACGAAGATTATTCCAGGTGAAGAACAAGTTCCACTCGAAGGCAAACACAAGCATATTCCGAGATAAACCAATTTCAGATAAATCCAAAGGTTCCGAACCACGGATCAAAAGTACTCGAGCATCAAGCCCGAAGAAGTTTAACAATTACACAATCACTCGGCATTCCGAGGCAAATAAAGGTGGAGCATAATGTTTTTTGGTCACTCGCCAGGAGAAGGACTGGTTGGGTCACATAAACTATCAAGGTCTATGTTGTCTGCGATGCGAGTGGCGGCGTCAAGGAAAGTGTCCATGAAGGACTGGAAAGTGTGCCTTTTTGTGTTAGCAACCTTGAGCTCCGCCAGCTTGTCTTCTTTGACATCCTTGAAGTGCACTCGGACCAGGGACAGGGCGACATCAGCGCCGCAGCGAGCAGATGACTTCTTCCATTCTTGCACTCGGTCGGGTATTTGATTCAGTCGAGCCATCAGACACACGAGGTCTTGATACAGTTCCGCCTGAGGCCAGAGTTCAGCATCAACCCGAGTCATTGCCGCCTTCAGGCGGGCAAGATAAGCAACTGCGCTGTCCATGCGAGATTCCAACCACAGCACATTCATTGCGACGTCATCTTTGACTGGGCAATTTATGGGATCTAGACCCGTCTCGACCCGCCCAGTTTCCGCTTCAAAGTCCTGGCAAAGTTCTGCATAGTCGAGTAAATTGTGAGTCGACAATATAATAAGACCTGTCAATCGACCATAATAAGTCAGTCGAACATCAGTACCTTCAAGCTTTAAGACCATTTTTGCAGCAAGCTGGCCCAGATAAGATTCTAACTCGCCCTTCTTGGCTTTGAGGCTCCCAATCTCGTCAGTCAGCTTGTCCTTGTCTTTCTTCAGTCGCTCGACCTCCCGATTGGCGTCAGAGACAACAGTCTTCAGTTTGGAGTTCTCTTCTTCTAACTTGCCGACTGAAGCAAGCTTCTTGTCAGCAAGTGCCGTTTTCTCTCACGCTTCCTTCTGCGCGGCAGCAAGATCCAGGTCCTTCTTTTCAAGAGCCTGCTTCATTTTCTCTAAAGAAATAACATTCTTCAGACGAGCTTGGAGTTGACGGTTTTCACTACATACATCTGCTCGAGTGGAGTCACTCGGTTCAAAAAATGGAAAGGAAAAGTGCCAGTCGTAAGATGGACAGTTGACGGTTGGTTATCTCCCATGGCAGCTACTTCATCATGAGCAGTCTTGAGATTCTTCTTGGCCAGTTCCAGATCAAGGTTGAGGCTGATTTGCTGCTTGTTCAGTGTAGAAATTTGAGCCCCAAGATCACAAGATTTCTGTAGTCAATATAAAAGACATATCAGTCGACAGAAACAAAAGAGCATCACAGTGAAAGTTACTCTAAGACTACCGCCGAATCAAACATTCAACGGTAGTCTCGGGTACTAGACCCAGTGGGTGCACTTAGCGTTCCCCCACAGTGAAGAAAGTTGTTCTCAGACCATAGTCGACTGCCCACAGTCCACCACGGTCTCAGGGACTACACCCAGTGGGTGCACTTAGCGTGCCCCCATTGGTTCAGAATTTCACTCGGCATGATCTGCCCAGGCCGAGTGAGAAGATTCAGATTCTCAAACCACAGTTGACTCCCCGCAGTCAACTATGGTCTCGGGGACTACACCCAGTGGGTGCACTCAGCGTGCCCCCGCTAGTTCGAAAATTCAATCGACTCAATCCAAGTCGACTCAAGTGGAAGACCTATACAACTTTAAGGCAGACAAACCCGAGTGGGTGATCGGATGAGAAATAAGATCAGTCGGAAATCAGCTAACCTGGACATTGGTCTACAGAGCAGCGCCGGCGTTGAAGGCCACCTGACTGGCCTCGTGCACCACTTTCATCTGCCCCATCACAAGAATCAACTGAAGAAGAGCTTCCTTGGCGGCACTCGGTGGGTCGTCTGGAGTTTGGTATGCAGTGAAAAGCGATGATGGCAGGGCAGTCGAAGCAGCCGCTGGGTTTGATGCGAGGAGTTGTATTGGAGCAGCAGGGGTCTGAGCAGCTGACCCTGATGGACAGTCAGTCGACAGCGGGATAGCGAAAGTGACATTGGTGCGAGCCGGATCTGTGGATCGCTCGACTGTCGTCCCAGGCATCAGTGTCGACTGAGGAACCTGAACCTCAGGCGCTTTCTCGCTCAGTCCTTTGTCCCTCCTCCTCCTTTCCCTCAGGGGCACTTCTTCTTCATCATCCGAAAGCACTACAACATCTCGTGGAGCTGCAGCAAACAGAAAAAATCAGAGAGACAACTGACGAACAATCCAGTCGACTAAATAAATTCGAGTCGGGCAGACTTACTGGCTTTGGAGGTAGCTGCATCATCGGTTTCCTCGTCGTCTGTGACCTTGTCGATATCCATATCAGATGCGGCAGAGGCCGGGCTGGAAAAGTTCCTCATCCACTCAGTCAGGACAGCAGAATCAGTCGGAGCAAGAAAACACGGGAAGAACATTTACCCAGAAGAAATAGGAACATCCATCTTGATCTTAGGCAAGGTCTTTCGGGCCTTCGAGGGATTGATCTTGGGATGCTTGGTGACTTTCTCGGCCAGCTCTGGGGTCGAAGACCGAGCGCGCTTTTGAGATGGAGCGCTCGAGGCCACAGCCTTACCGCGCCCGCCCGCGCGATCATGGTGCTGCTTGGATCGACGTTCGGAACGAGGCGGTGAGTCGACTACCTCCTCGTTGTCTGACTCATCGCTCCCATCTTCATCATCATCGTCTGGTGACTCCCATTCACCACTCTCCTCTGCGCTGTCCTCGCCCTCATGGTCCTGCTCCAGAGCTTGTTCACCATTGGGCATTGAGTACATCTCTGTGTAAATCTACAAGACAAGAAGTCGAGTGGAAATCAGTCAGATTAACAAATAGTCGGAAAACGCATCCAAATGCAATCGGTTATAGTGGCCAAACCTTGTCTGGCTGGCTGCTATCGCTGAAAGGGTCGACTCTCCTGGCGCCCCTGGGGTTGTCCATGTTTCCGGTGATGCTCCTCAGCCATCGGGCCACTGGTTTGGCCGGCACCTCCTTTGGATGAACCCGAGCGGTGTCGCCAGCTCTGGAGTACATCCACATGGAGTGGTCACGGGCCTGGAGTGGTTGAATGCGCCGACTGAGGAACACCTCCAACAAATCCATGCCGGTGACGCCTTGGTTGATGAGCTGGACCACCCTCTCGACAAGCATGCCTGTCTCCGCCTTCTCCGCAGCGGTCACTTTCAACGAAGAGGGAGTTTGAACACGATCGAAAGAAAAAGGAGGAAGTCCAGTCGACTGGCCTGGAGTCGCGATATCCTGGCAGTAGAACCAGGTCGACTGCCAGCCTCTGACCGACTCAGGAAGAGTCATCGAAGGGAAAGAACTCCTCTTCCTCTTCTGAATACTCAAACCCCCACACATCTAGATAACGTGGGTTTTCTCGTCATTTGAATTTGCTTTCTTCACCGTCTAAGATCGGATGGTGAAAATGTGCTTGAAAAGACCCCAGTGCGGTCAACGCCCCAAGAAATTCTCGCACATGGACACGAACGCAGCAAGATATGTGATGGTGTTGGGAGTAAAATGATGGAGTTGGGCTCCGAAGAAATTCAAGAAACCCCGGAAAAAAGGATGCGGAGGAAGCAAGAAACCACGGTCGACATGGGTGGCTAGCAGAACGCACTCACCCGGCCGCGGCTGCGGCTCCGTCTCCCCCTCCGGCAACCGGGCAGCTTTGTGGACGATCAGTCCGGACTCGGCCAGCTCATCCAAATCTTCCTGCCGAATTGAAGATCGGATCCAATCACCCTGGATCCAACCCGACGGCAGCCCCGAGCGCGAAGAAGATCCCCGATTTGTCTTCTTGCCTTTCGTCGCCCCCCTCGCCTTCTTCGCGCGTTCCAGCGCCGCCGTCTTTTCCTTCCCCATGGCGGCGGAGCGGCGGCGTCGAGAGTGGAGAAGCCGGATGTGGTGGAGGGACAAGAGGAGGAAGAAGGAGAATGGACGTGCACAGTGCAGACGCCTCGGCCTCGCCGCTTTTAAAGGCCCACTTCCGAGTGGCTGACGCGTGGGCCCGGGCGATCCTGTCAAATCCCTCAACAGTCGCACGCGGGATACGTGGCGAAAAAGGTGGCACGGAAATCAAAACGTTCCTATTTATCCACTCTGCTTGCCATGACGCGCTCCGCCCGGCGCGCTTCCCCCAAAATTTCGAATCCTGTGAAATCCGGGATCCGCCGTAACCAATCACGCCAAAGATTTTGCGTCAAAGACAACACTCGACGGGTGACGTTGTAAAACCAATCGGCAATTTCTGAATCGATCAAGGTGACTGAAACGAAGCCGAAGTTCCAACACTGGCCTCCGTTCAGTGAATAGTTGAGAAACACAAGAGTCAAAGCAAGATCAACTTCAACCTTCTTTCACTCGGACCTCAATCCATTCGTTGGCTAATGATGAGGACATAGACCTGGGGTAGGGTAATAGGTCTGACCTATACGTCCTATCCAAGGTCACCGTCTTAGAAGCAACGAAGCTCAAGAGACAACAGTGAGGGCCCAACAAAGGTGTCGAGTGCAATCCACTCGACCTACCAGTCACTCGGAGACCCCTCCTTCCTTAGGTCACTCGACCACTCAATCATTCCACCATGCAAGAATCCATTCAACCTGTTTGAAGACCAGGAGTCATCCAGAACAGCAACGAGCAAGCGTCCACTCTGTAGTCTTTAAGGCCATTAAGGCATTTAAGGCTGGCGTTACCAGTAACACCACCTCTTTATGTACATTGAACTTTTGGTAACGGAGGATGGTAGGGTCCTGGCGCACTCTATATAAGCCCCCCTCCTCCTCTGGCACAAGGGTTCGAACCCCCTGTAACACACACACGCATAATCCAGTCGACCGCCTCCAGGCACCGAGACGTAGGGCTATTACTTCCTCCGCGAAGGGCCTGAACTAGTAAAACTCGTGTGTACAACTTCGCCATAGCTAGGATCTTGCCTCCTCATACCTACCCCCCATTCTCCTGTCGGTCTTAGATACACGACAGCGCCCCCTCTTTCCCTCCCTCTCTCCCTCTCCTTCCTTCCCCCTTCCTCCTCCTAGTTGGACTAGGAAAGGGGGAGTCCTACTCCTACTAGGAGGAGGACTCCTCAAGGGCCGGCGGGCCTCCCCCTTGCTCCTTTATATACGGGGCAGCGAGGCACCCTAGAACACACAAGTTGATCATTGATCTCTTAGCCGTGTGCGGTGCCCCCTCCACAATAATCCACCTCGGTCATATTGTTGCAGTGCTTAGGCGAAGCCCTGCGCCGGTAGCTTCATCATCATCGTCATCATGCCGTCGTGCTGACGAAGCTCTCCCTCGACACTCTGCTGGATCATGAGTTCATGGGACGTCACCGAGTCGAACGTGTGCAGATCGCGGAGGTGTCGTACGTTCGGTACTAGGACCGGTCGATTGTGAAGATGTATGACTACATCAACCGCGTTGTCATAACGCTTCCGCTTACGGTCAACGAGGGTACGTGGACAACACTCTCCCCTCTTGTTGTTATGCATCACCATGATCTTGCGTGTACGTAGGAAATTTTTTAAAATTACTACGTTCCCCAACAGTGGCATCCGAGCTAGGTTTATGCCTAGATGTTATATGCACGAGTAGAACACAGGTGAGTTGTGGGCGATAATAGTCATACTGCTTACCAGCATGTCATACTTTGATTTGGCGGTATTGTTGGATGAAGCGGCCCGGACCAACATTACGCGTACGCTTAGGCGATACTGGTTCTACCGACGTGCTTCGCACACAGGTAGCTGGCGGGTGTCAGCTTCTCCAACTTTAGTTGAATCGAGTGTGGCTACGCCCGGTCCTTGTTGAAGGTTAAAACAGCACATACTTGACAAAAAATCGTTCTGGTTTTGATGCGTAGGTAAGAACGGTGCTTGCTCAGCCCGTAGCAGGCATGTAAAACTTGCAACAACAAAGTAGAGGACGTCTAACTTGTTTTTGCAGGGCATGTTGTGATGTGATATGGTCAAGACATGATGCTAAATATTATTGTATGAGATGATGTTTTGTAATGGAGTTATCGGCAACTGGCAGGAGCCATATGGTTGTCGCTTTATTGTATGAAATGCAATCGCCATGTAATTGCTTTACTTTATCACTAAGCGGTAGCGATAGTCGTAGAAGCAATAGTTGGCGAGACGACAACGATGCTACGATGGAGATCAAGGTGTCGCGCCGGTGATGATGGTGATCATGATGGTGCTTTGGAGATGGAGATCAAAGGCACAAGATGATGATGGCCATATCATATCACTTATATTGATTGCATGTGATGTTTATCCTTTATGCATCTTATTTTTCTTAGTTCGACGATAGCATTATAAGATGATCACTCACTAAATTTCAAGGTACAAGTGTTCTCCCTGAGTATGCACCATTGCAAAAGTTCATCGTGCCGAGACACCACGTGATGATCGGGTGTGATAAGCTCTACGTTCACATACGACGGGTGCAAGCCAGTTTTGCACACGCAGAATACTCGGGTTAAACTTGACGAGCCTAGCATATGCAGATATGGCCTCGGAACACTGAGACCGAAAGGTCGATCGTGAATCATATAGTAGATATGATGAACATAGTGATGTTCACCATTGAAAACTACTCCATCTCACGTGATGATCGGACATGGTTTAGTTGTTTTGGATCACGTGATCACTTAGATGATTAGAGGGATATCTACCTAAGTGGAAGTTCTTAAGTAATTTTATTAATTGAACTTTAATTTATCATTAACTTAGTACCTGATAGTATTTTGCATGTCTATGTTGTTGTAGATAGATGGGCCGTGCTGTTGTTCCATTGAATTTTAGTGCGTTCCTAGAGAAAGCTAAGTTGAAAGATGATGGTAGCAACTACACGGACTGGGTCCGTAACTTGAGGATTATCCTCATTGCTGCACAAAAGAATTACGTCCTGGAAGCACCGCTAGGTGCCAAACCCACTGTAGGAGCAACGCCAGATGTTATGAACGTCTGGCAGAGCAAAGCCAATGACTACAGTTCAGTGTGCCATGCTTTACAGCTTACAGCCGGGACTTCAATGATGTTTTGAATGTCATGGAGCATATGAGATGTTCCAGGAGTTGAAGTTAATATTTCAAGCAAATGCCTGGATTGAGAGATATGAAGTCTCCAAAAAGTTCTACAGCTGCAAGATGGAGGAGAATAGTTCTGTCAGAGAGCATATACTCAAACTGTCTGGGTTTAACAATCACTTGATTCAACTCGGAGTTAATCTTCCTGATGATAGTGTCATTGACAGAATTCTTCAATCACTGCCACCAAGCTACAAGAGCTTCATGATGAACTATAATATGCAAGGGATGGATAAGACAATTCCCAAGCTCTTCGCAATGCTAAAGGCCGCGGAGGTAGAAATCAAGAAGGAGCATCAAGTTTGGATGGTCAACAAGACCACCAGTTTCAAGAAAAAGGGTAAAGGGAAGAAGGGGAACTTCAAGAAGAACGGCAAGCAAGTTGCTGCTCAAGCGAAGAAGCCCAAGTCTGGACCTAAGCCTGAGACTGAGTGCTTCTACTGCAAAGGGACTGCTCACTGGAAGCGGAACTGCCCCAAGTATTTGGCGGATAAGAAGGATGGCAAGGTGAACAAAGGTATATGTGATATACATGTTATTGATGTGTACATTACTAATGCTCGCAGTAGCACCTGGTTATTTGATACTTGTTCTGTTGCTAATATTTGCAACTCGAAACAGGGACTACGGATTAAGCGAAGATTGGCTAAGGACGAGGTGACGATGTGCGTGGGAAATGGTTCCAAAGTCGATGTGATCGTGGTCGACACGCTACCTCTACATCTAACTTCGGGATTAGTTTTAGACCTGAATAATTGTCATTTGGTGCCAGCGTTAAGCCTGAACATTATATCTGAATCTTGTTTGATTCGAGACGGTTATTCATTTAAATAAGAGAATAATGGTTGTTCTATTTATATGAGTAATATCTTTTATGGTAATGCACCCTTGAAGAGTGGTCTATTCTTGTTGAATCTCGATAGTAGTGACACACATATTCATAATATTGAAGCCAAAAGATGCAGAGTTGATAATGATAGTGCAACATATTTGTGGCACTGCCGTTTAGGTCATATTGGTGTAAAGCGCATGAAGAAACTCATTCTGATGGACTTTAGGAATCACTTGATTATGAATTAGTTGGTACTTGCGAACCATGCCTTATGGGCAAGATGACTAAAACTCCGTTCTCCGGAACAATGGAGCGAGCAACAGATTTGTTGGAAATCATACATACTGATGTATGTGGTCCGATGAATGTTGAGGCTCTCGGCGGGTATCTTTATTTTCTCACCTTCACAGATGATTTGAGCAGATATGGGTATATCTACTTGATGAAACATAAGTCTGAAACATTTGAAAATTTCAAAGAATTTTAGAGTGAAGTGGAAAATCATCGTAACAAGAAAATAGAGTTTCTACGATCTGATCATGGAGGAGAATATTTGAGTTACAAGTTTGGTCTTCATTTGAAACAATGCGGAATAGTTTCGCAACTCGCGCCACCCGGAACACCGCAGCGTAATGGTGTGTCCGAACGTCGTAATCGTACTTTACTAGATATGGTGCGATCTATGATGTCTCTTACTGATTTACCACTATCATTTTGGGGTTATGCTTTAGAGACGGCTGCATTCACGTTAAATTGGGCACCATCTAAATCCGTTGAGACAACACCTTATGAATTGTGGTTTGGCAAGAAACCCAAGTTGTCCTTTCTTAAAGTTTGGGGCTGCGATGCTTATGTGAAAAAGCTTCAAACTGATAAGCTCGAACCAAAATCGAAGAAACGTGTCTTCATAGGATACCCAAAGGAGACTGTTGGGTACACCTTCTATCACAGATCTGAAGGCAAGACATTCGTTGCTAAGAATGGATCATTTCTAGAGAAGGAGTTTCTCTCGAAAGAAGTGAGTGGGACGAAAGTAGAACTTGATGAGGTAACTGTACCTGCTCCCTTATTGGAAAGTAGTTCATCACAGAAATCTGTTCTTGTGACTCCTACACCAATTAGTGAGGAAGCTAATGATGATGATCATGTAACTTCAGATCAAGTTACTACCGAACCTCGTAGGTCAACCAGAGTAAGATCCGCACCAGAGTGGTATGGTAATCCTGTTCTGGAGGTCATGTTACTTGACCATGACGAACCTACGAACTATTAGGAAGCGATGATGAGCCCAGAATCCGTGAAATGGCTTGAGGCAATGAAATCTGAGATGGGATCCATGTATGAGAACAAAGTGTGGACTTTGGTTGACTTACCCGATGATCGGCAAGCCATCGAGAATAAATGGATCTTCAAGAAGAAGACTGACGCTGACGGTAATGTTACTGTCTACAAAGCTCGACTTGTTGCGAAAGGTTTTCGACAAGTTCAAGGAGTTGACTACTATGAGACCTTCCCACCCGTAGCGATGCTTAAGTCTGTCTGAATCATGTTAGCAATTGCCGCATTTTATGATTATGAAATTTGGCAAATGGATGTCAAAACTGCATTCCTTAATGGATTTCTTAAAGAAGAGTTGTATATGATGCAACCAGAAGGTTTTGTCGATCCTAATGGTGCTAACAAAGTGTGCAAGCTCCAGCGATCCATTTATGGACTGGTGCAAGCATCTCGGAGTTGGAATAAACGTTTTGATAGTGTGATCAAAGCAAATGGTTTTATACAGACTTTTGGAGAAGCCTGTATTTACAAGTGAGTGGGAGCTCTGTAGCATTTCTAATATTATATGTGGATGACATATTGTTGATTGGAAATGATATAGAATTTCTGGATAGCATAAAAGGATACTTGAACAAGAGTTTTTCAATGAAAGACCTCGGTGAAGCTGCTTATATATTGGGCATTAAGATCTATAGAGATAGATCAAGACGCTTAATTGGACTTTCACAAAGCACATACCTTGATAAAGTTTTGAAGAAGTTCAAAATGGATCAAGCAAAGAAAGGGTTCTTGCCTGTGTTACAAGGTGTGAAGTTGAGTCAGACTCAATGCCCGACCACTGCAGAAGATAGAGAGAAAATGAAAGGTGTTCCCTATGCTTTAGCCATAGGCTCTATCATGTATGCAATTCTGTGTACCAGACCCGATGTGTGCCTTGCTATTAGTTTAGCAGGGAGGTACCAAAGTAATCCAGGAGTGGATCACTGGACAGCAGTCAAGAACATCCTGAAATACCTGAAAAGGACTAAGGATATGTTTCTCAGTTATGGAGGTGACAAAGAGCTCATCGTAAATGGTTACGTCGATGCAAGCTTTGACACAGATCCAGTTGGTGCAGTTCTAAGCAAAGCGTCGTGGCGGGATCTACATGTGAAGCGGAGTGCATAGCTAATTCGGAAGCAGCAAATGAAGGAGTCTGGATGAACGAGTTCATATCCGATCTAGGTGTCATACCTAGTGCATCAGGTCCAATGAAAATCTTTTGTGACAATACTGGTGCAATTGCCTTGGAAAAGGAATCCAAATTTCACAAGAGAACCAAGCACATCAAGAGACGCTTCAATTCCATCCACGATCAAGTCAAGGAGGGAGACATAGAGATTTGCAAGATGCATACGGATCTGAATGTTGCAGGCCCGTTGACTAAGCCTCTCTCACGAGAAAACATGATCAGCACCAAGACTCCATGGGTGTTAGAATGATTAATGTAATCTAGATTGTTGACTCTAGTGCAAGTGGGAGAGTGAAGGAAATGTGCCCTATAGGCAATAGTAAAGTTGTTATTTATATTTCCTTATATCATGATAAATTTTATTGTTCATGCTAGAATTGTATTAACCGGAAACTTAGTACATGTGTGAATACATAGACAAACAGAGTGTCACTAGTATGCCTCTACTTGACTAGCTCGCTGAATCAAACATGGTTAAGTTTCCTAGCCATAGACATGAGTTGTCATTTGATTAATGGGATCACATCATTAGAGAATGATGTGATTGACTTGACCCATTCCGTTAGCTTAGCACTTGATCATTTAGTATATTGCCATTGCTTTATTCATGCCTTATACATGTTCCTATGACTATGAGATTATGCAGCTCCCGAATACCGGAGGAACACTTTGTGTGCTACCAAACGTCACAACGTAACTGGGTGATTATAAAGGTTCTCTACAGGTGTGTCCGATGGTACTTGTTGAGTTGGTATAGATCGAGATTAGGATTTGTCACTCCGATTGCCGGAGAGGTATCTCTGGGCCCTCTCGGTAATGCACATCACTATAAGCCTTGCAAGCAATGTGACTAATGAGTTAGTTGCGGGATGATGCATTATGGAACGAGTAAAGAGACTTGCCTGTAACGAGATTGAACTAGGTATTGAGATACCAATGATCGAATCTCGGGCAAGTAACATACCGATGACAAAGGGAACAACATATGTTGTTATGCGGTTTGACCGATAAAGATCTTCATAGAATATGTGGGAGCCAATATGAACATACAGGTTCCGCTATTGGTTATTGACCGGAGACGTGTCTCGGTCATGTCTACATAGTTCTCGAACCCGTACGGTCTGCACGCTTAACGTTCGATGACGATCGGTATTATGAGTTTATATGTTTTGATGTACCGAAGATAGTTCGGAGTCCCGTATGTGATCACGGACATGAGGAGTCTCGAAATGGTCGAGACATAAAGATTGATATATTGGATGACTATATTCGGACACCGGATGAGTTCCGGGGTCATCGGATAATTATCGGAGTGCCGGGGGGTTATCGGAACCCCCGGGGGAACTAATGGGCCAACATGGGCCTTGTGTGAGAGAGAGGAGGGGCCATAGGGATGGCCGCGCCCCCCCTTGGGAGTCCGAATTGGACAAGGAGGGGGGCGCCCCCTCTTTCCCTCCCTCTCTCCCTCTCCTTCCTTCCCCCTTCCTCCTCCTAGTTGGACTAGGAAAGGGGGAGTCCTACTCCTACTAGGAGGAGGACTCCTCCCCTCCTTGGCGCGCCCCAAGGGCCGGCCGGCCTCCCCCTTGCTCCTTTATATATGGGGGCAGGGGGCACCCTAGAGCACACAAGTTGATCATTGATCTCTTAGCCGTGTGCGGTGCCCCCCTCCACCATAACCCACCTCGGTCATATCGTTGCAGTGCTTAGGCGAAGCCCTGCGCTGGTAGCTTCATCATCACCGTCATCACACCGTCGTGCTGACGAAGCTCTCCCTCGACACTCTGCTGGATCGTGAGTTCGTGGGACGTCACCGAGCCGAACGTGTGCAGATCGCGGAGGTGCCATACGTTCGGTACTAGGATCGGCCGATCATGAAGACGTACGACTACATCAACCGCGTTCTCATAACGCTTCCGCTTACGGTCTACGAGGGTACGTGGACAACACTCTTCCCTCTCGTTGCTATGCATCACCATGATCTTGCGTGTGCGTAAGAATTTTTTTGAAATTACTACGTTCCCCAAAAATTGTACCTTCTCCCAAATTTGAAAGTAGTTCATCACAAAAATCATGAAACTGTAACGATCATAATGCTAAGCTAACGAATGGGTCTGAGGAACATGTATAAGTCATGAAGAAAGCAGTAGGAATGAAACTGTAACGATCATAATGCTAACCTAACGAATGGGTCTTGTCCATCACATCATTCTCTTAATGATGTGATCCTGTTCATCAAATGACAACACATGTCTATAGTTAGGAAACATAACCATCTTTGATAAACGAGCTAGTCAAGTAGAGGCAAAATAGGGACACTTAGTTTTGTCTATGTATTCACACATGTACTAAGTTTCCGGTTAATACAATTCTAGCATGAATAATAAACATTTATCATGAAATAAGGAAATAAATAATAACTTTATTATTGCCTCTAGGGCATATTTCCTTCAGTCTCCCACTTGCACTAGAGTCAATAATCTAGGTCACATCGCCATGTGATTTAACACCAATAGTTCACATCACCATGTGATTAACACCCATAGTTCACATCGCCATGTGACCAACACTCAAAGGGTTTACTAGAGACAGTAATCTTAGTTCACATCGCCATGTGATTAACACCCAAAGAGTACTAAGGTGTGATCATGTTTTGCTTGTGAGAGAAGTTTAGTCAACGGGTCTGCCATATTCAGATCCGTATGTATTTTGCAAATTTCTATGTCAACAATACTCTGCACGGAGCTCCTCTAGCTAATTGCTCCCACTTTCAATATGTATCCAGATTGAGACCTAGAGTCATCTGGATCAGTGTCAAAACTTGCATCGACGTAACCCTTTACGACGAACCTTTTCTCACCTCCATAACAGAGAAACATATCCTTATTCCACTAAGGATAATTTTGACCGCTGTCCAGTGATCTACTCCTAGATCACTATTGTACTCCCTTGCCAAACTCAGCATAGGGTATACAATAGATCTGGTACACAGCATGGCATACTTTATAGAACCTATGGCTGAGGCATTCGGAATTACTTTCATTCTCTTTCTATCTTCTGCCGGGGTCGGGCTTTGAGTCTTACTCAATTTCACACCTTGCAACACAGGCAAGAACTCCTTCTTTGACTGTTCCATTTTGAACTACTTCAAAATCTTGTTAAGGTATGTACTCATTGAAAAAATCTTATCAAGCGTCTTGATCTATCTCTATAGATCTTTATGCTCAATATGTAAGCAGCTTCACCGAGGTCTTTCTTTGAAAAACTTCTTTCAAACACTCCTTGATGCTTTCCAGAAAATTCTACATCATTTCCGATCAACAATATGTCACTCACATATACTTATCATAAAGGCTGCAGTGCTCCCACTCACTTTCTTGTAAATACAGGCTTCACTGTAAGTCTGTATAAAACTATATGCTTTGATCAACTCATCAAGGCGTATAATCCAACTCCGAGATGCTTGCACCAGTCCATCGATGGATCGCTGGAGTTTGCAGATTTTGTTAGCACCTTTAGGATTGACAAAACCTTCTTGTTGTATCATATACAATTCTTTTTTAAGAAATCCATTAAGGAATGCAGTTTTGACATCCATTTGCCAGATTTCATAAAATGTGGCAATTGCTAACATGATTCGGACAGACTTAAGCATCGCTACGAGTGCGAAAATCTCATCGTAGTCAACACCTTGAACTTGTCGAAAACCTTTTTGCGACAATTCGAGCTTTGTAGATAGTAACACTACTATCAGCGTCCGTTTTCCTCTTGAAGATCCATTTATTCTTAATGGCTTACCGATCATCGGGCAAGTCAACAAAAGTCCATACTTTGTTCTCATACATGGATTCCATCTTAGATTTCATGGCCTCAAGCCATTTCACGGAATCTGGGCTCATCATAGCTTCCTCATAGCTCGTAGGTTCGTCATGGTCATTTAACATGACCTCCAGAATAGGATTACCATACCACTCTGGTGCGGATCTTACTCTGGTTGACCTACGAGGTTCGGTAGTAACTTGATCTGAACTTACATGATCATCATCATCAGCTTCCTCACTAATTGGTGTAGGAGTCACAGGAACAGATTTCTGTGATGAACTACTTTCCAATAAGGGAGCAGGTACAGTTACCTCATCAAGTTCTACTTTCATCCCAGTCACTTCTTTCTAGAGAAACTTTTTCTCTAGAAAAGATCCATTCTTAGCAACGAATATCTTGCCTTCAGATCTGTGATAGAAGGTGTACCCAACAGTTTCCTTTGGTTATCCTATGAAGAAGCATTTCTCCGATTTGGGTTCGAGCTTATCAGGTTGAAACTTCTTCACATAAGCATCACAGCCTAAAACTTTAAGAAACGACAGCTTATATGGTGTCATCTCAACGGATTTAGATGGTGCCCTATTTAACGTGAATGCAACTGTCTCTAATGCATAACCCCAAAACGATAGTGGTAAATCGGTAAGAGACATCATAAATCGCACCATATCTAATAAAGTACGGTTACGACGTTCGGACACACCATTACGCTATGGTGTTCCAGGTGGCGTGAGTTGTGAAACTATTCCACAGTTTTAAATGAAGGCCAAACTCGTAACTCAAATATTCTCCTCCACGATCAGATCGTAGAAACTTTATTTTCTTGTTACGATGATTTTCCACTTCACTCTGATATTCTTTGAACTTTTCAAATGTTCCAGACTTGTGTTTCATCAAGTAGATATACCCATATCTGCACAAATCATCTATGAAGGTCAGAGAATAATGATACCCGCCGCGAGCCTCAACACTCATCGGACCGCATACATCGGTATGTATTATTTCCAATAAGTCAGTGGCTCGCTCCATTGTTCTTGAGAACGGAGTCTTAGTCATCTTGCCCATGAGGCATGGTTCGCAAGCATCAAATGATTCACAATCAAGTGATTCCAAAAGTCCATCCGCATGGAGTTTCGTCATGTGCTTTACACCAATATGACCTAAACGGCAGTGCCACAAATAAGTTGCACTATCATTATTAAACTTATATCTTTTGGCATGAATATTATGTGTTTCATTGTGATCGAGATTCAGTAAACCATTTATATTGGATGTAAGACCATAGAAGGTTTTATTCATGTAAACAGAACAACAATTATTCTCTGGCTTAAATGAATAACCGTATCGCTATAAACATGATCCGATCATATTTATGATCAACGCAAACACCAAATAACATTTATTTAGTTCCAATACTAATCCCGAAGGAAAAAAGGGAGTGTGCGATGGTGATCTTATCAACCTTGGAATCACTTCCAACACACATCGTCACCTTGCCCTCAACTAGTCTCTGTTCATTTTGTAACTCCTGTTTCAAGTTACTAATCATAGCAACTGAACCGGTATCAAATACCCTGGGGCTACTATGAATACTAGTAAAGTACACATCAATAACATGTATATCATATATACTTTTGCTCACTTTTCCATCCTTCTTATCTGCCAAGTATTTGGGGCAGTTCCGCTTCCAGTGACCATTTCCTTTGCAGTAGAAGCGCTCAGTTTCAGGCTTGGGTATAGCTTTGGGCTTCTTCATGGGAGTGGCAACTTGCTTGTCATTCTTCTTGAAGTTCCCTTTCTTTCCCTTGACCTTTTACTTGAAACTAGTGGTCTTGTCAACCATCAACACTTGATGCTTTTCTTGATTTCTACCTTCGCCGGTTTCAGCATCGCGAAGAGCTCGGGGAATCGTTTTCGTCATCCCTTGCATATTATAGTTCATCACGAAGTTCTAGTAACTTGGTGATAGTGACTAGATAACTCTGTCAATCACTATCTTATCTAGAAGATTAACTCCCACTTGATTCAAGCGATTGTAGTACTCAGACATTCTGAGCACATGCATACTGGTTGAGCTATTCTCCTCCATCTTGTAGGCAAAGTACTTGTCAGAGGTCTCATACCTCTCGACTCGGGCATGAGTTTGAAATACCTATTTCAGCTCTTGGAACATCTCATATGCTCCGTGACATTTCAAAATATTTTTGAAGTCCCGGTTCTAAGCCATAAAGCATAGTGCATTAAACTATCAAGTAGTCATCATACCGAGCTTGTCAAACATTCATAACGTCTGCATCTCCTCCTGCAATAATTCTGTCACCTAGTGGTGCATCAAGGACATAATTCTTTTGTGCAGCAATGAGGATAATCCTCAGATCACAGACCTAGTCCGCATCATTGCTTCTATACAACTTTCAACTTAGTTTTCTCTAGGAACATATCATAAATAAAACGGGGAAGCTATACGCGAGCAATTGATCTACAACATAGATATGCAAACACTATCAGGACTAAGTTCATGATAAATTTAAAGTTCAATTAATCATATTACTTAAGAACTCCCACTTAGATAGACATCCCTCTAGTCATCTAAATGATCACGTGATCCATGTCAACTAAACCATGTCCGGTCATCACGTGAGATGGAGTAGTTTTGAATGGCGAACATCACTATGTTGATCATATCTACTATATGATTCACGCTCGACCTTTCGGTCTCAGTGTTCCGAGGCCATATCTGCATATGCTAGGCTCGTCAAGTTTAACCCAAGTATTCTGCGTGTGCAAAACTGGCTTGCACCCGTTGTATGTGAACGTAGAGCTTATCACACCCGATCATCACGTGGTGTCTCGGTATGACGAACTGTCGCAACGGTGCATACTCAGGGAGAACACTTGTACCTTGAAATTTAGTGAGAGATCATCTTATAATGCTATCGCCGAACTAAGCAAAATAAGATGCATAAAGATAAACATCACATGCAATCAAAATAAGTGATATGATATGGTCATCATCATCTTGTGCCTCTGATCTCCATCTCCAAAGCACCGTCATGATCACCATCGTACCGGCTTGACACCTTGATCTCCATCGAAGCATCGTTGTCGTCTTGCCAACTATTGCTTCTACGACTATCGCTACTACTTAGTGATAAAGTAAAGCAATTACATGGTGATTGCATTTCATGCAATAAAGCGATAACCATATGGCTCCTGCCAGTTGTCGATAACTGTTACAAAACATGATCATCTCATACAATAATTTATATATCATCACGTCTTGACCATATCGCATCACAACATGCCCTGCAAAAACAAGTTAGACGCCCTCTACTTTGTCGTTGCAAGTTTTACGTGGCTGCTACGGGCTTCTAGCAAGAACCGTTCTTACCTAAGCATCAAAACCACAATGATTTTTCGTCAACTGTGCTGTTTTACCCGTCAACAAGGACCGGGCATAGTCACACTCGATTCAACTAAAGTTGGAGAAACAGACACCCACTAGCCACCTGTGTGCAAAGCACGGCGGTAGAACCAGTCTCATGAACGCGGTCATGTAATGTCGGTCTGGGCCGCTTCATCCAACAATACCGCCGAATGAAAGTATGTCATGCTGGTAAGCAGTATGACTATTATCGCCCACAACTCTCCGTGTTCTACTCGTGCATATAACATCTACGCATAGACCTGGCTCTGATACCACTGTTGAGGAACGTAGTATTTCAAAATTTTGCCTACAATCACGCAAGATCTATCTCGGAGAAGCATAGCAACGAGCGGGAAGAGTGTGTCTACGTACCCTCGTAGACTGAAAGCGGAAGCGTTTAGTTACGCGGTTCAACCGATCCAAGTACCGAACGCACGACAGCTCCGCGATCTACACACGTTCAGCTCGGTGACGTCCCTCGAACTGTTGATCCAGTTGAGGCCGAGGGAGTGTTCCGTCAGCATGACGGCGTGGTGACGATGATGATGAAGTTACCGGCGTAGGGCTTCACCTAAGCACTACAACGATATGACTGAGGTGTGTAACTGTGGAGGGGGGCACCGCACACGGCTAAGACAAATCTT